>NW_022103918.1:17755748-17772597 GCF_000313985.2 Echinops telfairi
GTGGAAGGGGAAAATCAGGAGCTGATACTAAGGGCTCAAGTAGAAAGCAAATGTTTTGAGAATGATGATGGCAAGAAATGTACAAAAGTGCTTGACACAATGGATGGATGGATGGATGGATTGTGATAAAAGCTGTACGAGCCCCCAATGAAATGATTTTTTTAAATGGTGTGTGAGGAAGTGGAAGACACCTGTACCAAGATAGTTGAACTGTTGGTAAGTGGACAAACATATCAATGCCCTATATGCTGTATTAAGATATGTATTATTCTGGAAAACCTGTGACTGCCATTTTCAGTGATTACTATTGTAAATTTCCCTGACATTTAACACCATTGTTTGTGTAAATAGCATCCAGCTAAAAAATGATTGCTTCTGTACAAGTGAATAATTCAGGAACGGTGATATGGAGTTAGCCTACATTGGCCCAATATCCCTCTATCAACAGGGCTTTAAGAAATTAGTACCAGGGCTAATCCAAGACAATATTAACAGATCATTATGCCGCAGGTGAATGATCGATAAGCCTCTCTACCATAAATTAACAAGGAGGTTTTGAAAGGGAGCCAAAGGCAGATAAAACAAACAGATCCAGGAATGGGTTTCGGGCTCACACCAAATCCTAGCTCCAAACATAAAAACAATTACCTACATACTCATGGATAAGTCAAGTTTTTCAACACTTTTATGCAGTTTTTTGTGGTAAAATTGGGTGCCTTGGCTGATATTCGGGTCAGCTTATATTCAAGTATATGCGGTAGTTCTTACATCATGACCCTGCTCATTACCCAGCCTCAGGAAGCCAACACAAAAGGTCTGGGTGCTGTAGCAAAATGTGGTGAAGAAATTTAATGGTGCCCAGTTATCAGATAAAACAGCGTCTGAGCCATCTAAGTGAGATGTCAACTTAGTCCACATGGAGGAAGCACACCATCATCAGTCACCAAAGGATTATAAATCACATAATCCGAAGTCGAAGGAGAGATTAGTTATCAGAGCCTAAATTGTGAGAATCCAATTTGTGAAGGCTATGGATGACAGTGGGAGCCTAAGACAGACTTGTGGGAACCACATTAGAAATAAGCGTTCAGTCATCTCCTTCTATCCACAATTGAGGGATGGGGGAAAAGTGCTCATTAAACAGAGTGCATTGGAGAGAAGAGGATAGAAGATCAAGGGATAATCCCAACTTGAACAGTGAAAAAACGGTCAGTTGATCCCCCTACGATGCACACGGGACCTGATCTGGTTTTCAACATTTCCGGTGTTTTTGTTACACTTTGTTTTGTTCTTTGTTCATATTAGGGTTTATCTCAGAGGTGTAATGTCATTGGGGGTCACCCTCTTGGAGTTGTTTTCAGTATATGAATCCAGGATTGATGTACCTATAAGGGTTTGGGTGGGGAAGGGGTAGTGGTGGTGGTGGTGGCAGGGTAAAAGGAGACGATGACAAGGAGTGCAGGAAGGAGAAGAATATTGGGAAACTGACTGTGGTAGCAATGGTACAATTCTGCTTCACGTGATTGAACCATGGAATGACATGCTATATTAATTCCCAATAAATATTTTTTAAATGGGGGAAAAATCTGTTAAAGTTTTCATTTCATAAGTCAAGGCTCAAAATCATAAAGTAAACAAGCAACTCTAATTCTGGTTTTGCCTCTAATTTTAAACTATGACCTTGGTAAAGCCATTTAGCTGACGACTAAGGTTTTTCATCTGTAAATAATGAAGCTAAATTTGAATAGTGCCCCAATTTTAACCCATACCTCTCTTAATCCTAAATTCACATGTTCCTTTAATATTACTTAAAAATCTGAGTCATATTCAATTAGATGGCCCTTCCAGCCATAATCTCTTATGTGCTATATAATAATACTGGATTTCATATGCCTACACCTGGGGTTCCACTTTGGTGGGTATTGTCTGCTAACAAGCAGGAATGGGATGAGACTGACTTGTGACCTTAATAGAGGGTGTCAATCAGACCACATTCTTTGTTTAATGCCTACTTACTTACTAGTTGGGAGCCCTGGTGGCATTGCAGTTACGCTTTGGGCTACGATCTACATGGCTGGTAGTTCGAAACCACCAGCAGCTCCGCGGGAGAAAGAATGGGTTTTCTGCTCCCATAAACAGTTAGTCTCAGAAACCCACAGGGAGGTCGCTAGGAGTCAGGCTCTCACTCAGTGACAGTGATTTGGTTTAGTTATTATTACTTAACAATGGATGTAAGGAATTATATACTAGAGCGAAGAATAGAAAGAAAACTGGTTCTGGAGTGGCCTGGGGAAAATCTTGGCTGATTAAGCTTAGTAGGAGGCCAATGCCTACTGGAAACATCTTGCCAAAGGTCCCAAGTCATATACACATAAACAAGCTACAGTTCAGAGGTAGAGAAGAGATCAAACATCTGGGTGAAATTTGATTATACCATGTAGCTCCCACCAAACTGCCTTTTCCTCTATGGGTCTGGTATGAAGGTGGAGAAAGATACTGAATGAATTCACCTGTGAGTAACTGGAAACAGGATTCCCTGCAAAGTCATCCGACTGTGTATACAGTAAGTTCACCGAGAAGCAGAGGGTGTGACCTCATCGCTGGCAAGAACCAAGAGTGGAATGTGTCTTCTGGTGCCAGCATCTGGCTTACCTTTTTGTCTGACATCTAGACTTTGGACTGAAATGCACCGACCACGAGGCATTTCCTCAAACTCTTGTGAGTTCTGTAGGACACCGCAGCAATTCACAGAACCCAGAGACATAAGGGAACATACTCAAGAGGGAGTTGGTTGGGGGCGCAGAGCAAGAGTTGCAAGAGTTCAACTTTGGGGATTTTTTTAAATTTATTTTTTAATCAGTTTTGGGGGGCTTGTACAACTCTTATCACAATCCAAACATCCAACCATTGTGTTAAGCATATTTGTACAAAGGTTGCCATCATCATTTTCAAAACAATTTCTTTCTACTTGAGCCCTTGGTATCAGTTCCTCATTTTTTCCCCTGCACCCTGACTGGTTTGTCTCCTTCTTGAGATTTTTTCAATTTCTAACTTCTAATGCATGCTTTGAGTCCAATGAGGACACCAAAACTGCTATATTGATGTGGTTTGAATAAAAATAAAGAACAGCCCCATCCAGGGGGAAGAACAACAGAAACCAGAGGGGAAGGGAAACAGCGGTCAGTGTGAGATTTGAAAATAATTAACAATCTACAATCTATCAAGGGACCATGAGGGTTGGGGGAGGGAGCAGGAGCTGATCCCAAGGGCTTAATGGAAAATAAATCTCTAGACAAGAACAATGGAATATACGTACTACTATGTATCAGATAACAATGGATTGTAAGAGCCCCTAATAAAATTTTTAAAAAATAAATAAAATATGAAATAAATTTATAAAAAATAAAATAAACTGAATTCTTCGGGGTGGAAGAAGGAAACAACCCCTTCCAAAGTATATAGGCCTAAGTGGAGGATGCGTTGAGAAACACATTCTCATTTTTATGTTTGTGCTTAATAAAAGCTTCTATGATTTTTTTATAGCAGTACTTTTGACAAACTCTTGCATACACTTTTAAGAGAACATATCAATTAAAATGATCAGGTGAAATCTTCTACTGCGAGAAACTAACACTGAGGGAAATATGACTAGGACTATATTCCCTAACTTATAACAGAAGTAATCTGGAAAGCTAGTATTCCATGGTAGGAAAGCCACCAGTTTGGTACGTTAAAAGATAAAGTCCAAGTACAT
Organism: Echinops telfairi; assembly: GCF_000313985.2. Lineage (NCBI taxonomy): Eukaryota > Metazoa > Chordata > Mammalia > Afrosoricida > Tenrecidae > Echinops > Echinops telfairi. The sequence goes on from NW_022103918.1 coordinate 17,759,503, forward strand.
TATCCTGCTTTAAAACATCATTCCCACAGATTCTCCCCTAAGAGCTATGCTGCCTTAAAGTGAGCACATGGTTGATTCTCTCTCCCTAGAGAAGTAAACATTCCTATTGCTATCTCCTCCCTCTGTGTCACCCAGACCTCCACATACCGTCCCCCAGTGCAGGTATTAGGTTTCCTCACCTGTGAGCTCTGGGACCTTACTGTAGTGACCACCCACCTTGTGACAAATGTTAACTACTGATGATAAGTTTTAAAGTTTTAAACTTTGCAACAGACTAAATAGCAATTTAAAATCAAGGTTTTAAAATGCATCTCTATTAACCATACAGATTTCAAATAATGTACTGTAAAAAGCATAATAAAATGTACACAACGATATTTCACCTCTTTATGATCTTCTACCACTGTCAAGATAGTGTCAATGGTATGTAAAATTCCCATAGCCATTACTGTCTTGTCTTCAATGTCTTCATATTCATCACTTTGAAGAACTTTGCCAAATATCTCAGCCTATAAAAATAACATTGAAATAATATTCAATAATTGGTACAGTCCCCGACCAATATAAGTTAGCAAGAAATTAAGTCTTTCACAAAAGAGGTAGTATTATATATATATAATTATCATTATTCAAATTCTAATTCTTGCACTCCTTATCATGTATTTTCTTATAATGATAGAAATTATCATGTTTTAAATATAACCAATTTTTCCTTATCTAGTGACTTGAGTGGAATATGTTACTATTAGTACCAGATTGCTACCTACCTTCTGATTGTTATTAAAATAGAAAACAGGGAGTAAAGGGAAACAAAATGATGTGATACTACAATTAAAAATCCAATAGAAAGTTGAAAAGATAAAGACATATAATCCAAGAAGGGATGAAACAAAAAGAATCAATATAGAAAATAGGAAAAAAAACAAAAACAGGAAATTAGACATTCAGTCCAGGCAATAATATTCGGTTCCAGAAATACAGAACAAAAAAATGTTAGAGGGAAATTTATCAACTAATACACTGTCCAAAAATAAAGAAAATTTATTTACAATTTTGTTTTAATATACACACAGAAAATACACAGAGAAATGAAGACCGCAGAAGGAACACAGCGTTATAAAATTTCGGAGCAACACATGAAAAGATTTCTGCTCTGCCTAATGGGTCCCTGTGGGTTAGAACCGACTCAGTGTGGGTTTGGTCCTGTATTTTGAAATTACTTACATGTATTGCTTTGACAACAATAATTACCTTTAAAAATAAGAACAAACACTGAAAGAAAAGCAGGAGGAACTAAGATTTTACTTATTCACATTTTTTAAAGCAATCTCAAATAATGAGCCATAAGCTCTGAGTTGGAATTGACATCACAACAATGGGATGAGGTCTCTGGCGGCACAAATGGCTTGCCTTTGACCACTAACACAGAGATCCGTAGTTTGAACCCACCCAGCAGCACTGCAGAAGAGAGGCCTGGGGATCTACTCCTGTAAAGATTTTAGCAAAGAAAACTCTATGGAGTCTTACTTTGTAACACACAGAATTGTCAAAAGTCGGAATCAATTTGATAGTGATGGGTTTGGGGAGATTTTTTTGTTTGTTTTACCTCAACACTTTTCACTTTTTTAAATATTTAAATTTTAGCACTGGCACTAGTCTTTAATTTATAAAACCCCTAAGGTTTATGAACCCCTTGAAAAATAACTAGCCTCTTTACAATGGCTCTGGGGTTCATAAGTGACCTTATCCGATAGTCAAGGTAGGAAAATATCAGAAAAGCAGTCCTTTCGATACTGACAGAAAGAATAGTCAGCACAATGCATGTTGAAGACATGATTCCGATTGGGCTTACGTACTACAACGATGATTTGACCATCTTAATACATGACACTAACGACAGTGTCAGCATTATTGGAGCAAACAGTGATTTTTACATGAACGTGTCAGTTACCTATAAAACCAAACACTAGATGTTAAGCTTTAATTTATTTAGCTTACTTAGGGCTTTTGTACCAAACTAACATAAAACTTTGCCCAGTCTTACCAAGTGTTGTGTCATATCAACAGCAATGGAGGCCACCTCTTGACTGTATTCACATACCATCTTCTGGATCACATTAGTGACATCATCGTTCTCTGTCTCTCTGACAATATACAACAGCTCCTGCATAATACACCTCACGTGTGGCCGCATACATTCCTTAGCTAGTGTAATAAAACAAAATTAGTGAAAATTAGCACTTATAGGTAGGGAAAGAATCTCATCACAAGGTAAAGTAGCCTAATACCTAGATACGGTTTTAGATGCACTTGTTTGGTGATGACTACGTTTGAAAGTTATACCAAAACACTGTTCACTAATGCATTAATTTCCCCTCAGTAACAAAGGTTAAGCAATCCTACCCAGGAAACAACTGCTCTGTGCAAAATACCAGTGCCCCTATTAACTTCTAATTATACAAAAGTTCTGTCATCTGCATGACTTATACACCCAAATTAACATCAGGACACAAGTATAAAATATCACGTGCAAAAAGACTAAGCCCAGACTATTTGAATTGGGGCCACATTAGATGGATGACAGAACAAGAGAAAACTGTAGGAGAAAACCCCAATTCTTAAAAAGTCCACATTTACTGAGCTAATTGAGACTAGATAATTCCCAGAAATGAGCATCCTGAGATATGAGGCTTCTTCAAAGGGTTCACGGAAAAATGCAATTAGAAAATAATGAAATTTTCTCAAACTTTTGGAAGCGCCCTCATACTCTTTTAAAATTACATTAAAAATATCCTTGAGTTCACCTCTTGGATACGTATCAAATTGGCTCAAAAAAGAGAGCGTATCACCCATGAGTAACAAACTCATCAAAAAAATCATGTATGTGATCAAATGGTCAAAAAGTGCTCTAGAGCAACCAGAAGACAGTAAAGGGGACAGGGAAAATGGACCACCAGAAAAGAATGAATGAAAATGATGACAGTTAAACTGAACATTTAACCATCAAGGAATAATTTGTTTAGAAATCATTAAACGAAAACCTAATCACCTGTATAAACTTCCACTTTACACAAAACAAAGCATGACTTAAAAAAAATAAAATGACTATGCCCAATACTGCTGGGGCCCATATCAACCCACTCCACTCACCACTCAACACAATGGTTCGCAACCTGTGGGTTGCGACCCCTTTCAGGGTCAAATGACTCTTTCACAGGGGTCACTCATTCATAACAGTAGCAAAATCAAAATTATGAAGTAGCAACGAAAATAACTTTGGGGGGGGGCACCACAACATGAGGAACTGTATTAAAGGGTCGTGGCATGAGGAAGGTTGAGAACCACTGACTTAGCAGTATATCCTGCGTAAAGAATCAAACCTCCCAGTGAAACATTTTGAATGGGCCTGAAGTAGGTTCATGTTCTTCACAAAACTGAATTTACGTTGACTGGTTTATTTGATCCAGAAGCTTATCGTTATTGTTCAGGAACAAACGAAGCACTTCATTAGAAATGCTACTTGCCATTCCCAGAGCCTGCAAAACAAGACTCCTAGAAAGCAGTCTGGAAGCCACCCAGTCCGACTCTCCTAAGTATAAAGTGGAAACTGACATATCATGTGTCTCACACGGCAAGTGAGTGGCAAAGCTAACACCAAGCCTACACGTGGAAACTGGCGCTGCCAGTTAGCAATGCGTCTCCCAATAGAGACCACTGCCCGGCCCAGAGCAAGTCCTGGAAAGGGTACGAAAAGCCCCGGGCTGACTTCCGAGGGTGAAAGCTCAGAAATCTCAACTCTACACCCTAACACTAGTCTTCTTTCTAGCACTGAAAGGGAGAGGAATTATCGGAGAAGGTAATGGCGAACAGGAGGGAAAATACACGAACAAAAACCAAGTCTAAAAGATATCTTTAGCTTTACCTTGGACCTGGTTAGAAATCAGGGACTGGAGCGCAAGGGCGGCTTCCACTTTGACAGGCATCTCTTTATCTTCAACCAGGCTCTTCTTTGCTAGCTCCACTGCGTTTCTTAGGTTGAACTCGTTGTGGAACTTCAAAGAACTGAAGGCATGAAGTACCCAACAGGACTATATTGAAAGAAGTCAGGGCCATTAGGACGAAGGCATTCTACAGTAACATCACATGAGTAAGAACTTCTACACCGCAGACCATCACTAAGCCTGTCAGATCTGGTTTCTTCTTAGACAGTAGCATATTATCTTCAGTTTTTAACTTCCAGTTGGGCTACTCTTTACATAAGAAAACAGTTTCATTACTTCTAAACTATCTATACTCAATAACATTTGTCATAGGAAAAAGAAGCCAAAGTTAAGTATCTCCCCCCAAAAATCATCTTTACGCTTTAAAAAAATAGTTTAAGGGGGAAACGATTACAAGGATCTACATATAGCCCCCTCCCTTGGGGCCTGACAACAGAAACGTGGGTGAAGGGAGACGTCGGACAGTGTAAGACATGAAAAAAAAAAAATTTATAAATTATCAAGGGTTCATGAGGGAGAGGGGATCGGGGAGGGAGGGGAAAATATGAGGAGCTGATGCCAAGAGCTCAAGTAGAAAGCAAATGTTTTAAGAATGATGATGGCTATAAATGTACAAATGTGCTTGACACAATGGATCTATGTATAGATTGTGATAAGAGTTGTATGAGCCCCCAATAAAATGAACAAAAAAATAGTATAACTGAGAACTCGACCTTTATATTAAAAGCTCTTACAAAACCAGTATTAAAATTCATTTGCTGGCCTTTACACATATCGTGAGGCATTATTTTCCCATACACTAGCTAACTTAGCAAACTTTTTTAATTTCAAAGAGATACAAATATTTTTAACTCCCTATAGGTTCCCTGGTTGGGCTACTAACAACCAGGTCAGCAGTTCAAATCCACCAGTAGATCCATAGGAGAAAGATGAGGCTATCTATCCCCAGAGATTTACGTCCTCCGAAAGCCTATACAGGGTCATCACAAGTCAGAATCTTCTCAAAAGTAGTGGGGTTGGTTGGTTATAGCTTACCAAAAATGAGCCTTGTGGCACCATAGTTAAGCATTCAGCTGCTAACCAAATGGGTGACAGTTCAAGCCCATCCACTGCTCCAAGGGAACAAGATGTGGCAGTCTGCTTCCATCAAACTTTACAGCTTTGGAAACCCTACAGGGAAGTTCAATTCTGTCCTACAGGGTTCTATGTGATGAGATCAACCCAACAGCAGTGGGTATGATAGCTCATGAAATTTTAAACTAATGTACCATGAAATCATATTTCTCCTTTATTTATTCCCTAGGTGCAAAACACATAATCAACAGTAACTAATTCAAATCATTAAAGCCTTTCAGTTAGAGGATTGCAATTTTTACATTTTTTAAATCATTTTATTGGGGGCTCTTACAGCTCTTACCACAATCCACACAGACATCCATTGTGTCAAACACATTTGTACATATGTTGCCATCATCATTTCCAAAACATCTTCTTTCTACTAGAGCCCTTATTTTATACAATCTCTTAAAGGGAGGGATACAACTATAAAAATACTCATTAGCTTTCAATGCCCCTAATCCACATTTTCTCAAACATTTCTTTAGTCATATATACATACAGAAGGTATCATTAGCTCCTATTGTTTTAAGTGAGACATTTTGTGCTAATGTATTTTACAAAGCATTGAAATTAAAGTTGTATTTGTATTTCTCCATAAAATATATTGGCTCAAGAAATATAATGAGCTAAGATACAAATAAACTGACATGGATTTTTTTTTTAATTAAGCAGTAACTACCTAATATGCTAGAAATTATAATCAAATGTTTAACCCAATTAGAATTTTATGCTGCTTTAGACAATGGAAATAAGTCTGTTTATAAAATTACATCACCATAGTACTCCTGACAACATCCCTCTCACACCATAAAGCAAGTGAAGTTCTAGGGAATGAAAGAACTGGGTTTAAAACCCACAAACCCCTAATTTATGAGCCTGTTCTTTATTCAATGGACGTGATGATAATGGACCTTACACGATCATTTCATCTGAATATGCAAAGTCAATGTCTCCACTAATTACTTCAATAATTAAATGATAGGACAAGATTTTATGATACATATGGAATATGAAAAACTTACTCTAGCTCGAAGATATCCCAGATTAGACAATAACAGTGGAAACACGTGATTCTGCAGCAACAACTCCATTTGGTCCTTGAATAAACTCTTCTGTTAGAAAATAGAAAGTTTCCACTTGGTTTTTTTAATACATAAGAAGTACTTCTAAAAACTTAGTTTTATCATGTCTCACCTTTAATACACTTTTAATTACAATTTTGAAAAATGTGTTTGACCTAGATATTGTATATTTTAAATGAAGAAAATATAGTATCTCAAAGACAATTTGATCGTGATTTTTTGTAGAAATAAAACAATTAACACTCAAGTCATTTCATATCATTCTCTATACAGCAAGTTACATATGGACAGGCTGACAGAAACAAATGACAGCTTATTTTTCATTAAAGAGATAGATGACAAACAATTTATCGTCCACTCCATTATCCAGAAACAGTCACCAGTCTAAATCATTCATGACTTTCAGTCTCTCCTTCGCCTTCTTCCTCATGGCTTAAGCGCATACATTAACATTTTGATCATCCTGACCTTCAATAAAATATCTGCTAAGGAACCAATCACATGCAGGGCTCCATCTTTCTTTCTGGGGTCAAAGTTCAGGTCTGTTAGAATCTGGTAACAGAAGGCCATCATTTTGGGCAACACCTAGACAGAGAGAAGAATCTATGTTATTCCACATGCGTTTTCACTGATTCCTAAAGTACATCATATTAGGAAACACAAAATTTCAGAAAGATTTCTATTTCCCTATATCAAACAATTATAATCCCAGTAAAAAGGTACAATTTACTGAAAAACAGAATGACCAATGATACTTCACCTTGTTACTCCCTAAAAACAGAACAAAAAACACTGCCATTGAGCCAATTCTAATTCATAACAACCCTATAAGACAGAGTAGAGCTGGCCCTTGGCCTACCCACACTAAAATTTTTTTTAAAATCATTTTATTGGGGGCTCTTACAGCTCTTATAACAATCCATAAATGAGTTGTATCAATCACATTTGTATATATGTTGCCATCATCATTTTCAAAATATTTTCTTTCTACTTGGGCCCTTGGTATCAGTCCCTCTTTTTTTCCTATCTCCTCACACTCCCACACCTATGAACACTTGGTAAATTATAATTATTGTTATTTTCATATCTTTACAAGAGCATATAAACCCTCATCTTCCTCCTGCAGAGCTGCTAATGGGTTCAAACTCCTGACCTTGAAATAAGAAGCCCAATATACAACCACTACCCCACCAAGACTCCTTTGTCCATTCACTAGAAGAGAACAGTGTTCATACAGTGTCAAATTATAACTTAATATAACAGAATTATAATATATAAAAGCTATGTATTTAATTTGTGTGTGTGTATTTAAATATTTTTACAAAACAACCTTATCACCTTCAAAGTACTCTCCATTACACTTATTACATTTGTCAAATCTGCTATTCCATTCTTGGAAACATTTTTCAAACTCATTTGTTTGGATGGCTGACAGCACTTCCCTTGTTATTTTCTTTACCTCTTATATTGTCATCAAATCACTATCCTTTCATGTCCCTCTTCATTCATGGAAACAAAAAGAAGTACACATGGAACAAGGTCAGGTGAGTAAGAGGGCAAGGGAAGCATGCTGTTTTTAGCCAAAAACTGTTGCACTGAGATGGCTGCGTGAGCAGGTAATTGACATGGTGGCAAAACCAGTCCCCAGGTCTTTTTTGTGGCACACTGTTATGCAATTTTTTCAGAACCTCTAAATAGAAAGCTTAATTAACAGTCTGATCTGGTGGAACAAACTCCAAATGCATTACAAGTCAACATTTTCATCCATTCAAGAAGTTGACGGATATCCAGAACAAGGTTTGTCATCAAAATATTTCACCCTTTTTTCAAACAAGAAACTACTCACACACTTGAGTTTTTTTCTGTAGTGCTGTCCTTGTAAGCTGTGTTCAACATCACTACAGTGTCTGCAGCATTCTCTCCCCCCTCCCCCACCACGCAGGAAACAAAATTTCACAGCCTCACACTGTTCTTTTAAATTAGCCATGTCAATAAAACAAAGTTCAAGTGAAACTGCTTTTACAAAAAAATTCACTGTGACCAGAGAGAACCTTCCCAGGCGACACCACCAGGTGCACTAACTCAGAGCAAGTTGCTCGATGCTCGCCTAGCGGGAAAAATACATACTATGAAAGCTTTTTTCCAGTTTTTTTTTTGGAGGGGTACCCCTCGTATATTCAAGTATCAAATCAATATAGGCTACCTTTCCGTTTTAAACGTAAGAGAATGACATATACCTCCTTTCTTTTCTTGGCAGCAGTATATAATAAAGTCTGGGCTGCTGTGGTTGGGGAAGCATAATCTTCAAAAATATCTACGAGGGCAAAAGGGTAAGACATATTACTAGAATGGAACTACTTAGTACAGATTTTAAACCTAAATCCGAGACATATAACATTCCACATGATATGACAACAACAAAAAGCTGAACGTTTATCTTACCCATGTTCTCATGTGCAACCATATTTATCATACTTTAGAGCCTTCTCTTCTAAGCATAGATACTAAGGAAAACAACAAAATCAAAAGTATCTGCATCACGGAGGACTGGCGATATCTAAAAACAGCTATTTAATGTTTACTCGTACCAAGCATTGTTCTGGCTCTGCAGATACAAAGGTAACCCAAAAAGTGCCATATACTGCTTATGTGGTTAAGAGAAAAAATTAAAAGATTATACACACACACACACAAAGAGGTCAGATTCAGAAGAAATATAAACAAAGTAAGAAAACAAAGAATAAGGGTATGGTTACTAATTCAAATAGGATCCCCAGAGAGTCTATCCCATTCTCTGTTAAGGTAAAAATTAAGCAGCGAGTACATTAGATAAAGGAGAAAACGATCTTAGACTACAGATAAAGCCCTCTAAGCAGAAGGAGCAACAAGTGTGCAAGCCCTGAGGGCCTGCTAGGACAGCTCTTAGCTGTTTCGACAGGCAGAGTCAACCGGCTTTTGTTGTGTATCTAGTAAAACTAGTACATTATTTCATGTCATGAACATGTTGACAAATTTCAAAACAGGCAGGCAGTTTTATAGAAATATCTGAAAATTTGAGAAGAACCTGAGAATGTCTGTGTTTTAACATAAAAGTAAGACTAATGTTGGCCTTTGCTTCACTATGTAAGATATAAAAATCAAACATAATAATACTAATAGCTTACATTTAGCAATGTGTATTCTGTGCAGAGCACTATGCTAAGCAGTTATTTCATGTGTTATCATCCCACATAATTCTATCATCAATATTATTATTGCCTGTTTTACACCTGAAAACACTGCATCTGACCTGCTCGGAGTCACAAAACCGGGTCAGCATTTACACTAGAATGTCTTAAAGCCTGAGCTCATATTCAGTTTTACAAAATCTAGAATTATACTACTTCTTGTGTTAACATTGGTCACTGTTCCAGACTGAACTGTTGCAGGGGCAGTGGATGATTGAATGTGGCTCTTCTAGCCAAAGTCTCTACTTCCCACCAAATGACGTCCCCATGCAGATCACCAAGAAGCCAAAGAAGGCTGGGTTACAGAAGCTGAGAAGGGTATCTTCTCCTAGAGCTAAGCGTGAGAGCCTTCCCCTAGAGCCAGTGCTCAAAATATAATCTTCAAGCTTCCTGAATTTTTAGACAAATAAACTTCAATTCTTTAGGATCACCTTCCTGTGGTATTTATTACAGCAGCACAAAGAAATTGACAATCAATAAAATAAGATACAAAGGTTTTGCTCATATAAAGATTTGCTAGTGAAAGGAAACTAGTTCAATAATTGTTCTTCCTTATAGTTGTCTAAAATTAAAATACATACATCCAATAGCCACTGCATTCTAAGCCACTGAAGCTGAAATAATAAAATCACTTTTTAACTAGTCTTGGCGTATCCCTATTTTTTTTAAATGTTTTTTAAAATATTTTTAAAAAATTTTTTTTAAATTGGGGGTTCTTACAGCTCTTATCACAATTCATACATCGATAATGTCAAGCACATTGGTACATAGGTTGCCATCATTTTCAAAACATTTTCTTTCTACTTGAGCCCTTGGTATCAGCTCATTTTCCCCCTCCCTCCATTCTTCCTCTCTCATAAACCTTTGATGTGTAATTTTTTTTCATGTCTTACATTGTCTGACGTCTCCCTTCACCCACTTTTCTATTGTCTATCCCCCTGGAAGGGGGTTAATATGTAGATCATTGTGATTGATTCCCACTTTCTCCCCCCACCTTCCTCTTATCCTCCTAGCATCACTACTGTCATCATTGGTCCTGAGGGGTTTGTCTGTCCTAGATTGCCTATGCTTCCAGCTCTTATCTGCACCCGTATACATGTTCTGGTCTAGCCAGATCTGTACAGTAGAATTGGGGTCATGATAGTGGTTAGGGGGAGAGCATTAAAGAACTAGCGGAAAGTTGGATGCTTCATCAGTGCTATACTGCACCCTGTCTCGTCTCTCCTTGTGACCCTTTTGTAAGAGGATGTCCAATTGTCTACAGATTGGATTTTGGTCTCCACTCTGCGCTCCCCCTCATTCACACTGATATGATTTTTTTGTTCTGGGTCTTTGATGCCTGATACTTGATCCCATCAACACCTCATGATCACACAGGCTGGTGGGCTTATTCTATATGGGTTTTGCTGCTTCTCAGCTAGAGGGCCATGCGTATCCATATTAATTAATTGATTAATAAAATGCAAATCCCAACTGTCCCTCAGCACACACTACTCTCAATTTTTTAAAAAACTAGATACTATCATGTTTGACATAAGGAATAATGATCATTAGCTGAAAGCTACAAATACTCTACATACGAAACACAAATATTATAGAAAAGGTAAGTACTTAAAGATTGCTTCAGAGAAAAATGAAAAAAAGTTTGGCTTACAGAAAATTAGGCAAATGCATTAGAGAAAAGAATTAAGTTACACCAAAAAAATGCAGTGATTTTCAAAAGAGAACAGTAGAATGTGGAGATAAGCAGATCATAAATCTTAGGGTGCATTCACTTGCTTTTTTGGACACTTTCTCCAAAAAGAAGTACCTCCTCACCCACGGAATTAATTAATACAAGACACAAAGCTCTATAAAAACAACACAGTCCAATCATCTTGCACTTACACCTGTCGATCAATCTGTATACGAGGGACACCTGCCCAACAAGGGGCAAGCACTGCTCTGTCACAGAGGCCCTGCAGCAGACCCAGGACAGCACTCTCCTTTGATCAGTTTTACTTCAGCACTCGCTGAAGGGTTACCAGAGGCAAGGGCGATGAATGCAAAATAAAGTGAGTAATTAAGATACAGTTCTGTAGTCAGATAGTTTCTGAGATGGGAAAGACAGATGTTCACAAATAAGATTTGGCATGGTAAGTGCACAAGTATTCTGTGGAGTGATTAATTCCAACTGGGGGTAGGGGAAGTGAAATCAGGCAACATACACAATCCAATATGTTCCAAGAAGACCCCAAAGAACTAGGCCACATTTGGTGGGCCACAGCAGGGAACCCCATTTCTTCTGAAATATTTAGTCCCTGGCACCAAATCGGGGCACTCTTAAAATATGTAGAAATCCAAGGGATCTCTCAGACAGAGAACAACGGATGTTGTAAAAGCACAGAAAGGCACGGTCTCTACAGATCACTGGCACAACAACAAGCACAAGAGCGATTCCACGATGCTTTAGCACCCACAAGCAGATGAATACGGTGGCTTTTCACGTCCCACATCCAAAGATCCCAATGACTGGTTCAATGGAACCTCAAACACTCATGGATTTTCAGAGTTGATCCTGCACAGCAGAACTTTGAAAAAAAAATTTCACCCCTCCCCCAAACTTTGAAAATTTAACTGATAAAATCTGCTCAAAAATGTAAATTGTGACAGCACTTTACAGATGCAGGAACTGATGAGGATTACCAAATTTCATCCTGATGTACTCGTATGGATCATCTTGCCATAGCTCTTCATCCTCATCTTTATAACACATCACAGAAAAAATCACATCCTCGGAAATATTCTGAGAGAAGAAAACACAAAATCATGAATGAATGTAGAATATTTGGCAATATCAAAAATGCATTTACTGGCAGCCTTTACGATCTGAGTTTTGTTATGGCTGCTCTAATCTGGTACAGTCAGTCACCTTTCTGTTAAGCATCTAGTTCATCAAGTGAAACAAGGAAGAGCTGTGGAGGCATGGTTTGGGATAAAGAGGTAAACATAAATTGTTTTGATATAACTGTTACATGTGTCTAGAAAGACATATATATAACATTATTCTTTCAACCAGCAGCAGGAATAATATACTTATTGAGCAACGAAAAGATCAATATTAGGCATACTTTGATTCTTTAACGGAAGAGGCAAATATGTTAACCCAAGGTCATGTTTACTATTTATTTCTTATTTTTGAAATGTTTTATTCCCCTTGGAATCCTAAATATCAGTGACTCAACAATATTACATTTTTCTTTGATTAAAAAAAAAATCTGATTTGTAACTCTACAAATGCCGTTTTGAGGAGAAAAGAAATCACATCTATTAGTCTCCAAGTACACTGCTGCTAATGCTTTATATCCTTTTGTGTTTTAACATATATAAAAAAGGATCATCTCTTATCTATTGCAAATTTTTAAATCCTGAAAAGAAAAATTCAGTGTAAGGATGAGGGCATTCATATTTTTTTAATTAAAAATTTTTTTTCATTCTTATTCTTATATTACAGCTTTGTAAAAATATGGCTAAAGGTATTAGTTGGAGCAGAAATACTATCAATTAACCACTACTTTGTAGGAACACAACAAATAAAATCAGTTTATTTATTGCCAAAAATTATTATTTAATCAAGGGGCTTGGGATGGACATATAAAATGTCAGGCCTCTAATAAGATGATGATA
>NW_022103918.1:17773488-17777118 GCF_000313985.2 Echinops telfairi
TTATTTGATCTCAACAACGTTCAGATAAAAAGAACAGAAAGGGGGAACCAAGAATAAGTGGATTCCAAGCAAGACCCAGTGAATCTAAGCTTTCTAATGTATGAAATATGAAGCCTCCTTCTTCAGACACTGACACCCCATGTCTTCACAGCCGCAGAACACATTAGAGCACTCATTTGAAACTATTAGTAGAATAAAGGTATTAGGTATAAAATCTAGAAAACAAATTCAAGGAGAAAAAGATTTGCGAGCTGTCCAAACACAGACCTGTATGTGCGGCTTCATCTGCTTCCAGGTTACAGAGTGAACAACCCCCTGGTTGAGATAGTTGAATGTCTGCTGAAGAACACGGGGAGCTACATATTGCTTCTGTCTATATTGGTCTAAAATTTTCAGTAGTACCTAAATAAAAAACAGGAAAAGGAAATATGGAAGAACATGAACTATTTTAAGATTTTAAAAAGGTGACAGTTTGGGGTTTTTTTTAAATCTTTTTATTAGTGGCTCGTACAATTCTTATCACAATCCATACATACATGCACTGTGTCAAGCACATATGTACATTTGTTGTCATCATCATTCTCAAAACATTTTCTTTCTACTTGAGCCCTTGGTATCAGCTCCTCATTTTCCCCTCCCTCCCCCCTAACCCCTCCCTCAGGAATCCTTGATAATTTGTAAATTGTTATTTTGTCATAATTTAGACTGCAGACATGAAAAAAATCAGATTTAACTAAATGAAAATTGAAAGTTTCCATGCAAGATAGTATAAATCGATTTAACATGTAGTAAAAGTGTCACTTCAAATTAGAAGAAAAAAACAATTTAAAAAAGCAGTACTAGGACAACTGATTAGTCCTCTGAAAGAGATTAAGCTGACTTCCTAACTAAAACCTCATGCCCAAACACCCAACAGGAAAAACAACCAAAACCCTAAAGCACTGAGTTCCCATCCCAAATACGAGAAGATTTCATAACCTCAGATGTTGAAGAGCTTGAGATGCAATTGTTTTAAAGACTTACTCTAAGAAAACACAAAAGGACTGTGACTGGCTCATGACTGGCTCAACAACCTTTCATCAGGGAGAGTGCTATAACTACACACAAAACCCAAGTCTTTCAGTCCTGGTCTCTGAAGTTCTTCATTATATCATGCTATAATAAAGTGGCTGAACATATTAAAAGGGTTCTTTCAAAATGTACACCGAACTTATAAATTCAGAACATGAATTCAGTCCACGCATTCCACCTTAAGATGTACGGTTCAAATTATTTAACTTTATTCTTTTGAAAACAAAGAATATTAATATGTTGATTTATGAAAAATCTAGAAACCACCTGTATGTATGACATTAGTCTTTTATTATGCTTGATTAAGCATTTCCCAGCACAGCCAATTCTCAATAATTTCTGTCACTTAAACACATAAAGATCAGGACTCAAATGGACATACCAATCAACAATTCCTCATTTTTAGTATATTCAAGAGTTTCCAAACTTTCAGTTAATCAGTATAGATTCTTAGCTGAAAATCTTAACATCTAAGCCCAATCCTCTTGAAATAATTCAATTCATATTATCTTCTAATTAAATTCATACATTTTTAACACAAAAGGGGTTAAACCCAACAAAAAAAGAGGTTAAGAACTTTGGGAGGTCAGAAAGAATTCACAGAAGAACCTATTACTGATGACTGCCACATCAGCATCAACAAACTTCAAAGGGTTCGCTCGGGTCTAGGAGTCCAGGACAGTTTTGTGGTAGTGGCTCTCAAGTGTGGGGTCTGAAGTTTGATTATTCGATACAAGATTCCCAGAGATGTCATTTCACCCCTACAAATTTATTATGTTTGGAATCTACTTTTAAGCAAATAGAAGTGAATTCACTTTCAATAGTAAGCATTTTTCTATTTAAAAATCCTGTTTATTACCTGCTGAATTCCTACTGCATAGGTTTTCAAGAAGAATTGGGAAAATTCAAAGTATTCTTTTGTGACAGTTCTTGGGCTTCCATATCTGCAAATGCAAAGAGAAAATCATGCTCACTAGTTTAAATACAATCCTCTTTTGAAAGATCGATTCTACCAGGGCAGAAAACTAACATTTTCCCCTTTTTGCAAAAGCTCTATAATGAAATCATGAAGTCATACTTAAAATTTGGGCTATACCCCCTGCTTGATACGAGCCCTCATGAAGAGATCACTGAAGATAAGGGTGCTACAGCAAAGTGTGGCGAAGAAACTTGTTGGTGCCTGGCTCTCAGAAAGAACAGTATCTGGGGTCTTAAAAGCTTTTCGTCAAAGCAGCAGCGATCTAAGTGAGGTATCAACAAAGTCCACATGGAAGAGATATGCCAGCCTGTGTGATCCAAGGAATGGATAAAATATAATCCAAATCCGAAGGAGGGAATGGTATCAGTGCTTAAATTGTGAATTCCTGGTTTTCACAAGGCTGAGGATGACAGTGGAAGCCCAAAGTCTATTTGCAAGCCCTACACAGAGATTAAGCCTCTACTGATTTCCCTCTGACCACAGTGGAAGGATCTGAATAACCTGGTGAGCAGAGAGACAATGATTATAGAGGCAATCAGAGATGAAAATTATCATCTGATTTAAATGGTCACAATGTAACATCTAATCTGACCCCCCACTCCACCCAACCCTGCCCCTGCTTTTGACTCGGTTAAAAGTTCTATCAGTTAAAAAAAAGAAGAAGGGGAAATACATCTGGAAGAAGCCTCTGATGAATCACCTCTGAACACAGACCAGGGAGGTGAGTAATTTGCGATCATGCAGAATGCAATGGAAAGTGGACTATGACAGATATAGCTAGATTAGAGGCTAATAATTTATCATTTGACCTCCCTTTAGATCCATTTTAAAATTGTTCTAGTTTTTAATATTTTGTTTTCTTTTCAACTAGAGTTTTACTCTATTTTGTTATTAGCTTTTTTGACCCTTGGTTCTCAATGTTTGCATATTTATCAGTATATGAAAGCCAGGATGTGTGAGTCTATGGAGACAGTAAATGGAATGATGGTTCCTTGGGGGCATGACAGGGGGATTGGGGACATATGGGGGGCTAATAACAAAGATTACAAGAGAAAAGAAAATGTTCTAAAATTAATTGTGGTGATAATTGTACAACTCTTCTTGGTATGACTGAACTACTGGATTGTATCATATTTGTATTATGTCGCAATAAAATTGCTTTTCTGAGCCATACTTAAGATTTCAGACAGAAGACTTTTACCTACTAAATCAAGACCTCCTACAAGACAAATCTTAGGTCCGAGACTATGTTATATCTGATATATAACAGGTTTTCAAAATTTTATCTTAAAATTACACTATTTTCACTATGGAGCTAAGTGATCAGACACATCCATCCACAATTCCTGGGTATATTTCTAAGTTGCATGATGCCATTTCTTCAGTCTTTTCCCAAATACAAAAGATCCAGGGAAGCCTACTCACCTCCTATGGCCTCAAAAATTAGTGATATGGTTAAGCCTGCTTGAAACAAACAGAAAGTGATTCTGCTCTTTATGATTCTCAGAGCAAATACAGTGAACCCTCGCCACTTCGCGCTTCGACTTCCGCGGCTTCACTCTATCGCGGTTTTTGCATAA
>NW_022103918.1:17777624-17795986 GCF_000313985.2 Echinops telfairi
TTGATTTACAAATAAGGAATCCTACTTCGCGGAATTTCATTTATCACGGTAGGGTCTAGAACCGATTAACCGCGATAAACGAGGGTTCACTGTAACCAAATACTGCTGAGCATAAAGGGGCACAGCAGGCAGATGTTTTTATCACTTCCAATCCTGAGATACTGACAGTAAGATAGTAATTACAACAGAGAATTACCGTTCAAAGAGAAGAGCTACAATATGCAATGCCCACTTCTTACACTTCCACCATACAAGTTCTGGTCTATCATCCTCATCAATCTGCAGAGTCTCCTAAGGGGACAAAATGCCCACAGGCAATGTCTACATAAACAAGGAGTTATGTGAACAATAAAGACAGAATAAGTACCGGTATGGATAACTCATCTTAAATGAAAACTTACATGGCCATACAATTACAACTTTTATAGTTTACTACTTAAGAATTAAATAAGCAGAGAACATTTCCATTCGAAAATGCTGTTCATCACCTTTATCTCCTATCTTCAAAAGGTCCTTTAAACACAAAGCACCATGTGTCCCACAAGGAAACTCTCTGGGGTGACAGAAGGTTCTGTATGTTAGCTGAGCAATGGTAACATAAGTGTATGTGTTTGTAGAAACACACTGAACTGTTTATTCAGTGTGTTATATAAATCAACCTCAATATAATTTTCCCCAAGATGGGGACAAAGGAAAGGATACTGAGCATTTTTAAAAGATCTTAGATTTTAAATTATGCAAAAGTTGACTTGGTAGGTGATAGACAGTATCATTACTACAGGTTACAATGAGACACCATCTTTTATTTCTCATGCTGGCAAACTTAGAATTAAGCTATTAGAAAAAATGAAGAACTAAACTGTAGGGCATTTTGCAAGATGAGTCAAAAGTTGACAATGATAGGTAAACTTCAAGGGATTTAGCCAAAGAAAATGATCATGTATGTACACAAAACTTTAACTCCATTCATCTAGTTAAAACAGTAAGAATCTAACATAGTCTAAATGTCCAGCAAATGAAGCATTCAACAAAAATGATAACTATAAAAGCATTCATAATCAGTGAAAATATTTATAACAGATTTAAATTAAAAATGAATTTCAAGCAGGATCTACATATAGCATTCTTATAAATAAAACAGGGTTGCATATAGATGCAGAGAAAAAAACGCTAGAAGAGTAAATGCCAAATCTAAAAAGCTATCACCATTTTTTCTAAGATTATACACAGTTGTTATTTTTTGCTTATCTGAACTTCCTCAAAATGAAGGCATATTATCAATTATTTTTAGTACAGTAGTAGTTTTACAAACAGTAGGCTAATATAATAAACCAGTCAACCACAAATACCCCAAACCCAAGTTTCACCCATTTTCCTTCTTACGGGAGGAACAGCTCTGTCAATAATCGTTCGAAAGATCTCCATCCATTGTGTCATCATTTGGTTACCCATAAGCTGAAGAGGCAATGCATACTGTAAAATAAAAGAATAACATAAGCAATAACTACTCTCCTCTAAAAAATTAGTGATTTTTCCTACATTGTAAAGTCAATATATATGAAAAATCAAGACAACAATTTCATAATGTTCAATCAAGAATTAAGCTTAAAACAGACCCGTAAATTCATATGTATAAATTTTCTAAAGCTGGAAAAAGATTCACTACACTTCACTTGGGGGAAAAGTGGAATTTTTATAGTGATTTCAGGCAATATGTGATGGAAGAGGGCCCTATTAATGGAATGTTTGGCTTGTTTCTCTGGTTTACTTTTTTAAATTAAAAAAAAATTTTTTTAAGCAATATGGTAAGCCTCATTCATTCAGCATGAAATTCTAGATTAAAGATTTTTACCAGTATCCCTTAGGTGTCCAACTTTCCCTTGGATTAAATTCTTTTTTTTAAATCATTTTATTGGGGACTCGTACATTCTTATCATAATCCATACATACATCCATTGTGTCAAGCACATTTGTACACTGGTTGCCATCATCATTCTCAAAGTATTTGTTTTCTTCTTGACCCCTTAATATCAGCTCCTCATTTTTCCCCCTCCCTACCGGATTAAAATCTTTACCTCTTAAAAAGAAGGCTATTCTGAAGCAGGGAACCAATAGAGAGGTCTGAGGGGCCGGTCCCAATCCCAACTATGTGGACAGACACCCCCACCCCCCACCCCGAAGAATTTACTTCAGAGGACAGCACTGAAACTACAGCTCAGGGAGAGGGACATGTCTGATCAGAGCACACAGGAGCAAATGAAGGGGGAGGAAGAGAGAGTAGAGCACATCCTGGCCCACCAAGCAGCCAAAGCACAGAGAAGACCATATGGCCGGTCCCACTACAAGACACGGCTTCCCTCACTGATCCACAGCTCTACAGGGGACATCAGGGGAGACACAGTGTGGGAATTGTGCCTGATCTGACCCCACCACACCCAGGCAAAACACTAAGGGCAACAGAACAGCAAGGCGAGCAGAACAAGGAAGTCCCCAGGGAATACCAAAAACAGACTTTGGGGCCAGGGTGTGGCACCCCATCAGACTTGACCAGAAAACACTCAAGGTCAACAAGCAGACCTTGAACTATTTACAGGCTTTTCTCTTTTTTGTCATTGGTTTTTTGTTGTTATTGTTTTCTTTTGTTGCTTTGTTTTGCTCTGCCTTGTTTTTTGTGCATACTATTATCTCTGCAGGTCTATCTAGGTAAGTGGGATAAACAATCTGGAGGAGAAAACAATGGGACCAACAGTTCCGGGGACATGGGAAAGGGGGTCGTGGGGTAAAAGAAGTGATGTCAACAAACCCAGGGACAAGGGAACAACAAGTGATCTAAAACTAATAGCGAGGAACGTGTAGGAGGCCTCAAATGGAGGCTGGGCATGATAGTGGGACAAGAGGAAAGTAAAAGGAAATAGAGGAACTAGGAGACAAAGGGCATTTATAGAGGTCTCAATACAGGCATGTACATAGGTAAATATATTTATATATGGCGATGGGGAAATAGATCTATGTACATATATTTATAGGTTTAGTATTAAGGTAGCAGACGGACATTGGGCTTCCGCTCAAATACTCCCTCAATGCAAGAACACTTTGTTCTATTAAACTGGCATTAAGATGCTCACCTTCCTGACACAAGCAGGTGCATAAGCAAATGTGGTGAAGAAAGCTGATGGTGTCCAGCTATTAAAAGATATAGCATCTGGGTCTTAAAGGCTTGAATATAAACAAGTGGCCATCTAGCTCAGAAGCAACAAAGCCCACATGGAAGAAGCACGCCAGCCTGTGTGATCACAAGGTGTCGATGGGATCAGGTATCAGGCATCAAAAAAACAAAAAATCATATCATTGTGAATGAAGGGGAGTGCAGAGTGGAGACCTAAAGCCCATTTTTAGGCAACTGGACCTTTACAGAAGGGTCCTGGGGAGGACACAAGCCAATCAGGGTGCAGTGTAGCACCAATGAAACATAAAACTTTCCTCTAGTTCTTTAGTGCTTCCTGCCCCCCACTATCATGATCCCAATTCTCCCTTACAAATCCAGCTAGAACAGAGGATGCACACGGGTACAGATAAGAGCTGGAAACACAGGGAATCCAGGACAGATAAACCCCTCAGGACCAATAATGAGAGTAGCAATACTAGGAGGGGAAGGGGAAGGGGAAGTAGAAAGGGAGAATGGATCACAATTATCTATATATAATCCCCTCCCTGGAGGACAGACAACAGGAAAGTAGATGATGGGAGACATTGGACAGTCTAAGACATGACAAAATAATAATAATTTATAAATTACCAAGGGTTCGTGATGGAGAGGGGAACAGGGAAGGAGGGGGGAAATGAGGAGCTAATACCAAGGGCTCATGTAGAAAGAAAATGTTTTGAGGATGATGATGGCAACAAATGTACAAATGTGCTTGACACAACGGATGGATGGACTGTGATAAGAGTTGTACAAGCCCCAATAAAATGATTTTTTTAAAAAAAGGATGCTATTCATGAGACATTTTTACAGTTACTTTCCCCTACGTTGTGGCATAATACCAGAGCCCAACTTTGAAATGGGTGCCTGCTTCACTGTGAGCTGCCGGACAGGAGGGACCTGCCTCCATTCGTTCCACAGATGTGCTCCACGCTGAAGACAGACCTACTCTCTGCCCTTATGAAGCTTATGCTCCAGTTCCAAAAACAGATAAACAAGGAATCACAATGCGGCATGACAACAATATAGCTAAACGTAGTACAATACTGACAAAACACACAGGCGATCACCTAGTCCAAATCAGGATATAAAGGGAGAACTTCCCAGAAATGGCAATATGCAAGCTGAGACCTGAAGGAAGAGCACAAATTGGCCAGCCTCTAAAGCAGGGCTCCTCAAACTTTTTAAACAGGGGTCAGTTCACTGTCCCTCAGACCTGTTGGAGAGCTGGACTATAGTTTAAAAAAAAAAAAAAACTATGAACAAATTCCTATGCACACTGCACATACCTTATTTTGAAGTGAAAAACAAAATAGGGCAAAAACACCCAGTGGGTCAGATAAATGTTCTCGGAGGACCGCATGTGGCCGTAGTTTGAGGACCCCTGCTCTAAAGGGAAGAAGGGTATTGTAGGCAGAAATACAGTATTTGTAAAAGCTCAGAAGTGAGGCTTGTTCATGAAGCTAGACGAAGTTCAGTTTGACTGGGTTTTTTAGATCACGAGAATTAATAATAGTGGATAATACCTAATACTGACTGAGCACCTTCCACATGTCCGGCAGAAATACAACATCTGAATTTGTCTCTTCCATAGAAACCTACCTGGACAAGTGCATAAAAGATTTTCAGAATCTGCTTCTGCAGTAATACAGAGTAATGCGAGGAATCAGGAAGAAGCTGGATGATTTGCTGTTGAATCCGAGGCAGAAATATCTGCATGGCTGCTATCAGGGGTTCCCTTTCCTCGGCTTTCTTATACCTATATCAGCAAAGACATAGAAAAAGACCGAAAAATCATTTCTTCCCACAAAACAGCAGCAGCAACAGCAATAAAAGCAATAAACGTGGAAATATATGTAAAGTATGTAAAGCCAAAAAAGCATTCAAAATACTAGCTTACATTTTCTGTTAGTATTACCAGACTAAAATCAGAAGAAACTCTGAAAGGGAAATCCCTATTTTAGGCAGAATATCTAAAACTCTTTCTTTAATAATTTAGACTCATTTTAAAAGCATCCCAGACTATTTAGTAGCTCTCCTTAAATTCGTCTTCCATTATACCCACTCCCCACTCCCCACCCCCACAGCAGTTGAAATAGACATTCTTATGATAGAGCATATGATGGGGGCAGGGCTGGGAAGCATTTCTACCTTCACCTAAATGGACTGAGGGCTAAAATACTTTATAAACTTAGGTGCTCTGAGATCACTTTAATTACTACAAATCTAAAATATTCTCTTCAAATTCTGAAAACAGGTTTAGCTTAAAACCAAGAAGACAGGGTTTTATATGTACACATAGCAATCCTCTCAGAAACCAGAAAGCAACACTACTATGACACACACTACCATGATGCCGAATCCTTGACTTGCCAACCAGCTTTCATGGGAAAAGAATATTACTAGCAAAAACACAATGAGCCCTAGTGGCATGGTGGCTAACCACTCAGCTGCTAACCCAGAGGTCAGCATTTCAAACCCACCAGCTGTTCCACAGGAGAAAGATGTGGCAGGCTGCTTCCAAAAACGTTTTCAGTTATAGAAACTTTATTGATCAGTTCTACTCTGTCCTATAGGGTCAGAGCAGGATTCTAACTAAGAGTTAGAATCAACTTGATGGGTTGGTGGGTTGGTTGGTTGGTTGGTTGGTTTGGAAAGGGGTTTTACCAGCCTCCACAATCAAATAGGTCCAAGGGGTGGTTGTGTGATTGAGGGGTCAAATAAAGAGACATCAGACAAGATAAAGCATGCAAATGCTCACCTCTGGGACCACCAGGATTTCAGGAACCAGGTTCCCGCAAAGAGAGAACATATGTCCAACCAAGGCCTATATACACTCGGGGGCATGGCAAGCCCCCCCTAAATACAGGTAACCGCCTATGTAACAAAGTGGGCTGCACCCTAACCGTAAAGTCCTTGAGTACACTGGAGGAGTAACCTAACACCAGTGCCCTGGGGCAGGTAACGGGGAATGGCTGTCTTCAGAGCCTAGAGAGAAATAGCACATGTCTGTTTCTACATTTAAAGCCGCCAGCTACATAGCAATCAGCCATGTGCTTAAGAGGTAACTTTAAGGTAGCACTATTATGGGAGGATATACTGGGGAACAATATTAATTATGAGAATGTGATTGGGACTCACCTCCAAATCACAAGAGTGAAGGCCTCCCTCCACCCCAGAAACCCAGCCTGTCAGGATTCTTAATCTATGAGAATAAAGGATTCATCCATATATACTCTCTTTCTGTTCTCTGCTCCCCACAGTGGGGGCAAGGGAGTTGGTTAGCAGGAAAACATTAACAGTTAATATTTCCTATTTTGCATTCAAAAAGGAGAAAAGTTTACTTAAGAACACGTCTACGAGAGAGTAAACATTAAAATACCTCTATAGCAATGTTTCCAATGAAAGCTGTCAATAAGTGGTCCTCTGAAACTGTCAAATAACTGAGAAGCTCTGCATAGCATTTCACTGTTATTAACAACGCACAGTAGCATACTAAAGGTTCTTTTAATAACTGCAGTAAGTAAACATGTTTAATTGCATGTAACATATTTTCTAAAATAATCCAATTCTATAGTACATCCCAAACAGACTCCACAAGCAATTTACATAGCTGATATATTCAGCTAATATAGAAATCAACTTACTCATACGTCTTCACTAGTTGATACAGACATAATAAACTGCCAAGCCAGCTTCCACTATTCTGTGATTGCAAATAATAATTTATCTTGTCAACTACGGATGGCCAACGACCAGGAAAATCATGCTTAATAATGGCACGGAGACACATTGTTAACTGGACTCTGGGGGGGACAGGAGAAAATGCAAAGCGTTATAGGCATCAGGTTTCAAAGACTTTCTTCTAGCTTACACATAGCCCTCTAAGCCTTTCACACACATTACATAGTCACACATCAGGGATGAGTGAAAAATAAACGCAACTCTTCCGCATCTGTCTTAAGTGGAGAGGAATACATGTGGATTAAGCCTCTGGTGACTCCCCTGACTACAGATCAAGGATGTGAATAGCCTTGCTATGCAGACTGCACTGGAAAGTGGATTACGGCAGAGGAAGTTAGGATAAAATTTAATACCTTACCACATGATCTCCCTTTTTACCCATTTTAAATTTGTTCTACATTTTAATATTTCCTGCTTCTTTTCCATTCAAGTTTTTCTGCTTTACTTTGAACTGGGGGGGGGTGTGTTGTTGTTTTCTTTTTCTGTATGTTTTTCTGTACATGAAATCCAGGAGAGGTGAATCCAGAAAGACAGTAACTGGACTAATGCTTTCTTGGGAGCATAACAGGAGCGGTTGGGGGAAATGAAGAGTGAATAGCAATGTGTACAAGAAAGAAGAAAATGTTCCAAAATGGATTGAGGTGACGATTGTACCATGCTCCTTAATATGATTAGCTATGGAATTGTATGACATGTGAATTATATGACAATAAAACTGTTCGAAATAATTTTAAAGCATCTCCTCTAGAAAAAAACCTCAATCACTCAATTAACTGAAACTAATCCGAATAGATGATTTCCTAGCATGAATGAAACCTTTACCCTGCCTTACCTTAAATACAGCTTCCCAAAGAAACAGTTAAAAATAAATTCATAAAAATTTTCAAAAAATTCTTAAGATAATGTATCTATCTCAGGTCTGTCGAATTTCCCAGCTTATGTTATACTTTAGTTATCCTACCATATGCAGAGCAGGATTTATAAAATTTATATTGTTTCAACTAGACAATCTCAGCCTACGAATGTGAAAGTCAGTGAAACAGAGGCCCACAAAGGAGGGAGACCTGTGTGGTCAAACCTATACATCTCAGTCAACAACCAACCCAAAACACGCTGTCCCTAGCACTGCTCCTGAGGCACTAATTACTGTACTCTGAGTGTAAGAAGTAAGTATTAGACAATTCCTGAAAAAGAAAAATAACAGGAAGACCAAACAGAAAAAAAGGATATCCCTTTAATAAAACTAAAAGTTACATGATAAAAAGATATGATCGCCTAACACTTAGATCATAATTGGGATTGAAAAAAATTGAGAAAAATCATTTCTCTTCAATAAATTATCAATATTATCACCATATATGTCCTGCGGTAATATTGACAAGTGGTTAGAAAATCAATCTAGTTAAATTAGAATTCCACAGTGCAAAAAAAAATGTGTTCAATTGAAAAGCAAGTAACTTGAATTCAGAGAAACTGGTAAAAGAAGCATACGCTAGCTCTCCCTTATGTTGCCAAATGTCTTCAACACTGTTCTCTGCATAACTCAAACGTTGAGTATAGGAAAGAAAATATTTCCCAAAGAATGCAGAAAGTAAACCCTTGAAGACATGAAAGAAAGCAACAAGGAACTTGCATGACAAAGACAGGTCCTCTCTTTGTCATCAGCAACTGTTTACTTAAAAAACAGGTTCTTCTTGAGTACAACAAAAATTCTTCTTTTTTTAACTTCACCTTCAATTTCTCTCTCCAAATCCTTTCTCATTCCAAGAAGGGAGAAGAACCCTAACAAGTACAAGTCATTTAACGACCCATGCGCAGAATCATTCAAAGAGCAAAGGAAAGCTACAAAACAAACGTCCTTTTGGCAAAACTGGAACACGCGATGGCTGGAGGGGTGCCAGTGCCAGGACTGATTTGGGTAACTAATGAGAATAAAGATGATTTTCCTGAATCAGGAAACCGGTCTCTCCTCTTACTTAACAGAAAAACTGCGCAACAAGAGTCCATGTTAGTTCGCCTTCCTGATACCATCTCGCCCACATTTTCCTCCATTCTTACTGCTTATGTCACAAGTCTGTTAGACACTCAGGTTAAAACTCTATCTAGTCTCGGACATGAGATAATTCACATCCACGTCGTTAAAGAATCTATTTCTATTTGACAATCACAAATTTTCATGACTCTACAACTATGCTGTCCAACAGGACAGGCACTAACTACATGCGTACACTCAAATAAAGCAAATTATATTTTCTGCATCTAGTTACACTAGCCACATTTCAAATATCTAAGAGCTACCCAAGGCTAGTGGCTAAATAGTGGGCAGTGTGAACTGAAAATATTTCCATCACTGAAGACCTATTGCGGCTCTATAGCTTCTATGAATTGAGAAGTTAGAGGTGATTCTTCTAGTTCATAGCTGGTCTATCCTGTCTTCTTCAAAGGAAAAGATACTCCGTTCATGACAATGAATAAAAAAACGAGGGGGCTACCAACAGGTCAGGGGAAAAGTGGAATTAAAAAACACTGGCACTTCTTCTACAAACTTCTCTTCACCTAATAGAGGTACAGGGTTAAAAAGAATGGCAAGTTAAAATTCACAGAATTCAACTGTCCTGTATCTGAGAAAAAAACTAAGAAAATCTTGGCCAAAATGCTTGAGACAAAGAATTACAAATACAAAATAAATGAGAGTACTATTTGAGTGCCCATTTTTACAACTTTACATCTTAAAGAACAAAACAAATAAAATGCACCTCACTAAATCTGGAGATCGGATTATCCCTTCCACAATGTTATCACGTATCTGCTGGCGATCATTTTCATGAATGTTGAATGGAAATACTGCTTCCCCTGGTGGAGGCTCTCGGTCTGGCCAATACTGTGTCAGCATGTTCTTCAGGTAAATGGCAGCTAAGAAAGAGGGAAAATAGGCTAACGTAATAGTACCGAAAGGATGGCTTAATTTAGCTTACCAAACAAAGCAAATGGGGAAAGACCTTAATTGTAAATTAAAAATAGCCAAGTAGGAAGGGAAAATAGAAAATAAAGGTTTCTCTAGGGCTAGTGAAGCAAGCTCCAGTATTTAAATGACGGAACAATGGTTTAGGAATCCAGCACATATCCTTTGCCTTAATACAAGGTCTGAATGAAGGCTATTCAATGTACTTTTAGATGATAAGACCCTGGCTTCAAAAGATTCATGAAAAATTCTGTCATTCAATTCCATCTTCCATGCACTTTCTGAAGTCTCCTTTCAATATGCTTAATATGAAGCTCACGGAAATTAATGTAGATTGCTTCTTTACTTCTTTCACCCGCTCTACTTGGCTCTACCGTTTTGAAAAAGAAAATATATACTTTAAGCGTCAGTAATCTGTTTAACCTTTTTTGAAATATTTAATACTTGTAAATGTAATTATAGGGAGGACATTAGCCTTCAAATACTGCCAGGAAATGTTTTTAACTTTTTTACTTATCAGAATATATGCTCAATGGTTTTGTTCCTATTCTTTTTTTTTCTTTTTTTTTAATATGGAACAACACTACACGAATTTGCGTGTCATCCTGTGCAGGGGCCATGCTAATTTTCTCTGTGTCGTTCCAATTATAGTACATGTGCTGCCGAAGCGAGCACTGTTCCTATTCTTGTTAATCATTTTCAACTTCATCAAAAGGCCTCAGAAAGAAACAAGCGGACACACTAGGACCACCAGGTCTTTCAGAGGGAACGTGAAGCTGCCTAACCATCCAGTCGGGCACAGAATGTAAGCAAAGAACTTCTAGATAATGTAACGAGTTGGCATATCAGGATATAGAGATGTGATCCCCAAAGCAGCATAACTTTCTTCCCTCAAGCTTCTCCCCGGCCCCTCCCTTCTTGCCTAAATCTCTCTGCCTTCAATCCTCTTTACCTCTTTACAACTAAATTGGCTGGTTAAAAGATTACACTACCGAAAAAACAGTAAGTTCGATATTGGCTATAATTATACCACAATAGAAATTTAATTAATGTATGAAATTGGCATCCTATAAAATCCTCTTATTTTTTAATCACCTAAGATCTGGAAAAAGACATTCTACCTAAGGTTTCAATGTGTTTAGAGGGAAAAAAAAGTTATTTTAAGATTTTTTTTGTGTTTACATTAGTTTGGTTTGCTCTTTTATTTTACTTTTAATTTAAACCACATAGACTTAAGACCAAGTACTGGCTTTTATCTCCCAGTCCTGTTATATTTTAGGTAACAGTGACATGAAATATTCAATAAAAACATGCAAACTGTTAAAAACTTAACATATAATTTAAGAATATAGGCAAACCTGTTAGCAGTTCAGAACTATTGAACAGAATTAATCTTTGCAAAAAGAAAAACAAAAATCAAACTACATCTTATACAAGAAATGCTCATTTAGAACTAGTTTTATAAAGAAAAGCAGCCTTCAGAAAGTAAAAATCAAAGTAAGATCATAAACTCACTTATGATCCAGTAATTAAATCAATGAAATTAATAACTAAAAATATTTATGTTATGGGGCACTATGCAAGACAGCCTATATAAAAAGCATATTTGCATTATACATTTAAGTAGATCTATATTTAGTTAAAAATGAAATTAAACTTAATGTAATAAATTAACTAATATTAATAATGAAATGGAGCCCTGACAGCACAGTGGTTAAATGCAGCACTGCTAACAGAAGGGTTGGCAGTTCAAACCCACCAGCTGCTCTGTAGGAGAACTATGTGGCAGTGTTCTTCTATAAAGATTACAGTCTGCAACAATGACTGTGGCCGCAACAATGGGCTCAAGCATAACAGTGTTTGTGAGGAGGTGCAGGACCAGGCACTGTTTTGTTCTGTTGTACATAGGGACACTGAGTCAAAACCAATTTGACAGCACACAGCAGCAACAATTTGCTAAAGCTGAGAAACAAAACTCTAATATCATCTTTATCCAATTCATAGATATAAAGCATTAAGTTTTGCTTTCCTACATAATCAAATACACTCACCACTTTAAGCATCATAAGTTTTAATTTTCTAAAAGATACACTTTTCTCCTTTTTTAAGCACAACAAATTATTTGAAAGCCAAAAACAGAGGTGCACATAGGTACTTGGACATTAATGTTCATCATAACATGGCTCACAATCTCCAAGAGCTGCCAACAACACAAACGCCCAGGAACAGTTGGATGAAGAAATAAAATGTGGTTACCTACGTATCATGGAATATTACACAGCCATAAAGAGAAATGGAAGTTCTTATACATGCTATGATATGGATGAATCTTGAAAGCATTATACTTAGTGAAATAATCCAAACAAAAAAAGGACAAATATTGTAAGATCTCACTTACATAAACTATCTAGAATAAGCAAATTAATAAATACTGAAGTTTATTAGGTGTTATCAGAGAGACTATTTTGCTGGTGCTGGCAAAATTGGGTCTTCATCAACAGAAGAATGAAACAGGACCCATACCTCACCCCATATATAAAGACAAACTCAAGATGGATCAAAACTCTGAATGTATACAGGAAATAGATCTCCAGTGAACTCCCTCTACCCACAATTGAGGGACAGGAAGAAAGTGGTCATTAAATGGAGTGCACTGATATGTTGAGTATAGAAGTTCAAAGGCAGAAGCCTGACTTGAACAGTTAAAACTTGTCAGATTCCCCTAGGATGCATGCTGGACCTGATCTGGTTACCAAACTCTTATGTTTTGTGGGGTTGCATTGTTTTGTTTGGTTTGTGATTGTACGTATTATGGGATATCTCAGGAGTGTTAAGTCATTGGGGTCACCCTCTTGAGGTTGCGGTATATATTTTTTCACTTTTGGTGTATGAAAACCAGGACTGATGAACCTAGAGTCAGCAAATGGAATAAGGTTTTGGAGGGACACGGGGGACGTGGCAGGATGAAGGGGTGATGACGTCAAGGGGTCTGTTAGTCTGGGTAGACTAGAGAAACAAACTGATGGACACTCATATATGTGTAATAGAGAACTTAACATCAGAGAGTAATTGTACATTAAGAAAACATGCCAGCCCAGTCCAGGTTAACTCCATAAAACTGATATTAGTCCATATGTCTGTTACCAGTCTATCAATCCTTCTTCAGACTCACTCAACACATGCAATGACACCGAATGCAGGAGGAAAGATCACAGGCCAGTATGTGGAAAGTCTTGTGGATCCAGTGGTGGTGGAAGCAGCTCAATGCTGGCAGGGGTCTCCACATGGCTCCTCCAACTCCAGGAGTTTAGTGTAGTTCCATGTGTCTTTTCAACAGTAATGTCTTCCAGGGAGAGTGTGTATCTGACCTCCAATGAGCTATTTATCTCCATATGTGCCTCCCAAAATGAGGTTATCGAGCTGCGACCTGATTTACAGGCTAGACTCCACCCCTTCATAAGTTGACAGGAGATTATGTAACTGCCATTCGGTCCATATAGAAAAAGGATGTTTGGAAACTGTGGTAGCAAATGTACAATTCTACTGGACGTGACTGAAATATGGAAAGATTTGGTATATGTATTAAGCCCAATTAATAAAACAAGTCTAACTATAAATCTCAGGGCTATAAAGATTATCAATGAGAAATAGGGAGCAGCTTAATGGCCCTATTGCAAGCCATAGACACATCATCAAAAATAAAGAAGCGCACATATTAGGAGACCAAATAGATGAGTGGGACCTACTAAAAATAAGACACTTACGTGCAACAAAAGACCATCAAAAGACAATTAAAAAGAGAATGCACAGAGTGGGGAAATTAATCTTGGCAATGGCACAACAGACAGGGACTAATCTAAAAATCTATAGAAAACTGCAATACCTCAATAAAATGAAGAACTCAACTTAAAAATGAACAAAAGACATGAACAGACAGTTCACCAAAAATGACACCCAACTGCATAATAAACATATGATCCTAAGAATCATCGTGATCATTAGAATAGGCAAATGTATAGACAGAAATAGATCAGTAGGTCCCAGGGGCTGGGGAAAAGTAGAATGGGAAATTATTGCTTAATGGCACAAAGTTTCTATTTGGGGTGATGTAAAAGTTTTGGTATTAGATGGATGCACAACAATGTGAATCTCATTAATGTCATGAGTTAAACATTTTTTTAAATGTATAATGGTAAAGCTGGTTATATATATATTTTACAATAAAATCTTTCAAAAAGGTAATTACCTAAGTTTTAAACATGAACAGAGTTGATGAGAATATGGAAAAATCTAGCACTCTAATGCACTGTTAATAAAGTAAAACAAAATAAAAAAATGAGAATTTAAAATTCTAAATGTTAATACCATTAATGTCCACTGACACAGCATTTCCATCACTCATCAGTGACCCTATGAAAACATTCCCACAAGGACCTGGAGACACATGTCCAGTAACACGCATTTAGCCTCTATTAAGATCAACAAGTGAGACTTAAAAGCACATGACATTTGTACACCAAAAAGACATTGACAGTTATTGTAAAGAAAGAGCTATCTATATGTACACTGATCTGGAATAAACCCCCAAAATACAGTTAAATAAAAAAAGGAAACTGCAAAATAATATGAAGAAACCTCAAAAAGCTCATGGAAAAGTGGAATTAAAAAATAAACACATTTTTGTTTGTTTTGCTAACATTTATGGTGAATTGGGTGAACGTTTACATTCCAGAAAATTTTGAATTCAACAATTTAAACTACTTATCAAACCTCCCCATAGATTGCCTTGTCACACCCATGCCCAATTTCTCTCCTCCCTCTCGTACATCCAATTAATACCTAGCTATCATTAGCCTCACCTAGGGTTTGGCAAACTGTGGCTCTCGAGCCCTATGGGGTTTTTTGGGTACATAAATATGGCTCTGCAGTAAAATGTAAGTAAAAGTATCATAGTTTCATTTATAATATTACTTAAAATTTTTAATTATTTCCTTATTTGTAAAAATATATTTATGACTCACGAATAATTTTTAACTTTTTGTGAGGGACAGGCTTGGCTCTCCTGTCTCAAAAGTTTGCAGCCCCCTGGTCTGGCCTATTGTCTCACCTCCCCGCCCCTCTGGCTTCCTCCCACCACCACCCTCTGCCATCCTGGTAACCATCAAAGTTTGTTTCTTTTGGCATGAAAACCTTTGTCTTACAGTAATGGAAGTTTTCCCATGAACTTTTTGAAGCCCCCTCTTATATGCTATAAATATACTTTTAAAGACAGCATGTGTACAGAAAACAAAGACTTAAAGAACTACACACTAAAGTCAATGGCAATTATTTGGGAGTAAGATTAGGAGCAATTTAATGTAAAAATTCAATATTATATACTGATTATATTTCATGGAATTAAGATATTAATTTAATATTTTGTTATTTTTAATTATTTTTCTAAAATTCAAAGAAACCTTATAACGACCCTGTAAATGCTTGCATAATATTTTTTTGTTGCAAAAAATAGTTTCAGAATTAAAAAAAAACAAAACTTACTGCCACAGAGTTTATGCCAATTCATACAGCAACAAGACAGGGTAGAACTGCCCCTATGAGTTTTTGAGACTAACTCTTTTCAGGAATAGAAAGCCCCTTCTTTCTTTTTTTTAAATCATTTTATTGGGGGCTCATACAACTCTTATCACAATCCATACATAGATCCATTGTGTCAAGCACATTTGTACATTTGCTGCCATCATTATTCCCAAAACATTTGCTTTCTGCTTGAGCCCTTGGTATCAGCTCCTCATTTTTCCCCTCACCTCTCCCTCATGAACCCTTGATAATTTATAAATTGTTATTACTTTGTCATATCTTACACTGCCCACGTCTCCCTTCACCCAGGAAAACCCTGCTGACTTTGAATTTAGCAGCCCAATGCTTAACCAATACACCACCAGGGCTCCCATTTCACAATAGTTAGCAGCCCAATGCTTACCCAATATGCCCACCAGGGCTGCTGTTTCACAACAGACCTAAATGGAAGCCCATTCCATCGAGCTGATTCTAACTCGTAGCAGAATCACAGCAACGGAGCAGAACTACCCCACAGGGATTCTAAGGCCACAATCTCTCCTTTACAGAAATAGACGGTCACATCTTTCTAGCAGGCTGGTAGGTAAGAATAGGTGACCTTTTGGTTAGTAGCTAAGTGGCTTGACCACTATACCACCAGGGTTCCTTCTATTTGATAAAATGTAAATTAAGCAACTGAGATTTAGGAATCCAAAGAATTTATATAAACCTTGCAAACCAAAACAACTCCAAGGTTAAATGGTTCCATAGCTTTTCCATTTTATCTTAACTACAAAGGGACCTTTTAGGAAAGAACATATGGTTATGAACATTTTCTCAACACTTAACTCCTAACATTTTTTAAAATCATTTTATTAGGGGCTCATACAACTCTTATCATAATCCATATATACATCAATTGTGTAAAGCATATTTGTACATTCCTTGCCCTTATCATTCTCAAAACATCTGCTCTCCACTAAGCTTCTGGCATCAGCTCACTTTCCCCCCTCCCTCCCCACTCCCCTCTCCCTCATGAACCCTTGATAATTTATAAATTATTATTTTGTCATATCTTGCCCTGTCCGACGTCTCCCTTCACCCACTTTTGTTGCCCGTCCCCCAGGGAGGAGGTCACATATAGATCCTAGTAATCCGTTCCCTCTTCCCAACCCACCCTCCTTCTACCCTCCCAGTACCGCCACTCACACCATTGGTCCTGAAGGGATCATCTGCCCTGGATTCCCTGTGTTTCCAGTTCCTGTCTGTACCAGTGTACATCCTCTGGTCTAGCCAGATTTGTAAGATAGAATTGGGATCATGATAGCGGGCGCGGAGAAAGCATTTAGGAACTAGAGGAAAGCTGCATCCTTAATCGCTGCTACACTACACCCTAACAGGCTCATCTCCTCCACGAAACCATTCTGTATGGGAATGTCCAAATGCCTACAGATAGGCTTTGGGTCTCCACTCCACACTCCCCCTCAGTCACAATGATATGATTTTTTGTTTTGATGCTGCCTGATACCTGATCCCTTCGACACCTTGTGATCACACAGGCTGGTGCGCTTCTTCCATGTGGGCTTTGTTGCTTCTGAGCTAGATGGCCGCTTGTGCACCTTCAAGCCTTTAAGACCCCAGATGCTGTATCTTTTGATGGCTGGGCACCATCAGCTTTCTTCACCACATTTGCTTATGCACCCTATGATCCCATTTCTATTGGACTGTTCATCTGCCCTCTATGTGGGCAGATATTCATAATGTTAATGATAGTCTTTTCTGTATGATGACTGCTGCTCGATTTTTTACTTGTTTACTTTTTTTTTACTTTCTTCATGGTATTCTTGGATATTTCCAGAAATATTTAAAAGGAGAATATGTCACTTCATAATAAAAAGTCTAAGGAAGTATCTTTCTTAAGTAGCAACTCTGTGTCATTTTACCCCCTTCATATCATAATAATAATCTTCTCTGAACTTAAAGTGCTCTAAGGCTTTCCCCATTTTAAACCTTATGAGCTCTAATGCCCAATGCCACGGAACAAATCTTGGAGTCCCACAAACATAAAAGTAACTCTTATGTTTAATTCACAAGGTCCAGCTTATCATTTAGTTGGATATATGTGCTCAATAATTTAAACCTCTATGATCTGACATATAAATAGAGCTCAGATATGTGGTCCTGAATTTATGGGTTCTAGGCTACCACGAGGGCCCTTGTGGTGTAATGGTTAAGTGTTGAGCTGCTAACCTCCATCAGCAATGCAAAACCACCAGCCAGTCTATGGGAGAAAGACGGGGCTTCATTCCCATAAAGTTATAGTCTCAGAAACTCACAGAGACCATTCTACTCTATCCTGTATATAGGGTCAGAGTGCTTTGAGTCAACATCAACTTGATGGCAGTGAGCTTGGTTTTTTGGTTTTGGTTTTTGTGGTGGGTCGGGGGAGGGCTATCATGGACAGCCAAAAGAACAAACCAATCTGTCTTGGAAGAACTACAGGCAGAATGCTCCTTAGAGGCAGGGATGGCGAGACTCCATCTCATATTTGGGACATGTCAGGAGAACAACATCACGCTTGTCAAGTAGAAGCAGCGAAAGAGGAAGGCCCTCCAGAGGATGGGTTTCCACAGAGGCTAGAACAGTGGGCTCGAGCAGGCACAGCTGTGAGGATGACACGGGAGTCGGCAGTGTTTCCTTCTGTTGTGCAGCAGGTCAGTATGGGTCGCTATTGACTTGAAGGCACCTTGCAACAACAGGCTACCAACAATCATTGGAAATTAAGGAGATCAGCTATATAAAATTAGTAAACAGTCACAGTGTTACAGAAGTAAAGAATTGATGGGGAAAATGAAGAGAAAAAGAGAGATTTGAGAATTCAAGGACTACCCTAAACTG
>NW_022103918.1:17797465-17814350 GCF_000313985.2 Echinops telfairi
ATGTCGGGGATGTCCCATGGAGACGTGGTCTCGGTGGACTCGAGTAAAAATTGTCTCAGAACCTCTGCAGACATAGGAAGAAGCGAAAGAGGATCGTCAGTCGGTGAAAATTTCTGTGTGAGCTATCCAAATTTACAGAAGCAAACTAACGTCTCTTTGAGTGAGTATGAATTAGGTGAAAAACTTTAAAAACAAATTAAGAAGCAGGGAGTGGTTTATTATCTAAGGCCTCCACTTCTAAACAAAGCCTCATGACCAACTCCTTTAAGTCCCAGGGGGACTTCAGCCTCCAAAGACCCAGCAGCGATAATGCATTTGAGAGGAATTCATTTCTAAAAACAAATGTGAGGCTATTACGCACGTTGCAAAGCACCCGTGTGGAGAGAAGTAGCAGCACATGAAAATTCAGAAAGCAATCTTGAGAGAGAATGTTCTGTTGTAGAAATACCAGACATTCTCAAAAGGAGTGCCAGCAATACCCTGCGGCACAGGCTTGGTATGGAACCAGAGCACAGTCTGTGATGCTGTAAACTTACCTAGCAAAGAAAAGGGTCAAAAGGGTAATTTAGCCAAAATACTCAAGGTATTCAAATTGTTGCTGGAGTTTTTAATCAAAATTATGAAGGGGAAATTAAAACTGTAATTAAAACAGAAATTTCCTGGTTTATAAAAAAAGGGATATTCCGCAATCGGTAAAACAGACACCACGTGGGAAACAGCTTCTGAGGAATCTGACTTCATAGGTCATGGAGTATTCTGGGATGCTGCTATGGTCAAGCAGAAGCGTCCCCACATGGAATTAGTAATTGAAGGAATTTTCTGGATGTTTAGACTCAAGGGCTAAACTGTCATGAACCATCTACAATGGCCCAAGGCCATTTTCCCCCGAAAGTAAGACCTACTCACAGTTTTGCCTCTCGCTGAAAGATAAGGAAGGCATCCCCCCGAAAATAAGACCTCCCCGAAAATAAGGGTTTGGATTATTATGATGAGGTTCCAGAAGATGATGATGACAGTCACTCAATAAATGAGTAAATGTACCATAGATTGTTGCACATGGAAATAATGGTAGTAACAAGCAATTCTTGATACTGTAGGATTCACAGTTTGTCTGGTTATGCTGATTTGTGATGACTACTACTACCGTACCGTATACAGGTAATAAATTTCCTTTTTTGTTGTTCAACAATAAATGTGTACCGTATTCTTCTTCATGGAAAAATAAGACATCCCCTGAAGAGAAGACCTAGCGCATGTTTGGGAGCAAAAATTAATATAAGACAGTCTTATTTTCGGGGAAACAGGAAAATTTCATCATGGCCTCCTGATTTCAATATAGAGGAGATAGGAGAAGTCAACCAGGAAAAAATATGTCAGAGTCATAAAATCCAACAGAGTACAGAGCCTGAAAGTCAGGTTCAATTAAGCTTGTTTTTACACTCACTACCCCTGATTTCAACATAAGGAAAACAGGATCTAAAGGGGGAGGCCTCGGGAAAAAGAAATGAACAAGGAGATCCTCATCAATTGTAACTGTTAAGAATTTAAAAACGTACATCTTTTAATCAGGACTACTGTCTTAAGGCCTACACCCATTAAACTGTCCTGGAAGTCCAAGGGCCTGAAAGGGGTGGACCAGTGGCTTTGCATGCGTGAGTTCAAGAGCTGCCAGGATAATGTCTTACTGAAGAAACGCTCACTCTTGAGATTCCCGTATTTGTAATTAAGGAGAAATCTGGTAACTGGTGTGTGCTCATAGATTTTAGAGCCATGAATTCAATTATAAAGCTGTTGGGGACCCTTCAATCAGGCCTACCCTTCCCTAGTTTGATCCCAAGAGGGTGGTCCTTAATAGTCATACATTTGAAAGACTGTTTTTACACTCTCCACTTAGATCCTGCTGACCGTGATAAATTCGCTTTCATCGTCCCCAAGTTAGACAATAGGGCCCCAATGAAGATTTCAAAAGAGAAACTTAGCTCAGGGCATGATGAAAAGTGCCACAATGTGTAAGTTTTTATAGGTAAGGTTCTAGAACCAGTCACAGAGGTTTTTTCCAAAGCATACATCATCCACTACATGGATAGTATCACAGGAGCAGCACCTAATAGTGAAATGCAACAAGCTTATATTCATACCAGAGAGACTATCTCTCAGACAGGAGTAGTATTTGCTCCTGATAAAATTCAGACAACCAGCCCTTATACATCTCTAGGGACAATAGTAGATCAGATGACTATTACACCACAAAAACTTGGAATTAGAGAGAAAACCATCTAAAAACATTAAATAATTTTCAAAAGCTACTAGGAGATATAAATTGGATAAGACTCTTGCTGGGGAATCCCCACAGAAGAGCTCAAAAACACTTGTTTCTGACACAGTAAATCGGGACCCATACACAAACAGGACCATAGGGCCGGGCCCCACTACAAGACACGACGTCCTTCACTGACCCATAGCGCTACGGGGGACAACACTGGGGACACAGTGAGGTAAATGTACCCAATCTGACCCCATCACACCGAGACAAAACACTAAGGGCGTGCAACAGAACAGCAAGGGGAGCAGAGCAAGGAAGTCCCCAGGGAATACCAAAAATAGACTTTGGAGCCAGAATGTGGCACCCCATTAGATTCAACCAGAAAAAAACTCCTAAAGGTCAACAAACAGACCTTGAACTATTTCCAGGATTTTCTTTTTTTTGGTCATTTTTTGTTTTCTTTTGTTGCTTTGTTTTTGCTCTGTCTTGTTTTTTTGCATATTATCTCTGCAGGTCTATCTAAAGATGGGCGAGATAAACAATCTGGAGGAGAAAATGAGACCAATGGTTCCAGGGGGACATTGGAGAGGGGGAGGCAGAGGAAAGGAGTGGGTGCTAACAAATCCAGGGACAGGGGAATAACAAGTGATCTAAAATTGATGGCAAGCAGGGTGTAGAAGGCTTGGTAGGGCTTGATCAAGGGCAATGTAACCAAGAGGAATTACTGAAACCCCAATGAAGGCTGAACATGATAGTGGGGCATGAGGAAAGTAAAAGGAAATAGAGGAAAGTAAAAGGAAATAGAGGAAAGAACTAAGAAGCAAAGGGCATTTATAGAGGTCTAAATACAGGCGGGTACATATGTAAATATATTTATATATGATGATGGGGAAATAGATCTATATGTATATGTTTATAGGTTTAGTATTAAGGTAGTAGATGGACATTGGGCCTCCACTCAAATACTCCCTCAATGCAAGAACGGTTTGTTCTATTAACCTGGCATTCAGTGATGCTCACCTTCCCGACACGATGCTGAAGACAAAGCAGGTGCATAAGCAAATGTGAAGAAAGCTGATAGTGCCCAACTATCAAAAGATATAGCGTCTGGGGTCTTAAAGGCTGGAAGATAAACAAGCGGCCATCTTGCTCAGAAGTAGCAAAGCCCACATGGAAGAAACACCCCAGATGGAGAGCAAATGTTTTGAGAATGATGAGGGCAATGAATGTACAAATGTACTTTACACAATTGATGTATGTATGGATTGTGATAAGAGTTGTATGAGCCCCTAATAAAACGATTTAAAAAAAAAGGAAGAAACGCCCCAGCCTGTGTGATCAAAGGGTGTCCATAGGATCAGGTATCAGATATCAAAGACCCAGAAGAAAAGACCGTATCATTGTGAATGAGGAGGAGTGCGGAGTGGAGACAGGCAATTGAACATCCCCTTCCAAAAGGGTTACAAGGAATAGAAGAGCCAGTCAGGGTGCAGTATAGCACCAATGAAACACACAACTTTCCTCTAGTTCTTTAATGCTTCCTCTCCCCAACTCTCGTGACCCCAATTCTACCTTACAAATCTGGATGGACCAGAGCATGTACACTGGTACAGATCAGAGCTGGAAACACAGGGAATCCAGGACAGACAAACTCCTCAGGACCAATATTGAGAGTAGCAATGTCAGGAGGGGAAGGGGAAAGTAGGCAGAGAAAGGGGAAACCGATCACAATGATCTACCTGTAACCCTCTCCCAGGGGGATGGACAACAGAAAAGTGGGTGAAGGAAGACATCAGTGTTAAGACATGAAAAAATTATGATTTATAAATTATCAAGGGTTAATGAGGGAGGGAGGGAGGGAGGGAGGAAAAATGAGGAGCTGATACCAAGGGCTCAAGTAGAAAGAACATGTTTTGAAAATGATGATGGCAACAAACATACATGTGCTTGACACAATGGATGGATATGTGAATTCTGATGAGTTATACGAGCCCCCAATAAAATTATTTAAATTTAAAAAAGGGGAGACCCCTATCTAAATAGTCCTAGAGTTCACCCCTGAGGCTTGCTGCAAATTAGACTATAGAGTACATGAGCCAGGGAAATTTATTGCATTGATCTGTTTAAAAGTATTCACCTCGTCATTTCTCACACAACTATCACCCTCACTGCCACGCTAGCACCAAAGGAGAAGCCTCCAGAGTGGCAACACCTGGGCAAGACAGGCCCAGTCATTTGGCCTCATTGGGAACAAAAGCTCAGCTGATTACCAAAGGTCAGGATCGCTGAAGACAACTGAGTGGGTATGATACATCAATCATAATTTTGCCTTATACCCCAGCTCAGGAAAAACCTTTTGGAATTTTCCACAGGTTTTTGGATAGCATTAACTGAATGTTGCGGATTCTTCTACAGACTGTAAATTGTGGCTGGAACAATGGGCTCAAGCAGAGACACAATTGTGAGGATGACAAAGCAGTCGGCAATGTTTCCTTCTGTTGTGCATCGGGGTCAGTATGGGTCAGTATCAACTTGATGGCACCTAGCAACAACAGGCTACCAACAATCATAGGAAATTAGGGGGATTACGCTATTAAAATTAGGAAAACAGTCCCAAAGTTAGAGGCAAGGAATTGATGGGGGAAATGGAGAAGAGAGAAAAAGCTAGGGGATATCTGAGAATACAAGGACTACCTAAATTGGGGGAGGGGGGAGGGGGCACGGGCGGAGTGAACTCTTAAGCAATTAGAAAAACAATATACATTGTCCCTAGTTTTTCCACACACACAAAAAAAATCACAGATATTTAAAATAAAGTTCTTATCCTTCTTTTATCTGTAAATAAATCTATAAAGAATTTTTTTTTCTTTAAAAACCCAACTCACCTGCCTGGCGTACAGGGAATTCCACATGGTCAGAGACTATAATCCGAAGTAAACTGGGGGCAAAATTGATAATCTTGTAGGACTGAAATTAAAAAGAAATATTTTTGGAATAGGGTAATATAAATGAACTATTACTGAATACCTTACTGCCTTATTCATTATTTTATTAAATCTTTAAAGTAAGAGAAACTCTCTAAGGCAAAATGAAAATTACTAAAATATACCCAAGTCAAAAAAAAAAACTCTGAAAAACTTCTTAGAAATTCAATTAAAAGGATACATGCTTCTTTAGTTCACATATACTGCCAACATGTTCTCTTAAAGGAAGGTGCCAGCTTATATTCCCAACAGCAATATATAGAAATGTCCATATGTTCAAACAGATATTATCATTCCTTCAAAATGTTAAAACTTCATCCATTGTCTTTTGTCTATTAATATTTTTAAATTATATTTTATCTCAAGAGTCAAGGAATTATTTTCATGTTTGCAGGTTATTTGGAAGCTTACGCCAATTTCTTGGTTCCTTTATTCTTTTGTAACTGAAGTTATCTGACATCTTTTACATATAGAAAATATGAAAACAGACCGCAGAAAACAGATTCAACATAGGAAAAATAAAAGATGGTGGTTAAATAAATCGTTGTGCATGAGAGATGGAGGGAACCAGTCCACACAAGCAGAGGAGCTCAGGAGACTGTCACCAAGCTGTTGCCTTCTGTTGTGCCATGTTGTAAGCCTGGCAATGTCCGAGTGAGTCTGTCATGGTAAATTACAGCTCTACCCTTCACCTAGGTCATTTCATCCTACAGATGTGCCTACTCCTGAGTGTGCTGTGGGGACCTTAGGAGAGAAAAAAAGACACACAAGGCAGCCCTTCCTTCTGACCAGATTCCTTCCAGACGTCTAGTCTATAAACCAGATTACAGCCCTGCCAGATACTAAACTTTGGTAAACCTTGTTTCCCAGAGCTAACTCCTGGACTTGACCACGGACATTCTCAGAAAAGAGTTGTGATTCTCAGTGCAGCTAAAGCCAATGACCCAGAAAGTCTGTTCACCTTACTTTCTCGTGAGAGCCTGAATCTATGAGTATGGTGCCATCCCTTTCAATACAGAGCTGGTTTTGTTTATAACATTCCATTTTTTTAATTACTCATATTCACTTATGTATATAAATGGTTTTAATAACAATAAAAATTTGGTTTAAATTAATTTGGAGAAAAACTGGTATTTTTAACCCTTTTGTGGCCTATGGGACATATATCACCCACCGAACCTATTTAAAGAGCTCTGATGGTACAGTGGGGGCCTGGGGGTTTCACTGTTGGTCAACAGTTCGAAATCTCTAGGCCCTGCTCAGGAGAAAGACCAAGTTTTCTGCTCCAGTAAAGGAGACTCCTTGTCCTATAGGGTCACTATGAGTTGGAATCAACTTAATGACATGAGGTTTGGGGGTAGTTTTGGTGTGGGAGGGGGTTTCTTTTGAGGGGACAGGGAGTTGGTCATACAGTGAGTTACACTACACATCGGACAGCTGCTAACTGGAAGGCCAGAGGTTCAAATTCACCAGCTACTCCACAGGAGAAAAATGAGGCCGTCTGTTCCAATACTGTTTTAAAGTCTCAGAAACCCAAAGGGCAGTTCTACAATGAGTCGGAATCTGAATTTATATTATTATAAATAATATTATTTATTAAAATTTTTAGCCTCAGGTTGCCTGAGAAGCTGTTATCCCAGCTGTAGATCTGCATAACTGTGAAACTGAGAAAACAGGCCTCACACTGCCAATCCTACCATCAGAGTTCATTTGTGACATACTGTCCCACAGAATTATAAAAGACACTACTTCAAATTGTTTTCCTCGATTTCAACATGCCTTTCACTATTGAAAACACATGGTGCGAATAAAAAAATTCAAAGTTCTAAATCATTAAGTGTAAAAATGATGATATGATCTGTAAATCCCCAGCAAACTCTCAATAGAAAGTTTTAAGTTTTTTTTAAATTAAAAACCTGAAAATAGTTTGGTCATCAAAGAGTTAAAATATTGATCCTATCCCTAT
This sequence comes from Echinops telfairi, assembly GCF_000313985.2. Lineage (NCBI taxonomy): Eukaryota > Metazoa > Chordata > Mammalia > Afrosoricida > Tenrecidae > Echinops > Echinops telfairi. Next base: position 17,804,679 of record NW_022103918.1, read on the forward strand.
TCAAGAATAATGTGCTTTCCAAATCTATGTCCTTCAGTAAAATATTTATGTTGTTATTATTTTTCCTTTTATTTTATTAACATAAAATATGTTATTATTGTTCCTTTTATTCTATAAACTCTTCAGACTCATATCTCCTGTGCAAAAGTGCTGTTTTAAATATAGAATTAAAAGATAATGGGATTTTTCCATGAGCTCTTTGAGGTCTCCTCATATATAAGGTAAAATTTAGCCATAGTTTTACCAATAATTTTAAAGTAGATTTTAAGAAGGCATATTTTATCAGTAGATAGATTAAATTTCTATTCTCTACATGCTCTATATTTACATTATTATAAATTATCTCATGCTTATGACTGTTTAGATACTGAAAATTCTCATAGTAAAAAGCCTTAACATAGTTTATTTGTAAGCATGATGATTGACTTGTTACCTTTCAAAAATGTTATCACACATAAATATAATCTTTACACTTAGACTAATACTACATTTTTAGTTATTGGGAAGACTACTCCGACTTCGATTTCTGCTTCAGTACTGTTCCCAGGGTTCCCATTCTAGAACTATTTGCAACCCTTTGCAGCTGTTTGCCATTTCAAAAAACTTCTGAGAGCTGTAGCTTCGCCTTTCAGTCTTGATTCAATTTATGTTCAATTGGCCAGTTAAAACATTCCAAAATAAATTCATACATGGTCTGTGTCTTTACTCACAAATATTTACCTCGCAGCTTCGTTCCACCTTGGGCTTCAAGTTTCTAAGCCACCCTCCCCCACTACACACACAAAAATTATGAGTAATTTCCCAAAGAAATTATCTCTGAAGTTTTCCGAATAAATGTTTACTTGTTTACATTCTCCATTCTCCGTGAATTCGTATAAAACAAAACCATTCTCCCATTCTCCGCCTCACGGCCCCGACCACATGAACCTTTCTAGTTCTCCAACATGCTGCATGCAGGGCCTTTTGTGAGCTTGCTGCGCCTTCTGTTGCCCTCTGAATTTTTCACAACATCCAGGTTTCTGGTTCACTGTCATTCTTCAGGGAATGACCACCGTATTTGTACAGCCCAATACTTCAAGCACTTATGAAGAAAAATTTTATTATGTACTTATCTGTATGTTCCACTAAGGCACCCTGCTGGCACAAGAGCTAAGCTGTTAGCAGTTCAAACACACCAAGCACTCTGGGAGAAAAATATTTGAATATTTGCTACCATAAAGATTACAACTTACAAGACCCTGTATAGGGTACTTCTTTATCACAGAGGGTTTGATAACCACTGCCGTTGAGTTGATTCTGACTTATAGCAGCCCTATAAAATGTTTACTGGAGTAGAGAGACTCACCTTTCTCCCATAGGATGGCTGGTGGGTTTGAACCATCAACAATCCAACACTTACCTGGCAGTGCTACCAAGACTCCTAGGGTTGATATATGTCAGAATCAATTCAACAGCACACAACCTGCTCCAATAGAACACAAGCTCTAAAAGAGCACAGTCTTGTACCAATGCTTAAAGTATAACTCAATAATTAGATCTGTTGTTCAGTTACATAAACTCTCAAGGCAATAATTCTGAAATGGTATCTTACAGATGCATGGAAAAGCTAAATAAGCAGCACAATCAATAAACTACTATTAGAAGTTATCATGGAAATTGTGGTCTCGGATGTGTTAGGTGGATATGGGATAGGGCAGAGTGAGGGTAGACAGATATGGACTAAAATACCATGAAGGAAAAATGAGTCTTAAAACCTGTCTTCCTCTTCTGCTGGCTCTCCTCCTATGTCCACTTCCATGACTTCCCCTGAACTTCGATGCTTAAAAACCAGAAACTAAGGTTAGGCTAACAGGAGCAAACAAGTATAACATATGTTGTAGTTACATAATCTGGTATCAACTGGAGACTATTAAGAGTGAAGGGGTGGAGGTTAGCCTCTCAATCAGGTCACAGGTTAATGACCTTATTTGGAGGTGCTACAGAGATAAATAGCTCACTGGAGGCCGGACCCACACTCTTTGCTACACATTCCTGTTGACAAATCACATGGAGCTACTCTGATGGAGCCAGAGCCCTGGAGCTGGAGGAGCCATGTGGAGACCGAAGCCACTGTTGAGATGCTTCCACCGCCACTGGATCCACAAGACTATCCACCCATTGGCCTATGGTCTTCCTGCCTTCATTGCATGTGCTGAATGAGTCTGAAGAGGAATTTATAGATTGATATCAGACGTATGGGCTAATATCAGACTTATGGACTTGATCTGGACTGGGCTGGGATGTTTTCTCAATATACAATAGCTCTTTTATATAAAACTCTTAGACACATATGAATGTCTCTGAATTTGTTTCTCTAGTCTACCCAGACTAACACAACATATCAAATATATGCTCCCCATCAACACTTCAAAGTAACATCTACCCTCTTGTAAGAGTAAGTGAGTAACAAGTAAAATTCCCTGTTCATAATATGTTTATGTACCATATATACTCGAGTATAAGCTGACCCGAATATCAGCCAAGGCACCTAATTTTACCACAAAAACTGCAGGAAAAATGTGCTAAAAAACTCGGCTTATACACGAGTATATATATAGGTAATTAAAATTGCAATTTTGCACAGAAACAGCTTTTACAAATAGCCATCACGAGACCAGTCACTGCCCTGCTACTGTTTGGTGATTCCTGTTGTTGTCAGGTACTGTTATTGTTGTTGTTGTTCTTGTCACGTGGCATGGAGTAGGTTCTAACTTATAGTCAACCCTATGTACAATGGAACAAGGCACTGCCTGACCTGTGCCATCCTCAAGATCATTATTATGTTTCGGCCTGTTGTTGCAGCTGCTGTTATCAATCCATCTCATTTAGAGGCTTCCTCTTTTTCACAGATCCTCTGCCTTACCAAGAATGACGAGCTTCTCCATGGACTAGTCCCTCCAGATGACATGTACATGAGGCAAAGTCTTGCCCTCCTCCCTTCTAAGGAGCATTCTGACTGCACTTCAGACCGATTTGTTTATTCTTCTTAGCAGTCCAAGGTAATATTAATATTTCTCACCAACACTAAAATTCTATTGTAGCAATCCTTTCCTGTTTCCTTATGCATACGAGGATGAATATACTGCAGACAGAGTGAAAGATTTAATGTGGCTCTTCAAGCCAAAGTCTCAAACTCCCACCAAATGACCTATTCCTGCAACTGTCTGGTAAGAAGTTTAAGAAAGACAGGTTTCACCTGTGAGTAATTGTGAACAGGAGTCCCTGGAATGTCATCCTGCTCAATATAAAATAAGCCCTTTCAGAAGCAGGAGGAGGCAGCTCATTACCAGCGAGAGCCAGAAATGTGTCTTCTGGACCAGAGATCTTTATGCAGTGAAACTCCTGGATCCTTAAGACAGTTGTGGGATCAGAAGAGCAGCAGCAGATCCAGGAGCCAGAGCACAGAGTGATGAACTTCCCAGCCTACTGAGCAAGCTAAGTGCTTTTGCACAAAGGCTGGCTTGTTGAATGGGAAGCCTCTGGGCACTTAATTGAAGGACCCCCAGAACTTAAGCTGAATGCCTTCTAGTTGAGCTTACAGCTAAGGGGTATGCCCTTTGGGTATCTATCTACTGGCAGCTCTAAAAGAACTTTATAATACGGTCTAATGAGTATCCTCCGCAGTTCTCACTTGCATTGAAGCCTGTATGACGTCCTTAATAAAGCCTTTAATCCTAAATTTTGTCTGAGTTGCTCACAGATCTCATCATGGAAGTATTACATTAACTTAACTCTCATCACAGGGTATTATTATTGTTGTTAAGTGCCGTCATGTCAGTTCCAACTCACAGCAACCCTATGTACAACCGAATGACACACCGCCAGGTCCTATGCCATCCTCACAATTGCTAGTTCTTTAGTCCAATGATGCAGCCACTGTCAAGCCCTCCTGTCAAAGGTCTTCCTCTTTTTCACTGCCCCTCCACTTGACCTAGCATGATGTTCTTCTCCAGGGACGGGTCCCTCCTGACATGTCCAAAGCATGTCAGAAGTCTTGCCATCCTTGCCTCTAAGGTGCATCCTGGCTGTACTTCTTCCAAGACAGATTTGTTTGTTCTTTTGACAGTCCATGGTACTTTTAAGATTCTTTGCCAGGACCACAATTCAAATGCACCGATTCTTCTTCAGTCTTCCTTACTTCCTTGCAATTTTCACAAGCATAGGAGGCAACTGAAAATACCATGGTTTGGGTCAGGTACATCTCAGTCCTCAAAGTAACCTCCTTACTTTTCAACACTAGAGATCTTGGGTAGCAGATTTCTGCAGTGCAATGCATCTTTTGCTCTCTTGACTGCTGCATCCATTAGCATTGATTGTGTTTCCAAGCAAAACAAAACCCTTGACAATTTCAAATTATTCTGCTTATTCTGATGTTACCTATTGGTCCAATTGTGAGAACTTTGGTTTTCTTTACCCTGAGTTGTAATCCATACAGAAAGCCATGATCCTTGATCTTCATTTCAGTCCTTCTCACTTTCAGCAAGCAAGGTTGTGTTCTGCATATCACAGGTTGTTCATAAGCCTTCCTCCAAACATGATGCTGCATTCTTCTTCAGATAATCCAGCTGCTCTGATGATTCGCTAAGCATACAGATTAAGTATGGTGAGAGGATACACCCGCTTAAAATGTTATATACCTCATTTGCATGTGAAAGTTGGACACTGAAAGAGGAAGACTCGAAAAGAATTGATGCCTTTGAGTATTTCTTAGAGACAAGGATGGAAAGATTTCATCTCGTGTACATTGAACATATTGTCAAGAGAGACTAGTCCCTGGAAAGGACATCATGCTTGGTAGAATAGACGGCCATGAAAAAGGGGAAACCCCTTGGTGGGGCAGACTGACACAGGACTCAAACATGAGGCCCCCCGTGTATGTCACTATTTATCTTGTTAAAAAATAAATCATTCCACAGAAGTCATCAATCTTGCAAAATCCTATCATTCAACGATGGTTCCACTTCTCTCATCAAGGTCATATATTCCAACTACTGATCCATATTTCTAACTAGGAAGAAGAGCCTAACTGGTGATGTAGCTTTGAAAGAAACTAAACAGTGAAACCTTTATGGGTAGCACAAAAACACTGATCTGATACAGTGCCAGAAGATGAGCCGCTCAGGAAAGAAGGCACCCCCAATACAAGTGAGGCAGAACTGCCTCCTAACAGGCAATGTGTACTGCATGTGTACCAATGTATATGTACCAATTTCACTACCATCGCATGGACTCTATTCAGAGCCACTCTATCTACAGCTTCCACGGCTATCAATCTTTAGGAGAACTGAAGGCTTTGCCTAAGGAGTAGCTAGCTGGTGGGGATCCTTGAAGTTCAATCAACTTCAACGATTTAGAGCCTCATTTGCTGATGTGGCACAAGTCAAGGTGAGAAAAAAATAGCTACACACGTACATTAGTAACTAAAACTTGAAATGTATGCAGTATTGGATCAAGGAAAATTGGGTGTTGTCAAAAATGATATGCAGTGCTTGATGATTGGTGTCTTATGCATTTCTGAGCTGAAATAAATTGGTGCTGACCATTCTGAACCAGACAATCATACAAAAAGCCCAAAATGACAAATTGAACAGTCACCTTCATTTTCAAAAAGAATATTTTGAGATCTATCCTGAAGTACAACACTGTCAGTGGCAGGACAACACCCAAAGGTTTATGCGAACGACCAGCTAATGCTACTGATTCAAATGTGTACACCAACCACTACGTGTGTCTTTTAAGCAGAATTTATAAGTAAGTCAAAGCAGGTACTTAGGCTACAAACCACAAAGTTGCCAATTCAAACCTAAGAGCTGCTCTGCAGGAGAAAGCTGCGAACATCTGCTCCCATAAAGATTTACAGTCTTGGAACCCTAAGTCACTATGAGTCAGAATCAATGCAGTGGCAGTGAGGGGTTTTGAGGTGGTTGTTGTTTGTGGGCTTTTTTTACTTATTGGTTTTAGTGCAAGAAAAGGCTAAAAGTCTTTCCCATAATTAAAAGGATGCACATGCAACAAGTAAAGTGATTGTGATGAAGAATTTGTTGGGAGTAGAGGGTTGGCTCTCAGGAGCATGGTGGCATAGTGGTTATGTATTGAACTGCTAACCCCAAGGTAAGCAGTTCAAAAACACCAGTCACTCCATGGGAGAAAGACGAGGCTTTCTACTCCCATAAAGGGTAACAGTCTCAAAAACTCACAGGGGCAGTTCTACTGTGAGTCGGAATCAACTTAAGGGCAGTGAGCAGTAGTAGTCGGGGTGGACTCACTGGAGTAGGGGAAGGGGGAAGGGGGCCAGCCATCCTGGCTGCTCCAGGAAAGATTTACAACCTTGGAAACTCTACCCAGGGTTACTGTGAGTTGGAAACAACTCAACAGCAGTGGGTTTGGCTGGTTTGGGTTTCAACCAAGAAAGGAGCCCTGGTGGCATAGTAGGTTGACAACTAGGCTAACACCAAAAGGACATCAGTTTGAATCAACTAGCTGTTCAGAGCTGCCAAATGAAGCCTATTCCTGGTAAAGATTTACAGCCTCAGAAACTCATGGGAATTCTACCCTGTTCAAGGTTGCTTTGAATTGGAACGGACTCCACAGCAGTTAGCTGGGGGGTGGGGAGTGGGGGTGCGGTGGGAGGGCTCCAGGCCTTTTCATTGATTTAAAAGTTGTGTGTACCACAATGCTTCCCCACTCCCCCCAACTACCATGACTCCAATTCTCTCTTACCAGTGGTACAGCTAAGAGCTCGAGACACAGAGAATCCAGAACAGATGAGAGGAGCAGCGCAGTACTAGGAAGGTAGAGAGCTTGGGGCGGGGGGTGACCCATCACGATGATTGGGTGGGGGGGGGTGACCCATCACGATGATTGCGGAGAGGCAGCAGCAAAGTGTGTGAAATGAGATAGCAGTCAGTGTAAAACATGAACAAAAATTTATAAATTATCAAGGGGGCATGTTGGGGGTGGGGAGCTGATGCTTGGGGCTCAAGTAGAAAGAAAATGTTTTGAAAAAGATGATGACAACATATGTAAAGATGTGTTTGACAAAATGGATGTATGGATGGATTGTGATAAGAGCTGTAAGAGCCCCCAATAAAATAATATTAAAATTTTAAAAAGTGTGTGTGTCTGCTGCATCCCTGTCTTCTCAGGGGTGGGAACATTGCTATCTGGGCCCACCTGCTCCCACTCTTCCCTCTGGCTCCCCACAAAGGGACCTAGGTGGGTCCCCACAAAGGGATCTCTTCCCTCGGGCTTCCCACAAAGGGCCTTAAAGAGGTCCATGCCCCATCTTCTGAACACCCATTCTACCTTACTAGCAGCAGCAGGTGTGATCCATGTGGGGTTTCTCTGCCTCAGTGTGTCCCCATCTATAACCCCATTCCTCCGTCCCTTTGTTAGTGTGGCCTAGGGGTACAGGAAGGCAGGAGGGACTCAGCCATCCCCCCCTTCCTGCATTGCTGGAGTTCGCAGGTGAGCTCAAGAAGGCCCAGGGTGCCTGTGGCTGCCACTTAGATGGTATGGGCCACACACCCCACGCTGTCTGCTTATACTCTAGGCCTCCATTTCCCCCTTCAAATGGGGCATTAATACCAAGGAACTCACCTTGCTCCCTTCTGCCACCACCACCCTGCCCCCAAGGTTCTGGATCCATCTTCCCTCTGTTCACAAACTACCTCTGATCAGCGTGTTGTTTTCAGACATCTGTCGTCCCTGCTGGTACAGTGCCGAATGGTCATCCTTCTCGCCCCCTCCCCCAGGATGCTTCCTCAAGGCAAAGGGGGCCAGGCCCAGCAGGCTGGGTTATTGACCAGCCCAGTCCCAGTCCCAAGGAGGGTGGGGCTTAGTCCTCGGAAGCGGCAGCAGAGTGAGGAGGGCACGTGTGGTACATGTTGACTGGGGAGGGGGTAAGACCGCCCTCTCCCCTTCTTCTGACAGGAAGGGGGAGCCATTCTATGTCCCCCCACCTGGGGGTCCCTTTCTGGTCTCCTATTTGCAGTTACTTGAAATATATATATATATCCTTTTTAAAAAGTTGGGTGTGCATCAAGGGACTGTGACTGTGATAAAGAATTTGTTTCGAGTGAGGATGGGGACAAGGTGCTCTGGTGGCACTGTGGGGTAAGTGCTGAGCTGTCTGCACGTCAAAACCACCAGACGGTCCTTAGGAATATGATGAAGCTATCTGCTCCTTGAAAGCAAAGATTCCCAATTTTGGGAACCCCATATACAGTTTGTAGGAGCCCTGATGACATAGTGGTTACACATTGGGCTGGGAACTGTAAGGTCAGCCCTTCCAAACCACCAGCTGCTCTGTGGGGAAAAAGACAGAGCTCTCTTCCCCAGTAAAGAGTTAGTCTCAGAACTCGGGGGTAGTTCTACCCTGACCAGTATGGTCGCTATGAGTCCACATTGACTGGATGCCAGTGACGTTTTTTTATCTGCAGTCAGAGAAGCTCTGGTGGCAGAGGGGCTTACACAGAGCTGGTAACCACAAAACCTGTGGTTCGAAACCACTAACCACCGTGCAGGAGAAAGATAAGGCTGTCTACTCTGGTACAGATTGAAGGTCTCATAAACCCAAAGGGGTACTTCTACTTTGTCCTATAGTCACTATGAGTTGGAATCAACTTAATGGGAGTTAATTTGCTTTTTATATGCAACCGGTATGAGTCCTAACTGACTTGGTAGCAGGGGGTTTAGCCTTTTGGGGTTTAGGAGTAGGGCTTAGGTCAATCGGTTCAAAATGAAGGCAAATGTACATTAAAGCAGGACTTCAATGATCACACACTTACTTTAACTGTGCGCAGCTGTTAAGAGTCTTGCCAATAACTCCATTTCATGCAGCGACCTTGAGTCTCCCCTTCCAGGGCTCCAACCTGTCCGATCCCGTTAGTGCCCGGCCACCCTGATGGTCAAAATCCCTGTTTTTCTTCATCAGCAGTGATAAAACTGGCTTTGTGGACTAGCAGGAATCATCGGCAAGTCGCACACGGGGAGACTGCCTGCCTGCATTTCTTTGCATTTACCACTACTCCTACCTCAAACAGGTGTTACCTATATCCTGGAGGTAGACTTTAACTCGTACCTTGTTAGGGGAAGGTTCAACATTCATTATGGAAGATAAAGCGGCAGAAAAATAAACTAGAGTTTGAGATTAAACTTTTGAAATACTGCAGGTAAGGCTGGACTTTGAATTCCACGACACCAAGTCAATGCTAGTTAAGAACAGTGGGGTGGCCGGGGAAAGTATTCCGTTTATTAGACTTTACATTTAGAAGTCTTACACACGCTAGCATTTAGAAGAAATTCCTCTAAACACCTATTACTGGATAGAGAGATTATAAAGCAAGCCATACGAACTATCCTTCCCAGAGCACTCTCCCGACAGCATGTCCCAGCGCTCCAGCACAACTCTGCTCGTCGGTGTCACACAGTCCTGCCGAGCCCGCAGCCGCAGGCGACGGGCAGTTTCCCAGCGTAACACCTAAAAAGGGCTGGGTCTGGAGAAAGGCTGCACTCCGATGGGATCTGCGGAGATTTTGTTGCCACCCGCGGTCCCGGCTTGGCAGGAAATCACACCCGAAAAACGCTCGTCAAGGTGGCAACTTGCAAAAAGCTGCTTTTCCCCGAGCAGGC
>NW_022103918.1:17814659-17816590 GCF_000313985.2 Echinops telfairi
CCGCGGCCGGGGCGCGCCGAGGCCCGCCGCTCACCTGGTTGAGCTCCTTCTCTGCCGCAATTCGCAGCTTCGGGTCGATAGTACCTTTCAGCGCCTGGATGATCCGGTTGAGGTCCATCTCCCTGGGTGGGGGCTCCAGGCCCCCGGCACCCTACGCCAGACTGCCGCTTTAGTCCGCCTTCTCCCTCTCTTAGCCCCCGCCCGGGACCGCTGGGCTACCTCACTCCCCACTCCCCGCCACCACCTGCAGCCACTTGCTGCGCCACTCTCACTCGGCTGCGGCCCCGGTCTTCCCTCGTTCCCCCCCACAACTCGCTCTCCATTCACCCTTTTACGACAGCGGGCGGGAGGCGGGAGAAGAGGAAGCGGCGCCTGCTTTACGGCGCCCTCTTCCCCCGGGCGTAACGGCACAGCCGGGCTCCCTCAGGCGGCCGCCATGCTGCACGGAAAGGCAGCTGACTTGTGCCGGCCAGTGCCGCCATGCTGCTGTACGGAAAACAGCCGCCCGCCTCTTCCCAGCAGTGGGCACGCGCTGACTCCGCGTCTCCTCCCAATGTAGTTAATCGCCGCTTCTGAATTAAGCGCTTCTGGAAGCAATGGCACTTTTTGTGTGTGTTCCGGCTGTGCCCAGCTGAGCTGTGACAGCGTCACCCAAGTGTGTTCCAGGGACGACTTGAGATCACCGAGTCCAGGGTTCCCTTCGTTTGTGGGAGCCCACATTCATTCCTTTCACTGAACATTTGTGAAACATGTATTTTTTGAACCCATTTTCTAAGATACGAGTTACACGATATAACAAGGTAAGAGCAAGATGAATGTATGCAGGTTGATAATGTAAAGCAACAAGCTGGTAAAAGAAACAAAAGGAAATAGACTTACGAAGTAATGAAACAGAAGTCCCAGAAACTGATATCTGAGCGCGTGGGCAAAACAGGTGAGGGGATGAGCGCTTTCCGGGAGCAGATGGAAAGACTCACTGCCATGGTGGAGGAGTGGATTACCCACTCAGCTGCTCCCCACAGGCTCAGCTGTTGGCTGCTCTGGGAGGGAAAGCTAAGACTCTACTCCTGTAAAGATGTAAAGTCTCTGAAACAAAACCTCACTGCCATCAAGTCAATTCTGACGCATAGCGACCTTCTAGGACAGGGTACAACTGCCCCTGTGGCTCGTAGCTCTGTGCAACCAGGGGCTGGTGGTTCCCAAAGTGACCTTGAGGTTAGCAGCCTAGAGGACTACAACCACAATGACACCAGAGCCCCTGGCGAGTAAAAAATCAGAGGGGGCTCCAGAAAGTGCGTGGGAAAAGGGAATTCAAAGATGTCTTTTCCGTGGACTTTTTGAAGGCCCTTCATAGGTGTGTGGCAGACTTGGCTTGGGGCGAACCCCTCTGCAGAGACAGCAGCCCTCTGCTCCGTGTGAAACCGCTTGGCAATGATTTTAACACGTCTCTGATTGCTCATGTTACTCTAGTGGTTGCACAGTGCGTCTGCGTTAGGCTTAGTTCGAACGACCTTGGGAGAAAGATGAGGCTTTCCTTTCCACGCCTGTAAACAGTGAGTCTCTGAAACGCAAGAAGGCAGTTTTGAAGCGGAATCGACTTGATGGCATTGAGTTTGGGAGTTTTTCCATCCCGTTGGCTGCTGTTCCAAACCTCAAGCCACTTCTCAAACTACCAGCTTTCCCCTGAAAGCCCTCCAGATGAGCAAAGCTATCAGACTCAACTCGTTCAGCTGCATTTTCTTCTCCTTACCCCTTATTAGAAGAGCCCTATTGAGCTGTTACCTGCAAGGTCAGTGGTTTGAACTTTCCAATTGCTCCATGAGAGAAAGCCGAGGCTATCTATATGCTCCCATAAAAAGGTCAAAGCCATCAAAGAACTAAAAATCAGATCAGGGGGTGCCCACCTTCCTGATATGATCACTGAAAACAAA
>NW_022103918.1:17817269-17828245 GCF_000313985.2 Echinops telfairi
GAGGGAGAGGAGAGGGGGAGGGAGGGGAAAAATGAGCAAATGATATTGAGGGCTAAAGTAGAGGGCAAATTTTTTGAGATTGATGAGGGCAACAGGTGTACATATGTGCTTGACTCAATGGATGTATGTATGGACTGTGATAAGAATTGTATGAGCCCTCAATAAAATAAAATAAAGAAGTAAAAAAAAAAGTCAAAGCCTCAGAAAACCAAAGGGACAGTGATATTAACAATTGGAATCCATTCAGTGACGGTGTTAGAGTTCGGATTAGGGTTTTGGTGGTGGTTGGTGGTAGTGTTTTTTGGTTACTCCTCTTTAACTCCTTTTCCCCAGTCTAAACTTCATCCTCTCCCACCACCAAGATCATGTTCTTAAATATCTCTGCTCTTCCTGCTTTAAAGTTATTATTATAAACTTTGGGTACTTATTGTCAATTTACAATTTTTTCCTATTGCTTATAGCGGTTTCCTCAAGACCGATTCAACCATTTCCACTAGTTTAAAACCATCTGCAGCCATACTTGTTGCTCCTTCAGTTTTCATTCCAAAGGACAAAGTCTTCAGTCATGGTCTCCACTTCCTTACCTGCTATTCAGGTTTCTCCCCACCTTTCCCCACTGAACCTGCCAAGCATCGATCTGATCCCTCAACACCAATCCCTCATCTACCAAAACACGAGGCATTTTGAGTTCTCATTTGTGGCAGTTACATAATCTGTCCATTTGTGAAGGGGTGGAGTCTCAACTGTCAATCAGGTCACAGCCAGTGAGGCCACTGTGTGGGCATGGCCTTCTGAGGATTCTGGGAACTCCTGTTTTCCTCTCAAGGTGGGAAATACTCTGCTACACATTCCTGTTGACAAACCACATGGAGCTAAGCTGACAGAGCCACATAGAGACCCACACAAGTGCCGAGATGCTTTCACCGCCACTGGATCCACAAGACTTCCAACCAACTGGCCTGTGATTTTCCATTGCATGTGTTGCGTGAGTCTAAAGAGGAATTTATTGACTGATTTCAGACATCGGACTAATATCGGACTTACAGACTTGATCGGGACTGGGCTGGGATTTTTTCTTAATATACAATTACTCTATAATTATATAAAGCTCTTGTATATCCATAGGAATGTCTCCCTAGATTTGTTTCTCTAGTCTACCCAGACTAACACATCATTAATTCTCCCTCTTTAGTATCTGGCGCTGTATTACATGTTTTGTTTTGTTTTGAATGTCTCTCTTCTCCTGTTTTCTAATACAGAATATATGCTATCCCTCTGAATACCGAGTCACCCAGTCCTTAAACAATGGTGCTCCTTAAGGCTTCGCCCTCTGCTCCTTCCTCTCCAGCTATTCAGCTTGAGTCTTTTCACTAATACAGCTTTAAACCATCACCTCAACACAAGACAACTCACAAAAGTGGTTCTGCCCAGACATCTTCCCTTGGAAAACATGTATGGATCCAAAAACCTACACATTTCTAACTAGTCACCCTAAACCCTTTAAGGTGCACCCCTCAGACTCTGGTAGTACTAAAGAAGGTGCTTCGGTATAGGGAGAGCGTGGATGCAGTTATTCCAGTAATGTAATGTGGGAGTCTGCACATCCCTCAGCCCATGGCCTGCACCATCCACTGTCTTCAAGCTTCCCATTCCCGGATGTTCCCTGGCCTATTGTCTTGCCTGAGTTTTTTTAATTGCTTGACCTTTGTGATGATTGGTGCTCGGTGGCAGGCAGCCGCCATGCTCATTGGACACCTCCACCAGGCATCCAAGTGCACCTCATTTGCATGCGGACCTGTTTGAGGATTGATGCCTGCCATTTCTTCCATATCTGGTAGCTGCGTGATGATTGGATACTACCTGTTACACTTTATTAGCATATGACGTAATGTTACCGGCCCACCATTGGGTATTTAAGCCTCTGCCTTCTGCTCAATAAACGAGGGCTTGATCAGACTCCTGTCTTGCCTCCATTTCTCGCGTCTCTTGCCCCTCTTCATTCCCAGTCCCTTTTTCAGGTATCCACGTTGTTTGATGACCTGCGGGACGGGTCAATGCTACCATGTAATGTGTCTGACTACATTATTGTAATATCTCTCATGCTCTCGATGACTTTAATATTTATGTATCTCAACTGTACAATTGTGTATTACTGAACCCGCGACTAACGGTGGGGGCTGGCCCCCAACCCCCCACCTCCTCGCCAATTTAATACTACAGATTTACAGTTTCAGAAACTCTTAAAGTTTCTACTTGGTCCTATAATAAGGTGACCAGACGTCCCGCTTTTGGCGGGGCAGTCCCAATTTTAAACAATTCTTCCCGCATCCTGGGGCACTTTAAAAAAGTCCCGATTTTTGGAAAGAATGCACGACAAGCTAGGGTATATGGTTTTCGGCTGCCATGTGGCTATTTCGCCACGATATGAGTTTTATCAATGGTGTTCCGCTTTACCAATGTTAAAATCTGGTCACCTTATAAAGGTCACTGAGACAGACTAGATGGTAGTGAGTTTGGGGTTTTTTATAAACATAAAAAATTAAAATCATAACCATTAATGATTATGCTCTCAGATTTGTTTTAAAATGACTTTCCTTAAACTAAAATACACTCACTGACATCTAGTTGATTTTAACTCACAGCAACACTATGGGGCAAAATAAAACTGCCCCCTTGGGTTTCTAAGGCTGCAAATCTATGGCAGGAGGCTGACACATCTTCCTGTGGAATAGGCTGGTGGGTTCAAACCACTGACCTTCCAGTTGGCAATCAAGTCCATTTACCACTGTGCCACAAGTTTAACTTTGCATTGTCATTTAATTTACACAGACTTCATTGTGCTTTAGCCTGTGGTCTTTTTATTATTGTGCATAAGGGGATCTGATTATACTGGTACTTATGTCTACCCTTACCTAATATCAGGTAGAACCGAGTCAGTATTATTGTGCTTTGCATGTACCTCACCTCTCTGTCTCATTTTCTTCGTGTGCTTCCAAGAGCTCTTCTGAGGACTAATTGAGATCAACCCACTACCCATGGTACATGCTCCAAAATGGTTATTAGTAGCACCGTATTCAATTTAAGAGGGAGGGAGAGGCCTTATATTATCCATCAACGAGTCCATTCAGACTCAAGACAGCCCCAGAGTACAACTGTTCCAGTTTTCCAGACTGTGACCTTTGGAAGCAGATTCCCAGGCTAGTCTTCTGAAGTACCTCTGGGTGGGTTCCAGTTACCAACCTTTTGGCTAGTCTAGTGCTTATACATTTGCACCACTCAGGAACCCTGTGACATCTGAAATAGGATGTCCACTGTAAGATTAAAGAAGGCAAGACATGGGAAAGGTATAACAGGTTGAATAAACAGGAAGTCGTGACTGATTTGGTACACAGAGTAACAAAAGGCAGCTAAGAATGATTCTTCAGTTTCAAGCTTTGATGACTAATGGATGTCATTTACCAGGAAAAAGATTTGGGGATGAGGAGTTTGCCTTTGGAAGTGTGGAGCTTCCAAGAGCTGTTGTGAGACACACATTTATGAGGTGTGCTGCTAGAGATTTCAAGGAGACAGTTGGAACCCACATCTGGTACTCACAAGAGCTGGGGGAGGAGGCAGGAAGCTGTGGCAGGCCGAGAGGAAGGCATAAAGGAATGGGGTTAGGGAATTGTGTGTCAGACTGTACACATAGGGTAGTTGACACCATCAGTGAGTGGCACTGCCCTAGAACTATAGCATGGAGTGAGAATAACTGGCATGACTACAACTCAAATTACAGAAAGTAATTTTTATTCCACAAGCACTGGCACTGTAGGGGTTTGTTGTTGTTTTTAACATTTTAGTCATTTAAGTGGAATACCACACACAGCTGTCCTCCCCATCTGCTGACAGCAACTCATCTGCTGGTCTATGTTAGTAGGCTTGTGTAGCCCATCTGGTGAACAGACAATGGGAACTAAAAAACCAATACACAGATCTCCCTATCTGTAAGTTTAGTGATCCATCTTTCAAACGATGTCAAATAGCCATATTCAGTGAGTACTATAAAGTTCGTGATTAAATATCTTTACCCTGAAAGTGATAATCTCCCTGAAATTGTCACAGGTAATTTGTGGGAAACAAAAGTTATTCCCCAGGATGTTCCCCCATAATATATCCTAAACCTAAGGTGCTATTTGCAAACACATGGTCACTGGATATACACTTGGACGTCAACTGCTTAAAGGTTATCTACCTGAAGGTAGTTAGCCATCTAAGGCAATCAGGCCCTATTGACTGTCCCCCCTAATAGAGATCACTCCCTTCTGATAAAGATAATGGATTGTTCCCCTGAAAGAGAACCCAGATACCTAAGGTCAAGCCAACTCAGGGACAACCAAGGGTAGGCTGCCATTTTGACTCTAGAGCCCGCCTATCTTGTTGTTGCGTGTATGCCTATTGTACAACCCCTTCCTGTTACACATGTGGTTACCTGTAATTAGGGGACTGGGACACCCCTCGAGTGTATATAAGCCTTGGTTGGCAATATATTCCCTCACTCTGCATGGATCTGGCTTCTGACGTCATGATGGTCCCGGAGGTGAGGACTTGCATGCTTGTCAGATGTCGCTGCACAACCGACCCTTGGACCCATTCAATTGTGGAGGCTGGTACCCCACAGTAATTAAAAGTCCTGAGTAGACTAGTTTAAAAGAATGTTACAAACCTTGCAGTTAAAGGGGAACTTAAATTTTTTTTTAATGAGTGATATATATAAGCCAAAATATTAGGGAGTAGGCAATGTCGGGAAGTTTCTGAACAAAAGCCAAAAAAAGGGAAACTTCTCTGTGGGAGTCTGCACATGTGGGCGTCTGCATGTCCCTCAGCCCATGGCCTGCGCCGTCCACTGTCATTAAACTTCCCGTTCCTAGATGTTCCTGGCCTATTGTCCTGCCTGAGTTTGGCCTTTGTGATGACTGGTGCTCGGTGGCAGGCAGCCGCCATGCTCATTGGACACCTCCACCAGGCATCCAAGTGCACCTCATTTGCATGCGGACCTGTTTGAGGACTGATGCCTGCCATTTCTTCCATATCTGGTAGCTGCGTGATGATTGGATACTACCTGTTACACTTTATTAACATATGAAGTAATGTTACCCGCCCACCATAGGGTATTTTAAGCCCCTGCCTTCTGCTTAATAAACGAGGCTTGATCAGACTCCTGTCTTGCCTCCATTTCTCGCATCTCTTGCCCCTCTTCATTCCCAGTCCCTCTTTCAGGTATCCACGTTGTTAGATGACCCGCAGGACGGGTCACTTCTCTAGAGACTACAACAGTCAGGGAGAGGAGGTGTGGGAGCTAAAGATAGAAATTAACTGGACTTCAAGGTGCGAGGGCTATGTTCCGATGAGGTTTTTCTCCCTGAAGTGCCCTGTGCCTTCATTTCCTCAAGTGTCCACGAAGGGCTTATCACAGATGCGCTGTTTGCCACAGCAAAATGGACTCATGCAGAAGACAGCAGTGGAAAACGAGGGGGAAGACGGAGCACGAGAGAACTACGTGTGTAAAGTGCTGGAGAAAATGAGACACTGCGTGGACTTGGGAGAGATAAGCTTGGTGGGGAGTGCTTCCACTAAGTTTTTGAAAAACATTCAAGTGCCTACATTTTCTTACCTCCTAAAGCATTTTACCTACCTCATCAGGGCTCTTTAGAGGATCAAAGAAAATTACATACAGGAGAGTGCTTTGTAGACTGAGGTGAGATGCAAATACCACTGAAAGGTGGGTGGCTTTTATTATCCCAAGCATAACAGTAATTAAAACAAACCCTCAAGCATGATCCAAGAAAAGATAAGGCAGAGCTAGTGCCATAGTAATCTAGTGTGTCTTTTACTTTCTTTAACAATAAAAAGACATCTGTTGGCTTTCACAGTCAGATTCAGAATGAAAGGGGAACGTTTTCCTTCCTCTGGCTACAAAGCTCCAGGGCCCTTTAAAGTTAACACTACCAAAAGTCTTGTACATCCCACCAGAAAAATTCAAGGAATCGTATGTATGTTTTTAACTTTTTATATCAACTAGATCTATATTGTATTCTCTGCTCAACTAGTTTCCCAGTGAAATTCTAGTAAGACAACCCTTGCTACCCTCAAAGTATTGTTGTAATGGGGAAAAGTTCTAGTTGTAACTTTCCTGGTCTTTAAAAAAAAATTATCAATTATTGGGCGGCTCTTACAAATCTTATGACAGTCCATCATTCAGTTATATTAAGCACACTTGTACATATGTTGTCATCAACATTTCCAAAATATTTTTTTTCTACTAGAGCCCTTGGTATCAGCTCCTCTTCCCCCCTCCCCCACCTTCCCATCCTGAACCCTTGATCAATTATATATTATTTCATGTCTTATATTGCCCGTTGCCTCCCTTCACCCACATTTCTGTAATTCATCCCCCTGGGAGGTGGGCTATATATCCAACCTTGTGATGGGTTCTCCCATGCCCCCCCCCCCCCCATGATATCAGAGCTCCCACTACTGTTCCTGAGGGTTTCTCTGTCCTGAATTCCATGGGTCAAGAGCTCCATCTGTATCAATGTGTGTACTCTGGTCTGGCCAGATTTGTAAGGTAGAACGCAGTCAGGGTAGTGGAGGGGGGGTGGGGTGGAAGAAGGGGAGGAAGCATTCAGGAACTAGAGAAATGATGTGTGTTTTGTCAATGCTATACTGCACCCTGGTTGAATTGTCCTTTCCTTGTAACCCTTCTGTGAGGGGATGTCCAATTGTCTACAGATGGGCTTTGGGTCTCAACTCCACCCCCTTCGCTCACACAGATATAATTGTGTTTTGGATCTTTTGATACCTGATCCCATAAACACCTCATGATCACACAGGCTAGTGTGCTTCTTCCATGTGAACTTATTTGCTTCCCTGCCTGGTCTTTTTCTCACAAAGGTAGTTTTCCATTTTCTTCACATTTAACAAGCATTCCCTGTGTCCTTTGATAAAGTCTGTCCTTGGGAACAAACAAGCCACCATAATCTTTTGAGCTAACTATAACTAAGCAGATACCCTTTTTGGTACGAATAAACCTTTTTCCAGGGGCGGGGGGCAAAGAACCCTGAGATCAGGACAAATGCATTAGCTAAGCATATTTTGTTAGGTATAAACCTGTGCATGTATGAACTGAAATCCGAGTAACAGTGCTTTTCTTTTTAAACCATTTTATTGGGAGCTCTTACAGATATTATAACAATCCATAATTAAATTAGATCAAGCATAATTGTACAATTGCTGCCACCATCATTTTCAAAACATTTTCTTTCTTCTTGAACTCTATCAGCTAGTAACAGTACATATGTCTTACCCTCAAATGATACAGAAAGTTCAACAAATAGAAAAAAGCACAGGGAACAGATGATTCAGAGGGTAAAATGAATAATTTAGAGTGATAAGAAAATAATGAAATCACAAACCAGGACTCATATGTGTAAGTGGAACTCAGACAAAAGATATGCCCTTAGTAATTTAAAACTCTCCATAAAAGCAAAGAAATCTCCATGAAAGAAATGAAAGATGGAAATATTAAACCACTGGCCCAAATGAATCTAACTTATAAACAGCAAGAGTCCGAGAAAGGAATGAGAAAGGGGTAACAGAAATCAAAGAACTAATTTGAAATTGCTCTTAAAAGATAGATTTAGTCTATCAGTATAGCCCTGATGAAACACACAACCTTCCTCTACTTCTTTAATGCTTCCCCCGCCCCCCATTACCATGACCCCAATTCTATCTTACCAATCTGACTAGACCAGAACATACATATTGGTACAGATAAGAGCTCAAAACACAAGGAATCCAGAACAGATAAACCCTTCAGGACCAAAAAGGGAGCAGTGATACTAGGAAGGTAAGGGGTGGGGGTAGTATGGGGGAACCGATCACAATGATAGATGTATAGTCCCCATCTCAGGGGGACGGACAGCAAAAAAGTAGATGAAATGAGACAGCAGTCAGTGTAAAACATGAAAAAAAAAGAATTTATGGCAGAGCACATAGGGAGCAAAGGCATAACTTTGAATTTTGACAACTACAAGTTCACGAGCTCAGGATCATCCTCTCAGAGGGCACCAATTGGTATCTCATATGGGGGATGGTGGGGAAGGGAGAGGGGAAAATGAGGAGCTGATGCCAGACCTCAAGTAGAAAGAAAATGTTTTGAAAAAGATGACACCATATGTACAGTTTGACAAAATGGATATATGTATGGATTGTCATAAAAGCTATAAGAGCCCCCAATAAAAAAATGTTTTTAATTCAATCTACCTGACAGGTCTGAGTACATGTATGCCATTCATCTTTGTAGACCCAAAGCCAAGTGAAAACCAGAGCCCAGATGTTTGAAGACCAATCATTAGTAATAAATGGGCATTTCAAATAAAATTAATAAAATAATGCTTGAGAAACAGAACTAGTAAGCCTAAGACACCTTGTTAATAATTTGGCATTCAGCATGTGACACTGGTAGCAAGTGATTTTATACCTGTCAGCTGTCTCTACTACAATTTGCCCCAAAGCAGAATAGTAATAAAAAAGAATATCAGGTTCATGGAAAAGCGGAGTTAAAAATTAGTGGAAATTGTCATGAAAAATTTCTACATGTGCTATCTATCTACCCATGGTGCAAATCTATCCATGAATGTGGCAGAACACATAGGGAACAAAGGCATGATAACTTTGAATTATTACAACTACAAGTTCACGAGCTCAGGATCATACTCTCAGAGGGCACCAATTGGTATCTCATACTTCACAAAGGCAATGGTGGGCCTCCTAATTTGTCGAGCAGTGACTGGGATCTTAAAAGGTAGTGTGAACAGCCAGCCACCTGAGGAGCACCTATTGGTCTCTCCTTGTCCAGAAGGATCAAGAGTGAAGAAAATCAACACAAGGGAACAATTAGTCCAATGGACTAAAGGATCACATGAACATCAGTCTCCACAACCCTGAGACCAAAAGAATTAGATAGTGCCGGGCTACCACTACCAACTGCTCTGAAAAGGATCATCTTAAGAGGTCCCAGACAGAGTAGAAGGTAAATGTGGCACAAAACTCAAAACCACCTGACTGGTTGAATAGAAACTGGTAGAATCCTGAGAGTATGACCTTTGGTCACCATTCAGGTCTGGAAATGAACTCATGCCATGGCTCGATTTTCAAACAGCAGGTTGAAAAGGAGAACAATTAATATTCGGAAACTAAGAATAGCTTTGAGTGATCAACTTGAAATAAGAATAGCAGCATTTATCCAAAGTTCAGAAGGGTCAGAAGAGGAAGAATGTGAACAAAACCACCACAGGAACTGGGATGAGTAATGTTATATTGTGCGACTGCAATCAGTGAGGTAAAACAAAAATTTTTTTTGTATGAATTGTTAAGTGGAAAAATTGACCTGTGCTCTAAACCTTCATTCACTTTACAATTTAAAAAGTTTTAAGCCCTAATCATCATAGCAATAAAAGTTGTAATACAACACTAAAATTTTTTTTTTCTTTTTAAAGACTAGGCTTACAAGTCAGATAGACTGATGCAACCCCCAAGACAATGAGTCCTAGCCACCATTCTGATCTAGGACTAAACCCCATGGTCCAATTTTTAGCCAGTAGATAGGTCTATAAAAGGAACGGTAACACAAGAAGGGCACATACATTTCAGAACAATCAATCATCTGAGATCAAAGGGGCATTTACATGAGGACAACGTTCAGAATTAGAAAGAATGAATATGTGAAACAAAGGAAGTGAGATGTTACATTGTAGACATTTAAATCAGTGACAAGAAACAAAATGTGTATGACTGTTGAATAGAACAGATTTGCTCTCTGTATCACAAGTTCCGGACATGAAATCTATGAGTTAGTTTATTTAACCAGACTACAAGTTCTTAACCAACAAAGGACCTCCACAGGGAGCTAAATGGTGAAATTCATTACACCCCTGTGATAGATAGTTAAGAGTTTGGGTCACAACCGGACCTCCCCTGAAGGTGCAACCAAGATCTCTCTCTCTGGAAGCAGACCTCTCTCTGCCTTTACCTACCGGCTTGCTGGCCACCCTGAGAGCTGCTGGAACCCTGCCACTTTCCACCAACCCTGGATTCACATGACTTTGCACCCACCAGCCTGCGATCTGCCTGCATTCTGCATCTTTGCAAGCGACTGATTCTGAAGAGGGACTCTGGGACTAGATCAGATTTAGGGGCTTGAGTTGGACTGGGATTTTTTTATATATAAAGCTCTTTCTTACACATCAGTGGATTTGTTTCTCTAGTCTGCTCAGCCTAACACAACCTTTGATTATCTGAACATTCAATACCAACATCTAAAACCATGGAAAAGCAAATGCTGATTCACAGAAGTGCTGAATCCTCCCCCAGCTCAAAAATATTAAGTATAATAGTGTAATGCTTATACCATCTTCCTGGTTTAAGACAGGACCAACCAACTGAAAAGGAGGGGGAAAAGGTAAAAAAAAAAAATTTTAAAAAAGACATGGGTAGCAGGGGAACAGGGCACAATCCACCCAAGGGGAGGGTATTGTTTATATCTCCACAGGGAAAGAGGGACCAGGCTTCATGCTCCAAGAAATGAATGCAACATGCATGAAGCAGGGAGGAACCAATAGAGAGGTCTGAGGGGCTGGCCCCATTCCCAACTACATGGATAGCCGCCCGTCTCCCCAGAAGAATTTACTTCAGAGGACAGAACTTAAGCTACAGCTCAGGGAAATGGACATGTCTGATCAGAGCACACAGGAGCAAATGAAGGGGAAGGAAAAGAGTGGAGCACACCCTGGTCCCCCAAGCCTTCAGGATGATATCCCTGCTCAGAGCAGCCCAGGCACAGTGAGGACCATATGGCCGGCCACACTACGATCATTACATCCCTCACTTACCCTAGCTCTACGGGGACAACACTGGAGACACAGTGCAGGAATTGTGCC
>NW_022103918.1:17829136-17842033 GCF_000313985.2 Echinops telfairi
AAATGTACAAATGTGCTTGACACAATGGATGGATGGATGGATGGATTGTGATAAGAGTTGTACAAGCCCCCAATAAAATTATTTAATAAAAAAAATTTTTTTAAACCAAGACCATCTTAAGCAGCAGTTCTCAACCTGTGGGTCACAACCCCTTTTGGAGTCGAATGACCCTTTCACACGGATCATATGACTCATAACAGTAGCAAAATTAGTTATGAAGGAGCAATAAAAATAATTTTGTGGTTGGGTGGTCGTCACAACATAAGCAACTGTATTAAATGGTTGAGGCATTAGGAAGGTTGAGAACCACTGATCTAAAACATTCTGCCCAAGTAACTTACCTTAATTGAAAGATAAAGAAGCTGTTTAAATCCTTAAGTATTATAATCAACATGTCCACTTTTCAAAAGTATTCTTTAAAATAACTGACAAAATATTGTTATTAATCAATGTAGTTAACAGCTATGAGAAAGTTACTCAAGCTCATGATGCTAAGTCTGATAAAACATTACAAGTATATTATGAGTACTAAACTCTGGCAATGCCAACCATATCACATAAAATAGTATACACACACAAACCCTAAAGTTCTTCAGAATGAAAACTGGAACAATTATAGCACTAATGTCGGGCACTGTGATAAGTCTTCTAGGATACAAGTGGAGAAAAGCTCCGCTGGGCTACCTATTTAGAGGTTCTGAGAAGATTGCATAATAGTGTATGCGACCAAAAAGGCCTCATTTGTGGCAGACTGGGGACTGGTTTGGGGATAATGCACCTGCTCATGCAGCCATCTCAGTGTGCCATTTTTTGGCACACACACAAAAAACAAAACCGGCATGCCTCTTTTGCCCCACACCTTACTCACCTGACTTTGCTCCATTCTATTTTTCTGTTTCCGCAAATGAAGGGAGACATGAAAGGACAGCGATTTGACAATGTAGAAGAGGTGAAGGGAAAAAAAGGGGTGCTGTCAGCCATCCAAATAGATGTTTGAAACTGTTTTCAAGAAAGGAATCACATGTTTGAAAAATGTATTAAGTGTAATGGAGAGTACTTTGAAGGTGATAGGCTGTTTTGTGAAAAAATTTAAACTCATAGCTTTGGAAAAAAAATCTGGGTATTTTTGGGTACCTCATATATTTTTAGCTTCACAAATGCTCTACAAAATTGGTCTATTATCATCCTCAGTTGAGATTTGGGGAAACAGGTTGAAAAGAAATGTCAATCTTAGAGGTAAATAACTTCCCTAGATCAGTTACCAAGGGGTAGCGTTAGAATGCAAGCACAGCATTGCCTGAGCACTGTCTGTGCTTTTGAATGCTTTTTGATAAGCATTCTCTCTCCTTAAACTGACAATCCACGATAAAGCATAGGCTTTACTGATGGTGACCAGCAGTATTACTTGCACACTGAATCATCTCTTATTGGTGAAGTAGAAGGTCAGTGAAGAAGAGGATGAACCTCAACCAGATGGGTTGCCACGGTGACTGCAACAATGAGTTCACACATTGTATGTTATTAAACAGGCAGTCAACACTCACAGAAAGCTGACTAAAAGATGACAAATGCCCTTTTGCAAAATAGCAGAATATCTTAAAGAAAAATGTGTGACTGACCCATGAAAAATGGAGCAAATCATTCAATGAATTACATGTGTAGTAATAGAAAGAACTGTCACATATGAAAGCTTAA
This sequence comes from Echinops telfairi, assembly GCF_000313985.2. NCBI lineage: Eukaryota > Metazoa > Chordata > Mammalia > Afrosoricida > Tenrecidae > Echinops > Echinops telfairi. The sequence goes on from NW_022103918.1 coordinate 17,830,832, forward strand.
TAATGAACAAGTGTCCACTCAAGTGATTAAAAAAGGAGTTATCAGTGATAAATACTAAAACAACAAATATGTATTTCTAAATGTTTAATCAAATAGGAACACTGAAGGTGCATATAATTTTATTATTATTATTGAGGCACAACAAGGCATTGTAACTTGCCTGAACTTGCGGCAAGCAGTTTAGTAAGTTGAACATTAATACAGTAAAGGAATTAAGTGCAAACATTATACATTCACAGCTTTACTAGTGAGGCTCTATCAAGATTTATAAGGTGCCAGATTAGTGCTGTCATTCAACCTGAATTTTTTACTCTCAAGGAGGGAAGAAAAGTAATGACCTCCTCCATCCTCTACGAATGAAGACATTTTCCTAAGCCAATCAGTCACAAGGGAAAGAATTATTTTCCCTTTAAGCTAACAATGAGAACACCTTCCTTTTATTGCCAATTCTATACTGACTTTCAATCTTGATAAAGAAGATAGCCTGAAAATGTGGAGTATTTCCAACTGCTTCCATAAATTGCTCCCCTGTGCAAACGTAACCATATCTGGTCTCCCTGGAAGAGCTGCAGAATTGCATGATTACTAGCGGTTTCATGGTCAGGAGCACCATCATTGGCATAGGCAGATACCAAGACCTCTTCATTCTTCATGAGGTTGACATACAGCGGCACATTCACTGCCAACTTTAGCATGTGAAAAATGAAAACGTATGTGCCATTCACTGGGCAATTAAATCTACCAAGTTGAAGATCAAAAGTCTCTCCCAAGTTGTTCAGAAGAAGATCAAACACAATAGGTTGGTCTAAAGTTCCAGGAGCCAGATTAGAGGTTCTGGCTGCTGAGAAGGCAACGCGCATCTGCTGAGGCAGCGGATAGAAGTGTACTGGCAGTACGGTGGCTGTAGAGTTGGTGACTGGCACATTCATAGGAGTCATGCTACGTGAGTCTCCATGCTCAGAGTCAACACTGTTAAAGGTTTCGCAGTCTCTCTCTGGGCTGCTCACCTGAGAAGAATCATTCCACCCTGTTGTTTGATTAGTAACAGTGAATTTCTCATAATGAAGTAGCTTTGAACACAGTATTTAACATTAGTTGGCTATAGAGACACAGATAATAATCCATTTTATAGTAATTTCCAAACAACAAAGCAGTATAGTATGATGAGTTAATGTTTTTTCTAGATTTTTCTGGCAGTATCCTTTTATATCACTATTCTAAGGCCAGAGGGGACCTAGTCTAATAGTTGGATTTTTTTTCCTTTTTAGAAAACCCTCACAAAGTTGGAATAACTTACCACAAGGTAAGTTTAGCAAAGTCTACATCCCAGATATGAGTATACCCTTGACTCCTTTCTCTCTTTCAGTCATAATTCTCACCCAGATCTTAATTCCTCAGAAACCACTCTTCTAAAAGGATCTAATGTAAAAGGAATCAAGAAAACTGAGACATGAAAAAACTAATTGTTGGAACTACTAAACACTGGTCATTCAGAGAAGTTTTGTTATGGTACTGATCACAATGGTGAGTACTGGGACTTTATTTCCAAGGTCATGAAGCATAATGAAATGTTTTAAGCGACACACAAAAACACTTCTCATAAATAAGGCAAGATGAATATTGGCTACTTTCTCAAAAAAGAAATTCTGTTTTCTTGTGGCAAAATTAGTGAAACCTTGGCAACTGTCAATTTTCTGTTCCATTGGATCTTTTAATAGTCCCTTCACATTTTAAAAGGTGTTCTAATTATCTTGTTGTTTCAAGTCACTGTGTTTACATCAATCATGTAGCAACACTAGATTAGCTAGACTTGTTTGTTGTTGTTTTTAAAAAAAGATTTTCTATCCAGTCAATTCCAATTCATAGTAAAATCATAGGTCAGGGTTGAACTGCCCCAGCATTTCCAAGGCTGCAATTTGTATGGAAGCTGACTGCGACATGTCTCCCAAGGAGCAGCTTGCAGATTAGAAATACTGACCTTTAGGTTAGAAGCAAGCCCTTCACCGCTGCACCATGAGTGCTCCAGAGTATACAGAATTATCCCCCACCCCACTCCTTTTTTAAAATTACTACCCTGAAACATAACATGAAGCTATTTGAAGTCAGCACTCAAACAACTCACTACTACCTCAGAGTCAATTCTGACTCATAATGATGAGGTAGTGTAGGGTAGAACTGCCTCTGTGGGTTTCCAAGACTGTTAACTCTCTACAGGAGACGGGAGTAGAAAGCCTCATCCTTTTCCTGCGGAAAGGCTAGTGGTTTTGAAATGCGGACCTTGTGGTTAGCCGCACAGTGAAGATACAGGTAAAATCCAGCTTCTGTCCATTTAATGTCAACTCATGGCGACATCGTGTATTTCAGAGTAGAATCGTGCACGTGAGTTTTCAATGGCTGATTTCTCCACAGTTATTTACCCAGACCTTTCTTCCAGGGTACATGCTGGTGGGCTCAGATTTTCAACATGTAAATTAATAGCTGAAAACCTTAGCTGCCTGCACCACACAGGGACTCTGAACATATATAGCTACAAAGGTCAGAATACGCTTTGGGGTCAAGCTAATGTTTAAAATCACTCAATTAACACTTGGTTGCCACAGCCATTCTGGTGGGCTAAGATCTTCCTCAGTACTTCAGTACTACATTTAAGCAGACGAACCTTAACAAGACAAATGCTAAAAGCACTGTACTTTGAGAAGAACATGACGGAGGATATGGAAAGCTTATTTGGATACATAACCAACTTAGTTAATTACACTTACCTCTTGAGTTTCCTCGAGGACCACTAGATGGCGTTCCTTGCTTATAACACTGCAGGAAACTTTCCTGAGGGAATGTGAACACAAAGCATTTACCTTGGCATCAAAACAGTGCTTTCTGTGGCTAATACAGTACTCTAATGAGTTACTGCTCGGGCTTGTCAGAAGTTGTAAGATTAAAGTGCTCTTAAGTGCTTCATTTGGCCTTCTCTAGCAACCTAAGAGACTCGGGTATTTATGAATCCCAAGCAAAGCAAATAAAGCAAGGCTAGCAGCAGCAAAATAAGCTTCACCTATTTATCTATCTAGTCCATTAAATGCACAAGTATTTCCAAAAACAAAGCCTTCAGAGACACCATGAGTGAGGGAAATGCAGAAATATGGCATGGTCCTCTGTCCATCATCTCAATATAAAAGGAGATAATAAAGCAAAAGAGACTTTTTCATTCTTGCTCTATTTATAGATTATTCTGTGAAGATTTATAAACTGCGGGGTTTTTGGAGAAAGAAAGGGAGAAGGATGAGTAAGAACCTTGTATAAATTTATTGCCTAGAAATGTGGTCTAGTGTATTAAAAACAAATGTTCAAGAGAGAATATTTCAAATTGACGCTCAAGTATAGAGGGGGCCAGAGTCTGCACCAGTTATGAGAATAATGAAAACTGTAACTTAAAATACACACAATACCAATTTTAAACAGGACAAGTGGGTACACAATAAAATTCAGTCTCCTACCACAGACTCTCAAACCCTTTTCATAATAAGCAGCATTATTACCAATTTCTTATGTTTCCTCAGGAGGAAATTTAAAGCAGCACGAAATAAAAATACTAAAATATCATTGTTAAGAATAAACAGCTCCATGCATGAATAAATAGTTGAATTGGCAAATGTTAAATTTTCACCCCAATCAAACTTGGTGGGGGAGGGAAAAAATAAAACATTCTGTTATTGTCTATTTTAATCCACAGCTGTCACACACATTATCTGGGAATGTAACAACAGCTAGTATTTGCATGCTTCATGTACACATGGCAATGCGTTATGTGTACTAGGTCATTTAATACTGAAAATATCAATCAAGGTAATTCTCACGAAACTTCTAACAGATGAGGAACTTGAGTGCAGAAATTTCAAGTAATATCTTCAAGGTTACATGGTTAAAGTAGTAGTGAAACTAGAGGTCAAATCTAACTCCTGATTCTAAGACATTTAAGTATGCCAAGTACTTATACAAAGGGGACTTTTGGAAGTTCCTGAAAAAAATTCCATTATCTTTTAATTTCATCTTTTCCACAAACCGTTTGAAGCCCCCTTGTATGTTACCAACAGAACTCAGTTTGGTACACCATGTACATACTTAAAGACTTGTTAAATTTCAAAATAGGAAATGCTGACTTGGTGTAATATACATTTATATATGACCAGTAACAGGAAGCTTCCAAAACTTGTTAAATTGACTTGTTAAGACTTTTACCGATTCTGGTATCATATGCTAAGCTATTCAAATCAGAATAAATGAAGAAGTTAGACTTATAAGGACTTTCCTATATTTGATATATAGGCAATAAATTATCTTGAAGGAAACAGAGTAGTAAAGTTAAAAATCCAAGTTCTAACCATAGAAGAACCTTCTTGGAAGACATTTACTTGCTAAATGACCTTAGACAAAGTATCTAACCTCTGAACCTAGTTTTTCTTAGGGGTTTTCAAAGTGAAATAATGCAAATAATATCATTAATAAAGCCCTTATCACTTTCTAAGTTCCATACAACAGTCTGCTATCATATGCCTTCCTAGGGTTTCTGAAAAAGATTCCAACTCAACTCTCCATAGGACGTTCACAAATCATGTTAATCAACAGCTTAGTGATCACAGTACCACTAAGACAACTACTCTTACCCTTTGGGAATAGGATGTTCCAGAATAGTCGCTCGTTTGGAATTGCAGCTGGCTATAATTTCCATTGGCAATCAAAGGATGTCCACTAAAGGTATCAAAACCTAATAAACAATTCAAATAAAATCATAAGGAAAGTGATAATGAAACTTTTAAATAGTCTAATTTGATACCCAGCTTTAAAAGTTCAATTGATCTAAACTATATTGTAGTCCTTAGGTTTATACTTTAGTTATGCAAACTTCTACAGTAAAACATACCGCTTACAGCACTTTTTGAATTGGCCAGTTTCTGAAATTCACTATTGCCGGAACATAGATGGGAGTTGGAAAGGGATGGTGGTAGGGCAATTTAGTACTTACTTAAAGCTCTATCTGGAGTATTTTCGCTCATGTCAAGCATAACTAGAATGCTTGAGACAGTATCTAAAACTTAAAAGAATATCACTATCACATTCTTAAGTTCCTATCATTAGTATAGTCTAACAGACAGGTAAAAATAGGCATTGCCTAAGTATGATATATTCTGAGCAGAGGTAGCCAATTAACAAAAAGAATTAAAGAGAAATCATTCAAATATGAAAAACAGACTCTATCCCTGGAAAAACAAGATGGTCAGCTCTTCTACTTCAATAAATCACAGGTTCTGCTTTCACATATAATGTTCCAAGCAAAATGGGAATTATAAATGGCACTGACATCATAAATAGCAATGACAAAGGGGACAAGGGAAAGTAAAAACGTTTTGAGTGAAATAACTATAAAATCAAAATAATTTAGAATCATTAAACCATATTCAGTGCATACCTTTATAACCACCAGTGGACTGGTAAGAGTTGATTAGTAATCTCCCACCACGAGCACATCCTCTAACAGATCCCTGGTTACTGACAAATGCCTGAGTGGGTCTGGGAAATACATTCGTCTGTGCTGGGTAAAAGGGAAGGCTACCATTGCTTACTTGAATAGTCTCATCAGGTTGATAACTTGCTGCTTAAGGAAAGAGTTGTAGAGTACAAGAGTTAAACAGTAATAAAAACTCAATACTCTTAGTATGTAAAATTCACTGTACCTGAAATCTTTAACACAATTTTCTCCAAAAAAATATATATATATATGTAAAATAATAATGAGTGAAAGAAAAAGAATTCTAATTAACATTGTAAACTGGAATCGTACACCAAAACATTTTTTATGCAAATCACCCATCTTGTCTTTCCACAGTACAGATGTGAAGAGAATCAAGTCACTTTGTGCCCAGGCCCAGAAAATGACATTTACAACCTCTTCATCCACATCAATGGTCATATAAGCAGCAGTCAAGAAAGCATTTGGCATTGGCCAAATCTGCTGTACAAAACCTGTTTAAAGTGTGGAAGAACAGATGCTGCTTTGAGGACTAAAGTGCACCTGGCACAAGCTACTTACGGTGTTTTCAATTGCCTCATAGTCTTGTGAAAGTTGAACAGTGAATTAGGAAGGATGCAGACAAATTGGTCCATTTGAATTACAGTGATGGCAACTAATACTCAAAGTACCATGGACTACTAGAACAACAAATGAAACAAACCCCCCTTGGAAGGAGTATAGCCAGAATACTCGATGGCCAATACTTCATCTCACATACTTTGGATATATTATCGAGAGAAACCAGGCCCTGGGAAAGAACGTCATGCTTGGCAAGTACAGGATAGATGAAAGATGTAATGACACAGTGGCTGCAACAATAGGCTGTGTGTTAGCACAGCTACAATTGTGCGGATGGTGCCGCACAGAACCGAGTTTGGTTCTGTTGCATATTCGGTATCTATGAGTCAGAGCCAACTGCGAAGCACCTAACAACTCATCTTTTGATTAACCACGTTCCTGGAATACTCAATTCTTTCACTCAAACTTAAGTTTCTGAAAACTCAACATTACTGCTGTTCCATGCCAACAAGTCAGTGCTGACTGCTAGTAAACCTATGCACTACAGAATGAGGCAGTGCCCAATCCTGCATCAACCACAGACTCATTGCTCTGCTCTGAGCCCACTGTTTCGTCCACTGTCAATCATCTCACTGAAATCTCACCATCCTCAATTTGAAAGAGAAATCTAGCTTTACTTGTTTCAAGGCAGACTTATTCATTCTTCCTTCAGTGTATGTATACCAAATATTCTTCCCCAACATTTAATTCAATTGCTTCATTCTTCACTCTTGCTTATTCAATGCTCTGCTCTTATTAGCATTTGAAGTGACTGAAAACACCATGGCATGGGTCAGGTGCACCTTAGTCCTCAAGGTGAAATATTTGCCTTTTAACATTTCAATTCAACTTGTCTTTTGCATATTTATCCTGTGCAATACATCACTCGATTGCTTGATAACCGCTTCCACTGTATTATGTATTTAAGTAAAATGATATCCTTGATAACTTCAATCTTTCTCCTTTTATCATATTGTCTATTTGGTGCAATTGTGAATTTTTTTTTTTTTAATGTTGAGCTGTAATCCATACTGTAGGTTGTAGTTTTTGAACTTCATCAGCAATGCTTCAAGTCCTCTTTCAGAAAGTAAGGTGTATTATCTGCATATCACAGGTTGTTAATGAGTATTCCTCATGCAATCTTGGTGCTCATTCTTTATATAGTCCAGCTTCCAAATAATTTGTTCAGTATGATGAAAGGATACAATCCTCACACACCCTTCCAGCATTTAAACCATAAATATTTCCGTGTTGTTCTCTAACGACTATCTCTTGGTCTGTATACAGGTTCCACAGGAGCACCATGATGTGTTCTGGAATTTCCATCCTGCACGTTATCCACAGTTTATTATGATCCACACAATCAAATGCCTTTGCATAGTCAATTAAAAAAGTAAACTACAATCTCACAATTCGGGCTTTGATACTATTCCCTCCTTCGGTTTTGGATTATATACATTACAATCCTTGTGCTATGGATGTTGGTGTGCTTCTTTCATGTGCTTTGCAGAAGGCTATCAATGACAGTGGAAGCCCAAGATACCTATATACTCGAGCATAAGCCGACCCAAATATCAGCTGAAGCACCTAATTTTACCACAAAAACTGCATTAAAAATGTGCTGAAAAACTCGACTTATACACGAGTGTATGCAGTGCATCTGTGAGATCTACATAGGAAATAAGCCTCCAGTGATTTCCCTCTAACCATAATTGAAGAATGGGAATAAACTACTTACCAAACAAAGTATTACAGAGATGACTTATTAGAGATCAAAAGGATAAACCTGACTTGGGAATAGTTACAACCTTGTCACTTGATCCCTCCTCTCTCTGATAGTTTGGACCTGATGTAGTACTCAGTATTTTCTGTGGTTATTTTTCATATAGGGCTTTATCTCTGACCTATTTTGTCATTGTGGGTACCTTCCTTGAATCTTTGTTATGTGTTTTTCTGTTTTTTGGAAAACCCAGGAATGATGAACCTATAGAGACAAGTAGAATAAAGGTTGCTGGGTGGAGGTTGGGTAAAGAGGAGCGGATATCAAGGAGTTCAAAAAGAAAAAATGTTTTGAAACTGGTAGCAATTGTACAATACTGTTTCATGTGATTGAACTATGGAATGGTATGGTATCTGTATTAGCTCCACAAAAAATGGTTTTGAAAAAACAAACAAGTAAACATCTTTCTGATATTCTCTGCTTTCAGCCAAGATCCATCTCAATGATATCCTTTGTTCCACATCCTCTTATGAATCTAGCTTGAATTTTTGGAAGTGCCCGGTTGATATACTGTTTGATGTAACCATTTTTGAATCATCTTCAGCAAAACTTTATTTGTGTGTGATAGTTATGATAGTATTCACTAATTTCTGCATTCTACTGGATTATTTTTCTTTTGAAATGGGCACAAATAAGGATCTCTTCCAATCTCTGTGAGCACTTCCAAGGTTGCATCATTAAAGCATCTCATTTGGTATTCTGTCAATTCCTGGGCCCAATTTTTGGCCAATGCCTTCAGTGCAGCTTGGACATCTTCCTTCAATACCACTAGTTCTTGGTCATATGCCACCTCCTGAAATGGCTTTATATCACACATCAACCAATTATTTTTGGTATAGTGACTCTGTATGTTCATTCCATCTTTTGATACTTTCTCTATTATTCAATATTTTGCCTTTAAATCCTTCACTATAACAACTTGAAGTTTGCATTTTTTTTTCTGTAGTTCTTTCAGTTTGAAATAGACCAAGTGAAAAAAGAAATAGACCCTAGTGGATTCATCCCTTTTGGTTTTCAAACTCCAAGTGTTATTACATTCATGACAATAATTTAATCTTCTCTAGCAGCCCTTTGAAATCTTCTGTTCAGCTTTTTAACCTCATTGTTCATTCTATTTGCTTTAGCTCCTCAACATTCAAGAACAAAATTCAGAGTCTCTTCTGACATCCACTATGCTATTTTCTTTTTTTCTTGTCTTTTTAATGACCTTTTGCTTTTCTTCAGGCATACTATCCCTCATGTCATCTAACAATGCAATAGGGCTTTGAAATGCCAACACTGAAAATCTCCAACAGTGCGTCTGAAGAAAATGTACCACCACAACCACTACCTTTGGTAATCTATTGGTAAAAAATACAAGCCAACTTTAAGGTTAAATTAACCATCAGATTTCTACCTCTACAGGACTTCTAACTAACCTGTAAAATAAACATTAAGAGCCCTGAGAAATATACTCTTTGGAACAATCAACTAAGAGACAAAGGGATAACAAACACCCAAAAGCAAAGATGAGAAGGCAAGGAAGGGCAGGAAAACTTCACAAATGGAAACCAGGAATCCATGGTGGAAATGAGGAAAGAATGGACACATTGCAGTGACAGCAACCACTGTCATGGAGCAATGTGTTTAAGAATTATTGAATTGAAAATGAATTTGCTATGTAATATTCACCTAATGCACAATGAAGTGTTCAAATATATTAATACAGACAACTAAATAAGGAAAAGGCATGAAGAAACACAGAATGACACAATGAAAACTAAGGAAAGAACTTCTAAAGTGTCACGATATACTTCCTTTTTCCCTTCGATAAGCTGTCAACTATGGCTTCAAAATGTCATATGCAAAAACCTTACCGGTCTCTTGAGAAAGGAGAGTCTGTTCTATGTGTAGGGCTGGCAGCTGGCCCTGAGGTGGTGTTTGTGTGCTTGATGTAGTAAAACTCTGATTGTAGTCTGGTGAGTAAGAGGGTTCTTTGACTTCTTGTTCTTTCGGCGGAGGCAGAGGTACATTGATATTAAAGACCTTAAAAGACAAAGATAAGCTGAGTCACGCATGAAGTTTCATAGAAAATGATGACAGGTGACATCTAGGTAAATTCTACAGCATCCAAAGACTTCTACTTGATTCCTGAAAGAATGCAAGCCCTAGGGCAAAGTTCACCTTCCTGCTCCCATGCTGTCATAATAACCCTTAATACGAATGAAAGTGATAGAGGGGAAGAGGACTCTTATTCAAAACTAGAGGTGAACAACATCATTTACTGTTCACTGTCCTGACCATATATAAAAAAGCTTTTACTACTCCCTACTCTCCTATCTTGCTCCAGTTTTCCACACAATGCATACCACTTATTTACACACTCACACTCACATGGAAGCCTCAAAAAAATTGTAAAAATTGCATTCTCTCAATTCTACTTTTCCATGAATTTCATGAAGCCCCCTAATATTCATATATATATATATATATATATATATTTAAATCTATCTCTATATGTACTTTATTTGTCTCTGTAGAAAATCTAAACTGATAAATATAAAATCTTGTCTTTTTAAAAAAACTTGTCTTCAAGAAAGGAAAAAAATTTGTCTTTTTAAAATTTCTGTATTCTTATTGCAGCATATCTCCTGGCTTCCTAACTGCCTGTTGAGTGAATGATTAAGAATCAACTTGAATGCTCCTAGATTTTTTGATTGTGTAAAACTTCTCTTTTTTAGCAGGCACTTTCTGGGAAAGAGATACACAATTTTTTGAGCCCTCTACACAGAGGGCACCTTAAAAAAAAAAAAAAAAGAATCAACTTGAATAGGTTAGGACTCAAACAGAGAAAACAGATTGGTATGAGCAAAATAGTCATTATGACAAGAATGTACAAACAGTAGGCTGTGGGCAAGGTGCAGACACAAGTCTGTCAAGTGATACCCCAGGTTTTAAAAGCTATTAAGTGTCAGGTGAAGGAGTTTCTATTTCATTCTGTAATAGACAACTGTTAATTTTAGCTATAGATAGGTCATTATTACCTCACTAAATTCTGTTTTTTAAGAGAATAAACATACACATCTAATTGTGGTATAACCTTAAAAAATGTTTTGAAAAACAATCTGTAGAGGAATTAAGTAATTGAAAACACCAAACAAACCTAAGTAATTCTACATGACCCCTTGTGAGAACAAAAAGAAATGAAGTAAAAGTTTCACAATGGTTTTAAAACAACAGTCTAGCGTCTTCCTGATGCTAGGAAACACCATAGCATTGTGGTATTGGTAACGGTTAGTCTATTAGGCTATGTTTTTTC
>NW_022103918.1:17843005-17849781 GCF_000313985.2 Echinops telfairi
AAGGACCTAATGCCGGGGGCTTAAGTGGAGAGGAAATGTTTTGAGAATGATGAGGGCAATGAATGTACAAATGCGCTTTACAAAATTGATGTGTGTATGGATTGTGATAAGAGTTGTATGAGCCCCTAATAAAATGATTTTTAAAAAAAGAAAAGAATTGTACATGTCCCCAATAAAATGATTTTAAAAAATGATGGCAATATATATACAAATATGCTTGACACAATGGATGCATGTATGGATTGTGATAGCTGTATGAGGCCCCAATAAATGATTATTAAAAAAAAACATGAATCCTTCAGCTTTACCTGCTACTAATTTTCAGAGAAGTAACAATGTCATGAATAAAACACACATTTAAAATTCTTTAAGTTGTAGATTTAGCATTCTTCTGCCAGCCACAATATTTAAAAAGTCAAATGTTTGACAACTACCAGATAATAGATGTACGAGAAAACTATGGCCAATTAACAGGAATAAAGAACTACAATTACCATTCACATCTCATACTCACTGTCTGCATGGCTTGAAAGGGCGCTGTGCTAATGGTTACTGAACTAGTACTTGCAGGAGGTGACTGGAAGCCCTCAGAGCCCATGGATAGGGGAGGATTGGAAGATGCTAATGAAGATGGCTGCTTGCTTGCGGGACCTGCTGCCTGAGAAAGACAAATGCAGAGTCAGCCAATCACCTGCTATGTAAGAAAGCAGTTAATTCACAATGCACCCCAGACTGGCCTAAGTCAGCAAGTTCTATGGGATGACATCTGGACACAGGAATGCAAAAGAAAAGCTTTCGCTTACAGTTTCAAATCTCATTCGCTGAGGCTGCACACTAGTATTTGCTTTGCAGAGCTTGCTGACTAGTAAAAGTCTCACTAATCAGCCCAATAGATGAGCAGCTGAACCTCCTATGAGCTCCTAGTCCTTTTCCAAAAGTGAAATACTATTTTTTTCTTTGAAGATTCTATTATTATTCAGATATATACAACAGAAGCAGGCTGAAGAAATGCCTTGGGGTAGTTATTTAAGTGTTAGTTTTTCTCCACTGTAAAGTCTTCTTAGTAAATGTGAAATTGGCTACCTTAAAAAAGAAAACCAAACTCCACCAACCTTAAATAATTCTTATCTGAAGGAATAGATAATAAATTCAAAGGTTTAAATAGACCAAAAAAAATCAATTCCCATCAAATTACACAAAGTTCACAGCTTGAGTCCTTTGGTAACAATCACTTCTTCGTAAGATGAAGAATCAAATAAGTTTAGCTTCGAGTAAGTCAGCATTGTAAAAACTAATGATTACATTTTCTCATTTCCTAAAATGAATATGCAGTTTTGTTTAATAGTTATGGCGAGAGAAAGACAGGGCTTTCCACTCTCATAAACAGTTAAGAGTCTTGAAAAGGGCAGCTCTCCCCTGTCCTATAGGATTGCTATGAGTCAGCATCAACTCGATGGCAATGTTTGTTTGTTTGTTTGTTTTAATGGTTATGAGCAAACCCCCTGAGGGTTGCTAATTTAGTCCCCAAAAGTTACCTTACTCATCTTCTATTTTTTAATAATAAATATACAAGGAGCCCTTTTCTCAAGAGCAGTAGTTCAAACCTACTAGCTATCTGCATGCAGATCTACATCTTTAGAAACCCTATGGAGCAATTCGACTCTGTCCTTAGGGTCACTATGAACTGAAAAAGGTTTGGGTTTCTTTTGGTTTACAAGAAATACATATTCTTGTATAAAAGTTACTAATGAGGGGGATGGGCCAAGAGTACCTAAATTTACCCAACATTTCTCTTACCTTACTAATCTCTAGGATTTATTCTAACTTAGTAAAAATCATCACTAGGATTATTAAGGAAAAATAAAATTCTGTTGATAAAATCACCCAAAAAAAAACCCAAAACATACTTGTCTCAACTGAGCTAAAATTAACATTACAATGTCTATTGAACTGTCTATTCTAACCAGACACACAATAGAAGGTTCCAGATAAAAAGGGATCAAAATGTCAAAATTTTAATTTCAAAAAAATTTAAAATTAGCTTTGCTATACTGACAGAGACTAGATGACCCCTTTGACACTACTGCCCTGAAATAACCTTTGAACTTAGAAGTAAACTATTTATGGAGGTCACCTGGGAGCTAACCAATATACATGCTTAGCAAATAAACACTTCCACCCTTGAGTAATGTGCTCATAAAGAAGAAACCACAGGAGACCACATAGTCAGCATTTATCCACAAGCAAAGATGGGAAGAGAAAGAGGGGAAAGGAATCTACATCAATGGAAAAGAGAATGAAAATGAGAATGCTGGCATATTCGAACAACTGGACCAATATCACAGAACAATCTGTATAAAACAATAGCCATATGGGATCCTAATCTGCTCAGTAAATTTTCACCTAAAATACAGTATCATTTTCAAGAATAAAAATCATGTCTATTGAGTCTTCAGTTACATGGATAAATATTTCTCTCCCAAGTATTCCTTCAATGTAAATATGGTGAGAAATTTGACACAATCCTACCTAGATCTCTTCACTCTTTATTTTGGCATATTTATTACATCAGATAATACCTTATTAAACTAACATATGGCAAACCCACAATACAATTAATTGAGTTCCAGGACTATACTATCTACACATTCAAAACTCAAATTCACTGCCATTGAATCGATTTCAACTCATATGAATATGCAACCCTATGGGTTATGTATGAGTAGCACTGGCTCTGTGGGTTCCCATGACTGTAAATCTTTATGGGAGCAGAAAGCATGATGATCCTTCTCCTGCAGAGCGGCTGGCTGCTGAGTTTGAAGTGGCAACCTTGCACCAGGGCTCCTAAACAACACACTAGTAAAGTATAAATGTTATACATTCAACTGATCATCTCTATAGTTCATAAGATAACAAGTTCTGCTATTCTTTAAGACAGAAAAGAAATTAAGACATTTGGTCACTTGTTACCGCAGGAGTCTCTGAGGTCACAATCTCAGTTTCAGATCCCGAAGAAGCCTGATCTGCAGTAACCAGACAAGCATTTGAGCTACAGGTAACTGGAGAAGAAGTAGCCTAGACACAGAAAGACACAAAAATACTGTAAAGGGCTTATTTTGCTTACTTATATCCCTTAAACCCTGAGCAATGACTAGTGCGAAGCACTATGATAAACACTATACATAAATTTACTACACTTAGTCCTCACAACAGTGCGATGAAGCAGGCACCACTGTCCCATCCTCTTGACAGGAGGCAGAGACAAAGCAACAAAGTAATCTGCCCAAGGTTGCACTAAAATGGCAGGGCTGAAAATCAAACCAGGCACTCTGCAACACTTTTCCAGGCCTGGTCACCTGTAAAGCTACACACCCAACTCTACCTTCACTAATCAAGACCCTTGGCCCTAAAAAGCCAGGGCCAGATCTTCAGTCCGACCCTCAGCAGCAGTCCACTGTCAGATGAGCACAGGGCACGTTTAGCCCTCTCAGCACAGCTCTGCAAGAGCTCTCAGTCACTGTGGCTTTCCTCAAGTGCTCTCAATGTCTTAAAGAGTTAGAAGTCTTAAAGAGAAGTTCTATGTAAAGCAAAATGGCAACAAAATCCTAGCAAAAAGTTAAAGCTGAGAGGACAGCATTAAATACATACTTAGGGCAAACACAGTAAGAAATAAGGCTGTGATCCAAAAGATCCCAGACAGTGACAAGGAATGAATTATACAGAAGTATTACCAGGGACTCCATAAAAAATGAATGGAAAGACATGACGTGTCCATGAAGCCATCCCTCACCTCTGAACCTTGTAGAAACCCAAGCCATAAATCAGGTGAGAAGAGCAGTGATGCCCAGTGACTTTGCAAAAGAGTCATCACAATACGAGGGAAACCTCCACAAACCAGCATCTTTTCCCAAAGCTATATATTTACATTGCTTACAAAACAACCTTGGCACCTTCTAAGTACCATTACACTTAATACATTTGTCAAATCTGCAATCCCATTTTTTGCAACATTTTTCAAGTTCATCTGTTTGGATGGCTGATAGCACCTCCTTTGCTTTTTTCTTCACCTCTTCTACGTTTCCAAATCACTGTCCTTTCATGTCCTTCTTCATTCACGGAAACAAAAACAAATCAAAAGGAGCAAGGTCATGTGAGTCAGGTGAGTAGAGTAAGAGAGGCATGCTGGTTTTCTGCCAAAAACTGGTGCACTGAGATGGCTGGGTGAGTATGTACATTGCTGTGGTGCCAAAACCAGTCCCCCATCTGTCACAAACAAGGCCTTTTTTGTTGTACACTGTTTAAAAAAAGCTATCTTTTTTAGAACCTCTAATTAGAAAGCTTGATAAACAGTCTGACCTGGTGGAACCAACTCCAAATGCACTGCAAGTTGACATCTTTATCCATTCAGGAAGTTGACGGATATCCAGAGCAAGGGTTGTCATTAATCGACATTTCACCTTTTTTGAAATGAGAAAACCACTTGTACACTTGAGTTTTTTCCATAGCGCTGTCCTTGTAAGCTGTGTTCAACATCACAACCGTTTCTGTGACATTTTTCCCAAGCAGGAAGCAAAATCTCACACGCTGTTCTCTTAAATTGGCCATCATTAAAAAACAAGGTTCGAGAGAAACTGCTTTCATGAAAAACGTCAATGTGACCAGAGAGAACCTTCCCAGGTGACACCACTGGGTGCACTAATTCGGAGCAAGTTGCTTGACACGAACCTAATTGGGAAAGTGCATACCATATCAACTCTGCTCCACCCAACGCAATTCCAGGGTTTTTTGGGGGAAGTATTGTGGGGGGAAGTCAGATACTTGCTGCCAGACTGCTGTCTCATCCCACCACAGGGGTGGGCCTGCTCCCTGCTGCTGGAGACAATGGACTACTCTCTGAAGCTTGGGACCATTAGCTTGGTTCCTGTAGGAGGGGTTTGCACCCTACTGATAATGTTCCTATGGAGACCCAGAGACCACCCCCTAGACCACCCTCTCATTGCTGTGTAGCCTATAGTGCAACCCCTCCCTATGATATATGTCTCTACCTGTAATTAGTGGGCTGGCTTGCCCCCAAAAGGTATATAGGTGTGAGCCAGCAATATAGATCTCTCTCTCTGACTCTGAGCTCCTTGCTGCTCACTCCCTGGTTTCTCCCCTCTCCCTTGTTCCCTTCCCCTCCTTCCCTTCCCCCTCTCCACGTGGACCACCAAGCTGGGCTGAGGTGAGCAATGGTACTATGTAACATGTCTGACTGTAATATTGTATTATCTCTCATGCTCTCAATGACTTTAATATAATGCTTATATATCTCAACCATACAACTGTGCATTACTGAACCCAGAAGTAGTATTACTGAATCCGAGTAGTAGCAATAGGAGTATTAGCGGTGGGGGCTGGCCCCCCACCTCCCTCTGCGTCATTATTTTTTAATTTAATACTACAGAGTATCTATCCCCTCATATGCTGCTCCTTGGGAAGGACAGTCAAGAATCAAGGATTTTAAAAAACACAGAGTTGAAAATGCCAAGTTCCAACCACGAGCCCCCCAAATTTGAACTTAAAACATTGTTTACAGTTCAGATCTGACCAAAATACCAAAATATATGCATTTTTACGAGACGGAAATATTTTTTACAGTAAGCTTTTTTCTGGCCTCATTAAAATAATTCAACAGCTGCTCAAAAAAAGAAGGCCTGGGCTATTGTGAGGACACTAAATGACTAATGCTAAAGGAAGAGTCACAGATGTTAAAACTCAGTCCTAAAGAAAATGATGATGGCAAAGAATGTAAAAATGGGCTTGACACAGTGTATGTATGCATGGATTGTGATAAGAGCTGTATGAGCCCCTAATAAAATGATTTAAAAAACAAAAAACAACTCAGTCCACTTGATAAGCTAAGCTTTCAAAACACTTCTTAAAAAACACTTCTGAATTGTAATTAAAAGGATCACTTAACAAAAAAGATAAAAAGAGGATCTTTATATTAATACTTATTTAAAAGCTGAGAGAACTCTTGCTTCTAAATCATTGCTGGTAACTCTATCAGCTGTAGGGACCTGAAGCAGTGCTGAGTAAACATGATGCTTGAGAACAGTGGTCCTCAAAGTGACTTGCAGATTCTCACACAGAGCTTTATATTAAAAACACAGATGCCTGGAGCCCAGGGTGGGTACTGATCCCTTCATGCTAAGGTCAGACCTAGGAATATGTATACTTAAAGACTACTAAACTAGACCACTGATTTTGCAAAGAAAATAGCTTTTGAATAAACAACAATAACTTTGAATAAACAAAATTGCTAGAATAAACAACTTCAGTTAAAGTAGTGACTAGGGGAGGTAAAAGAACAAAATCCCACTTAGATACCTTGCTTCACCAATACATTTCAAAGACTAGCCACATTTAATCCAACTGTACATAAACCAATGTAAACAAATATTATTCACACACAAGTTTTTGGAGGGAAAAACTACAACTCCTGAACCACTCAAAGTATTCCATCAACAGTCATAGGCAGACGACTTGCATTCGCTTTTCAGTGAGACAGTAAGACACTATTTTCTAAGCTAAGGATCAGAAAAGTAGCGAAACTTGACCAGAGTGCTGATGACAGCACCATGGCAGTTAGAGAGCTCCATTATCTGAGACCTTTTCATCTCTAAGGATGTTTCTGTAGAAATTAGTTCCTTGGAACATTATTACATGTGGCTGGGAAAACCAGTTAAACCAGGGGTTAAACGAAATTCATTTCTTTCCTCAGATCTTTTTTTTTT
>NW_022103918.1:17851430-17858469 GCF_000313985.2 Echinops telfairi
ACTAATGCTGATAACACAAAATTATTTAGGGAGTTCAACAGCAAAGGCATGGAAGTATAACTGGGAGTTACTGCAAGTATAGTTCTAGACAAAGCAATAAAGTGGGTATCGCAAGAATTGGAATCACACAAATGGGGGTTTCCCAGTACATATAATAAAAAATTACGTTTAAACAGTATGGTAGTCTACTATGTGGACAACATCATTATGAAAAAATCTGAAATACTGTGAGAACTAGCAAAATGTGACACATACACAAAGGGAGCACCGATGCTGTTGGAAAAATGGTGTCAACAGACTTGACCAAGGCAGGGAGTCCACTAACCTTCCATTAAAAAAAAAAAGGCAGTAGCTGCGAAGCACAATATAGGAAAGCAAGATAAACGGAGGTATGCCTGAATTCTTCTTCAGACAACGTACCTATGAACTGTGCAGGCTTACTTTACTTACTGAAGTCAGCTTATCCTTCTGATAGGTCATCAGGAAATCTTTTTAGGCCCAGTCATCTTGAATCTAAAAAACTAGTTCTCAAGAGAACATCTTTAATAATTTAGCTAGATATATTAGAATCAGTAAGTCAGATTTTTCTTGCCACAAGAGTATCTTCTATGAACCAAAAACATTATCTTCTCTAAATGAAAAATGTTACCTGTAAAGGTGCTTGGAGGAAATCATTTTGACTGGGTAGATTCTGCTCTGTTGACGCTGCAGAGAGTGAAATAAACAGTCAATCACTGAGAGGGAAGGAGCTAAAACTTACACCATACAAAAAAAGTTTAAGCTGGAGAAGTAGGTGTCAAATGTGTTATGCACCTTGAGTGAGATTTCAAGAGTCAGAAAGGCTTGTAGAAGAATGAGAAAGCACAGTTCCAACTGTAACACCAAGGGATGTCCTATGGTAAAGTGGGCAAAAGCAGCACTTCAATTCCTGACTTTTAAAAGTGAGTAGTGGCAGATTCTGGAAGATAAAACCTGCCCCTCATGAAAAGCAATCAAATTATACACTTAATACAACTTTCAAGGTACGGCTAGCTATGTCATCCTCCTTCTTCCTCTTTACTTATGCACATTAGCATGCTTTACATTGACCTGATTTTTTGTGAGACTTTCTCTACCAATGTCTATCACTTTTGCTAAAACCAAAACCCCCTGCCACTAAGTCAATGTGGCCTCACAGTAACCCAAAGAACAGAACAGAATTGCTCCCCTGGGGTTTCCAAGGTCATGAATCTCACAGAAGTGGACTGTCCCTCCAGGTGAGCCACAGTTTTGATTATGTCACTCTCCCAAGAGAAAGTAGTGCAGGGCAGAAAGCCTACACTTGGAAGCATCAGATTTAAATCTAGGTACCATCATTAGTTACAGAGATCTTCACTGTATCACCATGGCAATTTCACTCATGGTCAGAATCCCAAGGCTCAATACAAGAATTAAGGTCCAAAGGAGTCAAGCAAGGGCTAGTCAGAATTCACAACGTAATCAACTGCAAAAACAGTTCATAGGTATTTCAATTCACTCATCTAAAGATTCTAAGAAACTTCACGCATCCCCAGAAGATGCTGGCATCTGCTCCCTTCTTGGAAATGAAATCAGTGCTGAAAGTGGATATTTCAGAAACAGCAAGTACAAAACTGGCTCAGTTTGATTTATTTTCAGGGTCACAGTCACATATTCCCTGAAATGTCTTATTTTCTGTTTTTAAGTTCCAAGACTGAGATTGCCTTGCTAAATGGACAATAAATGATAACATTAAACATTTTCATAACACAATTGCAATGTTTGATAAAGATGGACCTCAGTTAAATACACTGTTAATTTATTATAATCGTGAATTTATGTATCTAAAAGAAAATAATTTTAAAATTCTAATCTGAATTTAGTTTACAGGCCGAAAAAATCTGGGTAATATTGTCTTGAAAACCATTTTGGGGCTTAGGTGGAGAGCAAATATTTTTGAAGATGAGGGCAATGAATGTACAAATGTTCTTTACATTAAAAAAGAGTGCTTTACACATTTGATGTATGTATGGATTGTGATAAGAGTTGTATGAGCCCCTAATGATAAAAAAAAAAAACCAGGCAAAAAAAATAAAATAACAAAAACGTTTTGACCAGTTATCTTGGTTTTAACAGCTTTTTAAAATAAAACAATGTATGACTTCCCATTTGCATACTTGCAAACTATATTACTTATTTTACATAAAATATCTTTATATTCAGTTTGTTTTCCCTTCAAGGTGTTTAATTAAAGATGCTACTGTAATAGCAAAATTGTTTTCATTTTTAAAATTTCCTAATTTTAAATTTTGTGTTAAAAGTTAAATCATACACTGCAAAGTGTAGGAGGTTTTGTTTTAATAAACCCAATGATATGGATTTGATTACTACATTTGAATTGATAAATAACAGTTTTAGACTGTGGCTTTCTTTTTGATTTTGCTTTTGCTTCTCTTCTACCCTAGTGTGCCATGTAGCAATTGCACTGTACAATATTACAATAAAGGCTGGGAAAAAATTGTATGGATATAATGTCTACTAAAGTTTGTGATAGTAATGCTCTCTAGTGCAGTGATTCTCAACTAGTGGGTCACGACCCCTTTGGGAGTCGAACGACCCTTTCACAGGGATCATCTAAGTCATCGGAAAACACATATTTCCGATGGTCTTAGGAACCGAGACACCACTCTTCTACCCATCTCCAGGCGGGTCTGCCCACATGCAGATATGCCCACATATGAGTACCCAGCGTGATGCCATCATCATGCCAACCCCATCACATACACCCCATACAAAGACAGGTCTATGTGACAGGGTTGGCGCCATAATGTACTTATGCAGACCAGTCACACATGTGTAGAGAGCAGCTACTGTGTAGAAAGCAGCTACTGTGTTGAAAGCAGCAATATTGGAGGTAAAACGACACTTCATGAATTATAATTACTGGGTAAATGTAAAATCATGTTCTGTAAAATCATCCACTACTACAAAATATATATATATCTGTACCATAGGAACATAATCTGGATGCTGATAGCGGTCTTTTGAAATTCAGCTGTGATTGATGTGAATACTGCCCCCTTGTGATAGTAACAGGTATGCAAAAAAAACACACAGACTGGTAAATCATAGGAAACTTAAATGAACTGTATTGACTGAACCATACGCCATGTATCATCTTTTGTATTATTAAAGCTATTGTTATATATTATTTTCATCAGTAAACCATCCTATGATGACAATGGATCGTGTACAGAAGAACATTAAGAAAATATAGTGAGGATTTTTCACAGTATGATTTTACCTCAATAATCACAGCAGGAATTGAGAAACCACAATGTGTTATTTGTTGTGAAGTTCAATCAGCCAAATCTATGAAGCCGAACAAACTAAAACACTATTTTGATAGCAAACATCCAAGCTTTGCCGGCAAGGATACCAACTATTTTAGAAGCAAAGCGGATGAACTCAAGAAAGCCAGGCTTAACACTGGTGGCAAGTACCACAAACAAAACGTAGCAGCCATCGAGGCTTCATATTTGGTGGCACTCAGAATCGCCAGAGCTATGACACCGCACACCATTGCTGAGGATTTGCTGTTGCCAGCGGCCAAAGACATTGTTTGAGTTCTGATCAGAGACAAAATTGAGTGCAATTTCCTTATCTAATGACACTGTCTATAGAAGAACAGATGACATGCCTGCTGATATTCTTGATCAGGTCATCTAGGATATTAAATCTGCTCTACTTCCATTATTTAGCATCCAGCTTGATGAATCTACAGATGTTGCAAAGTATTCACAGTTACGGTTTACGTGACGTATATTAATGATGGTGACTTTAAAGACGAGTTTCTTTTTCCAAATATCTTGGAAAGACAACTACTGCGTGTGATGTATTTGACAGTTGGTTCATTTCTGAAAGAGCATAAGATCTCTTAGGAAAAGGTCTGTGGTGTTTGCACAGATGGTCCTCCAGCTATGCCAGGATGTCAATGTGGATTTCACTGTTTGGTACTGAATGAGTCACCAAATGTCATCGGAACTCACTGTATGATTCATCGGCAAATATTAACAACAAAGACACTGCCACAAGTTACCATAAGTAATGAAAAGTGTCATAAGTTCTGTCAATTTTGTAAAGGCGAGTACTTTAAACAGTCGACTATCTTCGCAAGTGTGCAACGAATTGGATGCGCCAAATAATGCTCTGCTATTTCACACTGAAGTGAGATGGTTGTCAAGAGGAAAAGTTTAAAAATGAGTTTTTGAGCTTCGTGATGAACTCAAAATGCCAGAAAGCAAGACGGCAGTTCAAAGCACTTTTCAGTGATAAAAGTAAACTGCAGAAAATAAGCTTGGTTGGCATCGTTGCCATCTTGAATGAGTTAAACTGATCATTGCAAGGACTAAATGCAACATGCCTCAATTTGTCTGAAAAGATCTGATCATTCTAAATGAAACTTCAGCTTTGGCAAACAAAAAAAAATTGAGAAAAATAAAATTTTATTTTATTGTGGGATTTCTCCCAGGTTGTCTCCACTAAATATATGCCAAACCTAGCTGCTTGCTAAACATGGCAAACAATTATACACTTGGAGGTCAACGAAAGCAAGTCAGAGGTTACGCTCCCTAGGGGTTATAAGTCATCTAGAGCAATCAGACTGTATAGTCCGTCCCACTCTAAGTAGGGCCCACTTCCTTCTGATAAGGATAGTAGTAGATTGTTTCCCTAAAGGAGAGTCCAGGGATGTCAAGACCATACAAGGGTGACCAAGGTTAGGCTTCCATATTGAATCTTGGGTCCATACAGCTTGTCACATTTATCCATAATCCCTCCTCTTCCTATAGCATGTACACCTCTAGGTGGTCCCCCTTCCATTACTGTATTACTTATAGTACAACCCCTTCCTGTTACTTATGTCTTTATCTGTAATCAGGGGGCTTACATGCCCCCAAAGGATATATACGCCTTGGTTAGAAATAAATTGCTCTCTTTTGCCCTCCTCTCCTCCCATATCCCCACATGGACCAACAGGAAGGGATGAGGTGAGCATTATCATGAAATGTGTCTGACTTCTTTGTTTTACTCTGTCTCTCCTACCTCTATTGTTCTCTATGACTTAACTATAATCTTTATATATTTTAACCATACAATTGCGCTTTCTGGACCCGTGATAGCGTGAGAGGCTGGTTACCCCCACATGCTTTTTTTGAGGAACATAACATTGAACCAGACAACAGTATTATGATAATTTCTGTGAAGGCACACTTGCAAATGCTTGCAGGTGAAATTTCATCGTACTTTCCAAATCTACCTGACACCCCATTTGCACTTGCCCATTCACAGTCAAAGTTGAAGATGTTCCTGAGACAGCACAAGAGGGGTTAACTGAACTTATTAACACCGATGAAGCCAGAACTGATTTCTCTACAATGCCAGTTACAAAGTTCTGGATCAAGTGTTTGCAGTCATATCCTGTTCTGTCTGAGATTGTGTTGTGCCTTCTTCTTCCATTTCCAACAACATATCTTTGTGAAACAGGGTTTTCCAACTTGTTGGTTATCAAGTCTAAATACAGAAGTAGACCTGTTGTGGAAGATGATCTTCAGAGAATTTCTGATCTGGTGAGAAAGAAGCTATCTCAACCTTTGTACTTGACGCTGACTTTTACGCACACTGTCGCAAAATGTAGTGATGTATAGTTTACTGTTGTTATATTAAGACCGTAACCCATACTACACCATGCTTCAAGACAAAATTTCATTTATTTGTAATTAGAAATAAATATTTCACAATATATAATTACATATTGTTTTTGTGATTAATCACTATGCTTTAATTATGTTCAATTTGTAACAATGAAAATACATCCTGCCTATCAGATATTTACATGACGATTCATAACAGTAGCAAAATTACAGTTATGAAGTAGCAACGAAGATAATTTTATGGTTAGGGGGTCACCACAATATAAGGAACTGTTTTAAAGGGTCGCGGCATTAGGAAGGTTAAGAACCACTGCTCTGGTTCTCAGTGAGTTAAATGTGACCAAGTCTTCTGTACTTTG
Organism: Echinops telfairi; assembly: GCF_000313985.2. Taxonomy (NCBI): domain Eukaryota; kingdom Metazoa; phylum Chordata; class Mammalia; order Afrosoricida; family Tenrecidae; genus Echinops; species Echinops telfairi. The sequence goes on from NW_022103918.1 coordinate 17,857,498, forward strand.
TCACAGAAAGCAGGTTTTACAGGTGATTCTTTTGGTAAGTACCAAAATAAGAATGTATGGCATATTGGTGTTGATTCACTTTGAACTAATATATACATATATATACATATATACATATATATATACATATACATAGATATATTTTTTACCCCCCCCCAGGGGAAAAAACCTCACAAGGTCATCCAAGTTAAATAATCTCCTAATGGCAATTTACTTATAATGTAATGCTGATAACAATGGATATGTTTAGACTGAATTAACAGAGACACAGCTCCACCCTGAAAATGCCAGGAGTAGGCATGGTTTGTGAAAGAAACAACGACCAGACCTAAGGTTGTTTGTTCCAAGCCTTCAGAATGATGACATACCTATTAAGCTACTTGGAGGAGCTGAAGGCGGCTGTGACAACGGAATTGCACTTGAAGGTTTGTCAAAATCCAGAACAGAATCCTAAAGGCAAGATTTTAAATGATGAGTAGGAATAAAGATTATTCATTTAAAAAGCTATTATCATTAATGGGAACCTAAGTTGTTCATAAGGCTGCCTACAGTCTATTAGCTATAGGTATCTACTTCAAGATGTTAATAATTATATCAAGATGTTAAAAACTTTGTTGTAGGAAAAAACATTAAGAGCCAATCTAAAGTAGTAACAGACAAATCTTAAGGTTGTGAAAAGTATAAAAACTGCAATAGTAATTCTAAGACCTAACTGACCTGGGGCATTAATTATATTCAATCAGTGAGAATGTCTAATTATTTTATCTCAACCATTTACTCATGCTGTTAGACATGTTCACAAGAAACCTTTGCTTCAATCATTTCTTTATCTCAACTCTCCCAGAAAAGTATCTACCACTTTGAGTAGATAAACCACACGTTGTGCTCCTCCCCCCCACTCCCACTATCATGATCTGAACTCTACCTTGCAAGTCTGGCTAGACCAGAGGATGTACACTGGTACAGATAGGA
>NW_022103918.1:17858979-17860724 GCF_000313985.2 Echinops telfairi
TCATCACGGGGTTTGGAAGGCTGAGCCTAGTGCGGCGATGCTCTCACAGTTATGAGCTAGATGACTCCCAGTATACATTGTCCAGACTGAAAATCATTCCCACTATACTCCCCCATAAAGGTGCTACCATAAAAAACATCTGGCTGCTCACTAGGTGGCCTGAGGCTATCAGTCTTTATGAGTAACCAGGTTCTATTTTCTGTCCCACCCAAGGTGCAGCCATCTCCCTTTTGATACTGATCATATTATTACCCTGGAGCGAGCTCAGGGACATCCAAGGTTAAGCTGCTAACTTAACTCTAGTATATGCTTACTCTATTATGTATGTGCCCCTAGTACAGTGGTTCTCAACCTTCCTAATGCCACAACCCTTAATACAGTTCCTCATGTAGTGGTGACACCCACAACCATAAAATTATTTTCGTTGCTACTTCATAACTGTCATTTTGCTACTGTAATGAATCAGGCAACCCCTGTGAAAGGGTCATTCAACCCCCAAAGGGGTTGCGACCCACAGGTTGAGAACCACTGCCCTAGTACCTGCCCACCATATTATGTATGTGCCTGCTGGAGGCTTGGAAGCCCAAGACTATATAAATCCATTGGAAAATACATTCTCTCTCTTGATCCTGACATCAGGAAAGGTGAGCCCAGGCCCCGCTTGTTCTGTCTCCAATTTTCCACAATTGCACAAGCCACTCCTCAGGACCCGTTCAGTTGTGGAGCTGGTTCCCACAACTGTAGTTATCATTTTAGTTCTTTATTGGTCCTCAAGTACCCTGAAGAGGTAGGCAATTCTCTCATTTTAAAGATAAGCAGAGGCAAGGGTGGTAAGTAATGTTTCATAGATGACACAGGTAGTAGAACTGGGATTTAAGTCTATGCCTAATTCCAAAGTTCAACTTCTTTGCTACTATGCCAATATATCATGTTTGACCATTTCATGCCTTATTAATATACTACTCCAAAATTCTGTAAGAACCACAATTTAATTCAGCATCTTGTACTTGGCATTTAAGCAATTTTTAGTACAAGTTTGCAATCTTCTGAAACATAAACTCTTTGAAGACAATGAAGGTCTTACATCTTACTGTTTTCTATACTCACTGGCACCTGACAGAATACCAAGCACAGAGTAAGTTCTTTAAATGTGAATGGAAACTCAGATCATCTACAGCAATAATTATTCTTGAGCTCTTTACTCTTTTTACATGTTTAATTTACATATTATTCCCAACAAACTTGGGAAGTAGGAACTATTATTCTCAATTTTCAGACTAGAAAAAAAAGCACTAGGAAGAAGTGGCCATCAGATTTAAATTTAGACTCTAGGCTCTTAACAACTTCCCAATACTTCAGATCTGTAGCTCAGTACCATGTATATCATTAAGATTCTTTTTTAAATGACTTGTACCTGCATAAAGTTACAAGTTCCTTGAATCTGGGTCATCAGATCCTGCAGTTGTTCTTTCTGCAAAGCTGGATCCTTTGGAAGAGTAAAGGAAGAACCTATAGGTGGATGCATAGGCTGAGGCACCTAGAAAATAAACCCATAGCTGTAAGAGTGAAATCAGGACCATAGCTTCCAGTTGATTCTAACTTGTAGCAAGCTTATTACTAAATTTTAATGAAATCAAAATAAAACAATATTCATTTGTTGGATTTCTCTTAGGTAAGGAAGTTCCAAATACATACATTTTCTCAATAATTTAAACAACTTCAAACATTTCTCCCCACTTTCAAAG
>NW_022103918.1:17862368-17864229 GCF_000313985.2 Echinops telfairi
TTTAGTTTTTGGTTTTGAGACTCAAACAAAAAAACACAGTGCTATCAAATAAATTATGAATCAAAGTGACTCTATTATATAGTTTTCCAAGGCTGTACATTTTTAAGGAAATCCCCCCCACCCCTCAAGCAGCAGTTGGTTTGAGTCACCAACCTTGTGGTTAGCAGTCCAACACTGACCCAACAGAACCACCAAGGCTTCTTAGGGTCACTCTGAGTTGATACTATCTGACAATGGGGCCCTCGTGCTAACCTGATCTGTCTCAGGAGATGCAGTGATCTTAATCTCACCGCTGTCAGTGAGCCTGCCTCCACCTGCCCCTCTTCTCCACCTTCTATTCACTGGGGAAGTGGTGCAGCTAAGTCCATCACAAGTATCAAACAGCAGAGTTAACAGACCCCAAATCAATATATGACAGAAGAAAATTATGAGCATTAGCGACAAATTTCATCTTAACTAGTCTTTTGGCTTAGAACTGTTACACACGTTCCAGATAAAATCCCACAGGGGGTCACTAGGAGCCAGTACTAACTCCATGGCAGTGAGAGACGAAAGAAAAAAACTCACTACACCATTGAGTGGATTCTGACTCATAGCCACATTATGGGACAGAGTAGAACTGCCCTTGTGAGATTCTAAGAATGTCACTCTTTATGAAAACAGAAAGCTTCATCTTTTTCTTGTGGAGCTGCTGGTGGTTTCCGACTGCTGACCTTGTGGTTGACAGCCCAACTTGTAATCCACTACCCCACCAGGGCTCCTCAGTTCTAGACCAGTGTTTTCCCAAGTGAGCAATACTGTCCCCCAAGGGGTGCTGGAAGGATCCAGCATGTCTGCAAAGGCAGATACCTACACTTTATCCTAGTTTATGAGTTAAAATAGAAGAAAAGGCTTTTACTGACAGGGTGCTAAATAATTTTTTCTCCTGAAAGAGAACAGTAGGCCTACTAAGTTTGGGAACCTATGTTCTAGACACATGAGATGAAAAGACAGTGTCTCAGCACAAAAAGAAAACCCTACAACTTCAATATAATGTTTTCTGTGTCATACATTAAGTATGTTTTTATTTTTCCCAAAAAACAGAAATTATAAATCCTATCCAGCAAATATGAGCCCTGATCAGGTAAGCATTGAACTGCTAACTGCTAGGTCAATGGTTCAAACCCACCTGCTGTCCCACAGGAGAAAGATGAGGCTGGCTGCCCCAGAAAAGATTTACAGCCTCAGAAACCATATGTAAAGTCACTAGGAGTCATAAGCAACACATGGCAGTGAGTCTGGTCTTTCAGCAAATTAATATTATTTCAATACTCTGATATATTAAAGTCTCAGTACATCTTGTGAAAGACTTGCTACATCTTGTGAAATTCTAAATTATTTTTTAGACAGCTTTTATTGAGGTATTAAATTGGTTTTTAAAAATAAGTGTCCTGGACAAAGATGAAGTATGTACAGTTTGTGATGAGTTGTATGAGCCCCTAATAAAATGATTATTTCTTTTAAAAAAATTTGTCTCAAAATAGATATAATATTAGAATTACTGTTGCAGGATGTCTGGTTAATGCAATAAGGCTATCGGAAGGATCAAGAAGCAGCTAAAATCAGTATTACACATGAAGAGGTGGAGAAGACAAAAGAGCAAAACAAAAAATGAGAGACAACTACTCCAAAATTCTATTCCTATAGGCAGATGTGAGTTTGGAGTAATTTATTAGCGTAGAGGATGCAATGTTTTGATTTTCCTGAGAAAAATACTTTTCACAATTTTAGAGGGCCAAACACTTTTCAGAAAGCCTTTGGCTAAAATGGCATGAAAGTATAAAGAATACCACTATATAGAAATGAAGATTATCTAGGGGGG
>NW_022103918.1:17868070-17905773 GCF_000313985.2 Echinops telfairi
CATGTTCTAAAAAAAAAGTTTTAACTGTAACTTGTACTTCAAAATTGAGCAACAAAACAATTAATGCCTACAGTTTCCAACAGGAGCCAAATATGTTGGGCTGTAATCCGCAAGATCGGCAGTCAAAAACCACCAGCCACCAGCCAAGAGAAAAGACAGACTTTGTATTCCTGCAAACAGTTACAGCCTCAGAAACGCACAGGGGTAGTTCCCCTCTGCCCTATAGGCTCGCTGAGTTGGACTCAATGGCACTAAGTTTGTTATAGTTTCCTAGCTCAGAAAATTCTTGTTTTGAAATGGTAAGAATTCAGATCCTCCCTCCAACTACTGGAATATCTGCAACTGTGTACTTTTTCACTAAGAGTCGAGAATCACCTCACAGTGGCTACAAATGAGTGAAAGAGGCTCAAGAGACCACACAAAAATGCAACTTTTGTGAGAAAAAAAGTCACCCAGGTGCCAAGCAGAGATATTGACTAAACTATAACACGTCTCCCATCCTGCAAAGACATTTACATTACTCACCTGCTCACATTATGGTCTTCTCTGAACCACTGTTTTAATGTCACATCATGCCATTCAAATTGTGGCACTAAAATATATTCTAATTGTGCAAATGCAATCATAGGTTTCAAATCTGTCAAGGAAAGATTTATCTTCCAATGTGCTAGGAGAAAATAACTAATCTACCTGTTAAAAAGTTAAGTAAAATACTTCATACATCAATTTAACAAAAGCTTTGCTGAATTTTTTCCCCAAGGGAACCAAAAAGTTACCATGACTGCAACTCTTTACCGATAACAACACTGACGGAAGCAGACTGACAGTGATCAACTCACATCTTTGGGGTCTGTATTAAATTTCCTGGGCAGGAGCTGGTCATTTGGAATGAGGCTTGCTGTAGTTCCTCCCCAGGACTTTGCAGTAATTTGTGACCGAAGTGTTAAAGAGTGTTTTGGACTCTCAACCCTGTCTTCCCAGGGTGTTAGTGGCTCTGACTGTCTTGAATCCTGTTCTTCACATATGGGAATGGTCCATGATGTCCAAGGCTTTGACGCTGGCATCTCTGGATCCTCTTCTTTCTGCATCTGAGCTACCCAAGGCTTTGGTGTCTCCAGCTTCATTGGCTCCCCTTGAATATATCCTACTTTGGACTTAAGAGTTTCCTGCTGCCACTGGCCCAGAGTTGGCTTGGGTTTGGAAGCCTCCTGCCTCTTCTGCTCTTCCTGCAGAGTGAACCCGAGTTTTGGAATCTCTTGTTTCCTCTCTTCTATGGAAACAGCAGAGTTTGATAAATCCTGGTGCTTCACAGGAGACTCCCAAGACTTGAAGGATTCCTGTTTCTTCTCCTGACTATCTGGTTCTATAAGCATAGCCCAACATTTGCAGAGATTTGGTTCTCTAGCATAATCTTCTTCCCAGGAAAGCTCTTCCTCTTGTTTGCTTGAATAATCTACTTCTGTCAAGTAGCGTCTGTTAAGAAACTAAGCACAGAGGGAAAATATGCTTGAGTCGTAATGAGCAGAAGACTTTGGGTTTTTTTGTTTCTTTGTTTTTAATTGTTTTATTAGAGCTCATACAACTCTTATCACAATCCATACATACATCAATTGTGTAAAGCACATTTGTACATTCATTGCCCTCGTCATTCTCAAAACATTTGCTCTCTCCCTAAGCCCTTGGCATCAGCTCCTCATTCTCCCCCCCTCCCCCCTCCCTCATGAACCTTTGATAATTTATCAATTGTTTTGAATGAGCAGAAGACTTTGGGGGGAAATTCAGCTCCACAATGATTCCTATGTTAGTTGGCTGGAGTTGTACTAACATGAAACTTCCCTCCTTACCCTAAATGAAGAGATCAGGTCGCCCTACTTGTTCGTCCTTTTTCCCTCATTGAAAATTCACACTTCGATGTTTTAAAGGTAGAATGCTATGTGTGACTTACCCTAAGACTCATGATGACTCCACATCATGGTGCCAGTAAGGGTACTGAGTCTTTGTTAATAGGGCCATGCTATCCAGCTGACTCCCTAAATGTTAAGACAGAGGATAGTCGCAACTATATAAAGTTATACTAATTAACCTTAAGATTTATGTTTTCTGAATTGCCAGCCTTTTCTTTATTTCCCCTGTGGATCAGTCACACTGTGCTTCTGCCTCTCCATTTTTGCTCCCTTTCCATTATTTTCTGTTCACTTCAGTAAAAGGTCCCTATTCTGCTACTAATGTAAGTTCTAAAGAGCAAAGTTATGCTCATTTTTAAATTCTAACACAGGATCCAGTAACAGCAAACATTAGTAGCTGACACTCCAGAAGTTAAGTGTGCACTGGTCAAATCCTATAAAATTTAAGACTTAATCTAATTACTTTAATTCTCCACAATAACTCCTTAAGATAGTTAGGCATTATTATTATTCCCATCTTAGGAAGATAACAGACAGAGCTGAACTAGATATATTACCCAAAGTCACTGAACTAGTAAGCCACCAAAACTGGATTCAAAGAAAGGCAGCCTGGCTCCAAAGCCCTGGCTTTTAACCATGCTGCTATAACAAGTCTCAAAAACCAACATCGATTACATTTCATTACTTTACCTCTTGTGGCTGTATCTCTGTCTGTACAAGTTCCAAAAGAGATTCTGGAACGATAAAAAAGAACACCAAATAAATGCTCAGCAAACTATAAGCCTTTAGACTGTCAACTATAATTCATTCCAGTAATACAAATGTCTTTCAGAAGACTCAGAAGGATAATAGTAAAAGAAGAGCACGGAAGGCATAATTCTGAATATTAACTGTCAGAATTAAAAACATGTGGTCTGAAAGTAGTAGCTCTCTTATGTAAACCACTTTGCTAAGTCAGTGGAAGTTTCATTTTAGACAGAAAATAAAACTATTTCCTCTTAGCCACAAGCATAGCTTTTCACAAGTTAGAATTACAGCTCCTATGGGACAAATTTTGAAATACAGCCCTTAAGGGGCTCTCACAAGTCATGTTAAGGTTGAGGGATGGTGGGGACAACTGTATTAAAGCACTGGGCTTAGTATTAAGAACTGGAGAAAAAGGAGCACTGGTGGGATACTGATTACACGTTGTTTGTGATCCAAAAAGAACTGGAGGAAGTGAAAATGGGAAATTACCTGAATCCGTCTAGTGGCAATCTAAACCTTGCCTGGGCTCCCTCTCTCTTTAAAAGATATATTTACCTAAATCCAGCCTAAAAAGCAAATGCAAAAGTATCATTTGCTCAACTATTTCTTCCCTTGAAAATGGGAATTTGAGAGGTATCCTTTCCTTTACTTATTTTGGCAATTTGTTTCTCTAAATCAGTATTGTTTTGCCCCCTCTTAGCACCCTGGTTGGGTTTCCAGGGCTCTAAGTCTTTACAGAAACGGAGTGCCAGGGCTCCCTGCCACCAGCTTCTAGTGGGCTTGAACCGCCAACCTTCCAGTTAGCGGATGAGGGCTGTAGACCTGGGTCCCCCGGGCTCCCCTCTTTGAGCGCAGGTGGCTCAAAACCTGCTGGGAGTGTAGGGCTTTAGCAACTTGGATTCCAAATGAAAACAAAACACCCAAAGCAATGATGGTCTCACAAGAAATAATTTGAAATTGTGAGTGTGCTGCTTCATGAGATTAAACAGTTGGAGGCAAACGATGCAAACCCCTAACAGGGAAATATTCATATGAATCACTACACAAATCCCCTGTCATGGCACGTCAGGCTCGGCGATGCCTGTTTGGGAAACAGCCATGCAGGCAGTCAGCGAACTTTACTGAGCACCATTATTGGTAAAGCGAGAGCAGGGCTAACTCAGTATTTTAAAGTGCTATTTGGCATTCTTGCTCTACTACAGTACAGCAAGAATGTTTATTCAAATTCCATATACACCCCTTTCAACCAGTGTACCCTGTTGGAACAAAGTAGAACCTAATGCTTCTACTATAGTTCTATTATGTAAATCATGATGAGAGAGCCTAGAGATATTTTCTAAACCTAGTCTTGTCCCCCAGCAAGATTTTCATTCATGTACAATTATAACCAATTAAAATAAGGAAAGCATTTCACAAAAATTTGACTCATTTTTGGTTAATTGTTAAAAATCCAACAACTCTTAGGATTTTAGCAATCGAAACAAACCTGACTTGGTGAGAGAATCAGTTTTCATTAATTCTTTTTTCTTCTCTGATTTTATCAGCATGTCTTCCTCTGCTGATATTTCTTTTTCCTTAGCCTTTTGGGGAACTGGGATACTTTCAAAATATCTTGAGTTCAACAATTTATTCAGCAGATCTTTCATATGTTTGTCTAAGAAAGAGGGATCAACACTTAGTTATCACATAAACTAATAATCCATTAAAAGTCATAAGGAATAGGAATTCAGTTTAAATCCTAGTCATAGCATGGCATATAGTACAGGTAGTCCTTGTACTACCAACAAGTTCCATTCCTTACTCTGTCTTTAAATCAAATTTGTACATATACCAGAAGTTAGGTGCAGTTGTATCTATTCAAATGTTTGAATTAGTATATGTGACACAGTATATGCTTTTCTATGCATAAAAAAAATTTCAAGACAAACTCCCACATGCATTAAAACATCTTTAACATAACACAGCAGTAGTAGTAATAATGTTCTTTTAATATCTATTGTAATTTATTATTAATTGGGAGCTAATACATATACCATATCATTCCATAGTTCAATCACGTCAAGCAGTATTGCACAGTTACTACCACAATCAATTTCCAAACTTTCTTTTTCTTCCTGAACTCTTTGGCTCCCTTTCAGCCCTGCCTACCCCACCCCCACAATAATATTTTGATGTACTTCATAAAGCAGTACCTGTTTGTTTTCATAAACTATTGAATGTACCTCTAATTTTAAATATAATAGGCTTCATGAGGATTGGCTCATAACTGTAAGTTGTCTGTAATCCACCATTGTCTGTATTCTTCATCAGAGGGTGCATACAACTGGTCAGTACTGTAAAAAGTACTTAAAACCAAAAATAAACCACAATGCCATCCTCTGGTCAATTATAACTCACAGCAACCCTAGCTGGGGTTTCCGAGGCTATAAATCTTTATAGTAGCAGCCTGCCTCATCTCTCTCCCATGGGGCTGCTGGTGATTTAACAGCTGACCTTGAAGTTAGTTAAATGCTTACCTACCAGTACCACCAGGGTTACTGTGTCTTTCTTTCTCTTTAAAATCAGCACTCATGTATAAATTACAAAAGACAAAATTCACCCATTTTAAGTATACACTTTCAGCCAATACAAACAGCATGTTAACTCCACTACAACGATGAGATTGCAGTGTTTCCCACAGTGGGCCACACCGTCCCCTGGAGGGCCACTGGAATGATTCGGAGGGGGCTGCAAAAGCAGATACTGACATTTTATCCTGGATTATTGGCTATAATACGAAAGTTTTTCAGTGCCCTGGGGGTTGGGAGTGGGGTGCAAAGGGGTTGGTAGGCCTAATAAGTTTGGGAATTATGACACACAACATTTTCACCCCCTCAAAAAGTTCCCTCATGCCCCTTTTACAATCAGTACCCCTTCTCCTGCCCCCTCACAAATAGTGAACTGCATCATTCTAGTTTTCCAGATTTTTAAATGCAATATATTCTTTTTTTCCTCTGGCTTCTTTCACCCAGCATTAACTAATTTGAGAATCACTCATACTGTTACATGTCAATAGGTAATTCCTTTCTTATTGCAGAGCAGTACTCTATTCTACATATATCACATTTTGCTTAACAATTTACCAGTTGATAAACACCTCGTTGGTTTCCAGTCTAGTCATTTTGAACAAAGTAGGGATGAACATGCATGAACATCATACATGTGCATTTACTGTGTGAACATGTTTTCATTTCTCCTGGACACTAAGAATATAATCGATTGGTTGTATAATAAGTACTGTATGTACTTGAGTATAAATTGACCCAAATATCAGCCGAGGCACCTCATTTTACCACAAAAGCTGCATAAAAAATGTGCTGAAAAACTTGGCTTGGTCTACCTACATAGGATAGGCTGGATGAACAATCTGGAGAAAACAGCGGGACCAATGGTTCCGGGAGAGAAATGGGAGAGGGGAAGGTGGGTGAAAGGAAGTGGTGTTAACAAACCCAGAGACATGGGAACAAGTGATCAAAATCAGTGGCAAGGAGGGTGTAAGAGGCCTGGTAGGGCTTGAACACGGACAATGTAACCGAGAGGAATTACTGAAACCCAAATGAAGGCCCATGATAGTGGGTCAAGAGGAAAGTCAAAGGAAATAGAGGAAAAACCTAGGAGGCACAGGGCATTTATAGAGGTCTAAATACAGGCAAGTACATATGTAATTATATTTATATGATGATGGAGAAATAGATCTATGTGCATATAGATTTAATATTAAGGTAGCAGATGGACATTGGGCCTCCACTCAAGTACTCCCTCAATGCAAGAACACTTTGTTCTATTAACCTGGCATTTCATGATGCTCACCTTCCTGACACGATTGCTGAAGACAAAGCGGGTGCATAAGCAAATGTGGTGAAGAAAGCTGATAGTGCCCGGCTATCAAAAGATATAGAGTCTGGGGTCTTAAAGGCTTGAAAGTAAACAAGCGGCCATCTAGCTCAGAAGCAACAAAGCCCACATGGAAGAAGCACATCAGCCCGTGTGATCACGAGGTGTCTATAGGATCAGGTACCAGTCATCAAAGAACAAAAAAAATCATATCATTGTGAATGAAGGGGAGTTTAGATTGGGGACCCCTGTAGGCAACTGGACATCCCCTTACAGAAAGGTCTCAGGGAAGAGATGAGCCAGTCAGGGTGCAGTGTAGCACAGATGAAACATACAACTTTCCTCTAGTTCTTAAATGCTTCCTCCCCCCCACTATCAGGATCCCAATTCTACCTCACAAATACAGCTAGACCAGAGGATGTACACTGGTACAGATGGGAACTGGAAACACAGGGAATCCAGCAAGGATGAACCCCTCAGGACCAGTGGAGAAAGTGGCAATACGGGGAGGGTAGAGGATGGTGGGGCAGAAAGGGGGAACCGATTACAAGGATCTACATGTGACCTCCTCCCCTCCTCCCTGGGGGACGGACAACAGAAAAGTAGTGAAGGGAGACATCAGACAATGTTAAGATATGACAAAATAATAATTTATAAATTATCAAGGGTTCATGAGGGGAGTGGGTGCAGAGGGAGGGGGAAAAATGAGGAGCTGATACCAGGGACTCAAATAGAAAGCAAATGTTTTGAGAATGATGAGGGCAACAAATGTACAAATGTGCTTGACACAATGGATCGTTGTATGGATTGTGATCAGAGTTTTATAAGCCCCCAATAAAATGCTTAAGTTAAAAAAATCTCGGCTTATACACGAATATATACAGTATATGTTTAGTTTCATAAGAAATTGCCAAAGTGCTAGTATTATTTTTTACTCTACCCTAGAAATTAATTTTGTGATTTAAATTTGGATGACCTAAGACTATTTGTCGCTATGCATAATTAGATTGCCATGGTACCTAATCATTAGCAATAAAAATATTTAACAGCATCTAGTGAGTTTTCATTATCCTAAGGAAGATGAGACTATCTGTTCCCATAAAGATTCATAGTCTTAGAAACCCTGTATGGGTTGTTAGGAGTTGGAATCAACTTGATGATATAGGTCTAATTTTACACTAATACTTAAAACTATGTACTTCATGTTCAACATGTGTACTTGGGTCATCTTCCCAAAGGCCATTTAAGAAAGCAAAAGGGTTCCCTTTTTCCAGATCACTACCCATAATACTTCATCAACAGACTGTATCAAACCATTCATATTTTCTTAGGCTGATCGAGATAAGCCTTGATATTCACATTATGTGAATTTAAATTCTTAAATAGAACAGTTACTACTTCTACTTTAAAGAATATAGTATGTAAGTGAATCCCATACTAGTCTAGTGAGTGTTGAAGCCAGCACTAGTATTCAAGACTTACTCCCAAATCATATTGACTTGTCATTTCAAAATTCTCCTTCAAATCCATGAGTACAATTAGGCAACAGTTGTGTTTTTAGTATATGTGCTGCTGAAGCGAGCACGGATTGTTGTTTTTAACAGAACCAAACAAAAAAGATTACTCTCCAGATGAATACAGTACTGTCAGACATGTAAGTTCTGGTGGACTGACACAGTTTAGGCCCTCGAAATATAAAGTTTAGTTTTTACTGTATATGTCCAGAATAGAGAAAACTCACATGTCGTTCCTACAACTGCTTTCTCACTACCTTCCAAAAGGTCCCAAAAGTACAGGGATGACTGCTCCATCTGGTCTTCAACACTGACAAGGAAAAGCAGCAGCAGAACAAAGTGGCTTTAGAAGTAAATACATATGTGTGTTTACGTATATAAATATATAAGTATATCTGGAGGAGTAAATTTACACATTATAACCCATTCAGAGTCGAGACATTCACATGTTAATTCTGCCTACTCCTTTGGAAATTGAAAATTAAAGGTGACTGGTTCTCTGTTCATGGATTTCAAATGAAAGCATTTTTTTCTGGAAACAACTAATTTTTTTTTATACAAAATATGATTATTACAAAAATAGAGCAAAAAATTCTGTCAATGTAGTATTCATGAAAAATAATATGTCCTAGATAAAGAGAGACTAATTGCAATCTTAAAAGATACATTTAATTTTACAGAGAGAGCAACCTACTTTTCAAATCATGTTTTGTCTACTTTTCATATATCAAAGTAAGTTACATTCTCTGACCCTATCAAAGTGAAGAAGTACCAGATAGGGAATAGTGTCAGAGACTATCTGCATGGGAATGAAAAATAGATGGCTACTTATAGGTAACTAAGAGTTTTACTAGGCTTTGTCCTGATCCAGAGCATATTTCTTTTAACAACTGAAAGCTGATTCTGCTTCAGTATGGCTGCCTGAGACACAAAGCTGGAGCATCCTGCTTCTAACAAAGTGAACGGATAGAGCTCTGTTAATTATCTGGTTTATCAAAGCAAAAAGAGCAAACGGATAACAAAAGAGAAGAAATTTATTTGACAGCACTAATTTGATGGTTTTATACCTAAAATGACATCAGTTTTCTTTTTCAGCCTTTATCTACAGTGTAATAGGTGCACCAAATAATTCCCACTTTGAAAGCTTAATGCTTAATTTTAAATATAAACAAATTTAAGAAAGGTAAATTCTACTTATCTCCACTTAAGTATAGGGGAGTAAGGAGGCACACTTCCAGGTGATAGCAACAAACTGCGATGCTTATGCCCCCAGCAGGGGCATATGCATCAGGGATATACATAATTAACATATGGCTAATAAATTGTACAGTATTAAAGCTTGATGACAGACATTATTTTTAAAACTAGTGTTAAACTAAAGCAGCATATAAATGAGACTATTCAAATTCCCTTTCTTTTACATCAATCAGGTTCTGAGCCAGTCAAGGTTTCCCATATTAAATCAAATGAATCTTTTCTTACTTAATTGCAAATATATAACTACAAAACTAGCCTAAGTTTTATATGTTCTATTTCAATGGAAAAAATTTTTATTCACTAGCTTACCTCAGACTTTCATTTCTTTCAGGGCAGGTCAGTTTTGAAAATTTAATGAGGTAGTCAAGTTCTTTAGAAGGCAAATACAGTGCGCCACGCAAGCCCTCTCTAAGGTCTCTCTGTACGTGTTCTTGTGCCAAGTTCTGCAATACATACTGAATTTGAAGTACAGTTCGAAGCTTTTTCTTCTCAGCCTCAAGTTTTAGCATGTGTTCCCTTCTCTGGGCCTTCTTCTGAGCTTTAAGTAGCTGTTAAAACAAATACTAATTAGGATCGATAATTCTGTCCATCACCCTATATTAGCAAGTACTTATTTTCCTTTACAAAATCTAATTTCAAATAGCTGAGATTAGATAATAAACTTCGGAAATGTAACAGAGTTGTCATATTAGAATTCTTTAAGCTCTCTCTTTAGCTACCAAACCGATAACCAAACACACTGCCAACGAGTCCATCCCAACTCACAGCAACACTAGAGGACAGGGTAGGGCTGCCCCTGGGCATTTCTGGCGCTATAACACTTCACAAGAGTAGAAAGCCTTGTCTTCCTCCTATGGAGCAGCTGGTAGTTTAGAACTGCAGATTTTAAGGTTAGCAGTTCAATGTGTAACTACTATGCCACAGAGGGTGGTAGTTAACTGGCTTTTTTCAGGTACCCAGAGAATAGGGAGCCCAAAAATCTGACTCTCAAATCCAGGCTATTTCTAGTACCTCTAAGATCAACACAATGAGATCCCTGATGTCTATATTAATCCTAAAATTTTATTTTCCATATTTGTACATATCAAGGTTTTCAACCTAAATTTTAACATAATGCCTTAAGTTTAAATATTTTTGTTTCTGTTTTAATCCCATGTTCCGGAGGAAGGATATTTAAGTAAACATGGTAAGTGTTCAGCTGCCAACCAAAGATTAGCTAAGATAAAAGGGACAGAAAACCAAAGATTAAAATGCCTTACAAATGTAACAGATCGAAAAAGTCACAGCAAATAGTTTTTTAAAAAGAGTACTTAAATTTACAGTCGTTTGCCCCCTAAATTTAGATGAAGCTGTAACCCCTAAAACGTAGCTTCTAAAACAGATTAAGGAAAACTTCCCTTAAGTAAATTTGTGTGTGGATTAAGCATCCCCCAGTTTACTCAGAAGCTAAGAACTGTAATATTACCATCTCTTTCCACTATGAAATTTAAAGTTCTATTTCCTCCATCACTGCTTTTTTGATTGAACATTAGGCTGAATATTTTCCATGATAGGAATATTAACAAAATAAAATAAACCTAAAGATATTTTTTCTATAAATGGGTTAAAATATTTTGATAGTGCTTTAAATACTTGAGATTCTACAAGAGATATCCCCAAATCATAACAGATTGGAATTGGGGAACAAGTTCCAGTAAAAAGACAGGTAGTGTCCTGAGGGGGAAAAATGCCTCGGTACACCCTTCTGAACTGACCTCTCTGCCTTGAATTTAACTGGCCCAGGAGAGCCCCTCGGAAGCCACTGTTATCATTGGGCTTAAAAAATTTTTTTGTTGTGAATTAAAAGATTTACCAAGTAGATCATCAGTTTTACATTCAATAATCTACACACATTTTGTTTCCAGCTCAGCATCGCAATCCTCTCAATGGACCATCAATTGCCCCACTTCCTCTCTGTGTTTCTTGTTTTCATTCTCCCTCCTTTTCTAACCTTCTGAATTTTGTTCTTGGATAAATGCTGTTCTTTTGATCTTAGGGGGTTGATTATTCTACAACTGAGGTGAGTTCAGTTACAGTAAGGAATCCTGGGAATCCCCCCTGTCTGGATCCAACCAGTAAGCCTGGTCTTTTATTATTTTAGGTTTTGTTCCACATTTCCCTCCCATTCTACCCAGGGCTTTCTAATTCTATCCTTTTCAGGACAACTGACAGTGGTAGCCAGGCACCATCTGGTTCTTCTGGTCTCTGGGTATGTAGATTGATGTTTGCCTGTCCATTAGTCCACTGGACTAATTTTTCCCATGTCTTCTCATTTGGGACCTTTTTTTGAGGGCATTCTAGTGAGACTAAGACTGAGAGAGTCTTACTGAGAGAACTTGTCTGCAACCATCCACTGCCTATAGGAGACTTACTTAAACATATTTTGCTTGCAATAAACTCATAGAATGTATAAACTAGAACACTAGTAACATTACTTTTTGACATGTCCTTGTATCTTTGATGCTCATGAATATCCAGCAGACGTGTTAGACTTAAATATTTGCTGAAGAATATGCTGTCTTGAGATGAACAAATGTTATGATGAGCTACATACAACACAGCCTATTTCTTATTTATGTAGAAAACTAAGAAGACCAACAGCAACAAAAACCCTGAATTTATCTCTACACAAAAAGAGGAAAAAACATTCTTTAAAAAAACAGATTACTTATTATGTTATTTTAAATTAGTCTTGAAAAGAGTAATAACTTCAGTTCACAGTAACTAGGAAAAATTGTCTGATGAGGCATGATCCATATCCCTGGCATAAACCCACAAAACTCTTTCTTAATTATTGAAACATGACCTTTACAAGGCCTTCTAATACCAAGATCCCAAAAGTGAAGCATACTTCATTAACAAATGCTAAATATTTCAGTTTAATTGCTGATTACATTTGTCAGACATAAACTCTGAACTGACCAAAAGTGAGCCTAATTAGTAGTGAGGTCAGACTTAACTCCCTCCATTTAACATGAATCATAATTTTTCCACATAATAAATGATCATGCCCTCAAAGGAATCTACCAATTGTTTCCTCATGCTGAATGATACACTTAGAAACCTGTATTATAATCCAGGGTAGGCTAATCTACAGAGACAGTGACTTAATTATTAATTGGGTATGGCAGGGGAAGTTGAGGGAAATGGGAAGCTAACAATGATGAGTACAAGATTAAGGAAAATGTTCTTTAACTAATTATGGCAATGATTGTACAACTTTTCTTGAAGTAAGTGAACTACTGAATTGTATATGTGAATTATATGCCAATAAAGTTGTTGAATAAAATAAAAATAAACCTATATAAGCATACAAACCTATAATATATAAACGTACATGCCTATATTCTTAAACCCTTTCAATAAGTATACATTGTTCTATTCTCCATCTCAATGTTCTTTTATAATTCTCTAGTGAAATATCACACAGTAGAACACATACTTTAAACACAATGTCATCTTCAGGTATCAGTTGTGTTCTCTTGTGACTCTAGAAATCTGGAAAAACAGACTAGTTCGTCAGAGTCTAACCACAATCCCGCTGTCTCCAGTAAACAGTTCATAAGAGATTAAATGATAGTAGCAGCACACCCACATTAGACACATCTCTTCAAGGTTGGTGTCTCACTGGTTTCTGGATATACTCACTTCTTGGCTTAGTCCAGAAAAGGTTTTCTGAAGTTCCTTGGCAAATTCCAAGTTGTGTAGCACTTCGTCGTATTTCTCTACTGCCTCCTACCAAGATAAGAAAACAGAGTTCAGTGACCTTCTAAATACAAGTATGTCCAAATGGTGCTCCTGGTGCATAATACTCACTGCCATCGAGTCAATGCCAACTCACAGTGACCCTCTAGTGACCCTCTACAGAGAATAAGACTTTCTAAACTAGCCACTGGCCATATATGCATTTTTTAGTAGTTAGCTAAATAAAAAGTAAGGAGGATCAAAGGGCATTTAGCCCAAACTATAGAAAGCTAAATTTAAAAATCCAGTATTAAATTTCTAGCATAAATCTAAGCCCTAATTCCAGAGTCCCTGGTTAATATTTATTCACTACTCAAATATACAACACAAGTAGCAATAATGAAGATCACACAAATAAGCAACTTAAAATAATTGCTAATTCAATAGGAAAAAGCAAACAAAATCACTAAGTATTACAACAGAAATAACAAGCAATCCCCTATAGGAAATTAGTGGATTAATTTTGGTTTTTAAAATTTTCACAGATGAACAGACAACCATTAGAGAAAAGGTTTATTTTTCATGACTTACAGTAACTCAAATCTACATGGAAGATGGCTAACCTCAAGCCAAAGTCAGTAAGAAAACCTAACCGGATAAAGGCATATTAAAGAGCCTCAGGAAAGAACTAGAGGAATGTTCTGAGTTTCGTCAGTGCTATGCTGCACTCTGAATGAATTGTCCCGTCTATGTGTCCCTTTTATGAGGGAATGTCCAATTATCAACAGATGGGCTTTGGGTCTCCACTATGAACCTTCTCCTTCACATCAATGTAACTGTTTGTTTTTGATCTTCTGATCCCTGATCCCATTCACATCTCATGGTCACACAGGCTGACATGCTTCTTCCATGTGGGCTTTGTTGCTTCCCTGCTAGCTGGCCACTCATTTAACTTCACGCCTTTAAGACCCCAGACATTGAATCTTTTAATAGCCAGACACCATCAGCTTTCTTTACCACATTTGCTTATGTACCCATTTGTCTTCAGCAATTGTGTCCAGAAGTTGAGTAACACACAGTGCCAGGTTATTAAAACACAGTGTTCTTGTGTTGAGGGGAAACTTAAGTAGAGGTCCAAAGTCCATCAGCTACCTGAATACTTTAGCATACAAATACATGTACATAAACCAATACCCTTATACCTTTATATATTAATATATTTAAATATATACATGTCTATGTTTATATCTCTATATATAGCTTTTACCTCCTAGTTCTTTCCTCTATTTTCTTTTACTTTCCTCCTGCCCCACTATCATGTTCACCGTTCATTCGGATCTCAGCAATTCCTCTCGGCTACGTTACAATTGATCAAACATCACCCGGCACTCTGCACCCTCCTCACCGTCAATTTTAAATCCCTAGTTGTTCCCTTATACCTGAGTTTATTGGCAACCTGCTCCCTCCCCCCCAACCCCCACTATCATGACCCCAGTTCTACCTCATAAACTCTGCTAGACTGGAGTATGTATTTTGGTACAGATAAGAGCTGTAGACACAGAATCCAGGACAGATAAACCCCTCAGAAACTGTAATGGAGTAGTGATTCCATGAGGGGAAAAGAGGAAATAAGGGAGAACTGACAGCAATGATGGATGTATATCATCCAAGGGGGATGAATAACAGAAATGTGGGTGAAGGGATACAATAGTCGGTGTAAAATATAAAAAATATATACATATATATATCATTTATTAAGGGTTCACGAGGGTGGGAGGGGGAGAGAAAAAAGAGGACCTGATACCAAGGGCTCAAGTAGAAAGAAAATGTTTTAAAAATGATGGTGAAGATATGACAAAATAATAATTTATAAATTATCAAGGGTTCGTGGGGAAGGAGAGAGGGAACTCCGGGGAGGAAAAGAAAAAATAAGGAGCGAATACCAGGGGCTGAAGTAGAAAGCAAATGTTTTGAGAAGGATGAGGAAAACAAATGTACAAAAGTGCTTGACACAACGGATGTATGTGTGGATTGTGATGAGTTGCACAAGTCCCCAGTAAAATGATTTAATTAAAAAAATAATAAAATAAAAATGATGGTGGCAATATATGTGCAAGCTCACTTGATATAATTGATTTATGGATTGTTATATATGTTATAACAATTGTTAGATCTGTAAATCTAAAATGATTTAATATATAAAATAAATAAAATGCAGGATGGTGAGACTGAAGACAAAAATAAACAAATAAAAAGCATCAGTAATTAAAATAGCATTGACACAAAGTTAATACACTAGCACTATTGTGAATGAGGGGGAGTGCAGAGTGGGGACCCAGAGCCCATCTGTGGGAAATTGGATATTCCCTTGCAGAAGGGCAGCAGGGAGGAGACGATCCAGTCAGGGTGCAGTTAGCAATGATGAAACATACAATTTTCCTCTAGTTCTTTAATGCTTCCTGCCCCCAACTATCATGATCCCAATTCTACCTTACAAGTCCGGCTGGATCAGAGGATGTACACTGGTACAGATAGGAACTGGAAACACAGGGAATCCAGGACAGATGAACCCCTCAGAACCAGTGGTGAGAGTGGCAATACGGGGAGGGTGGAGGGAAGGTGAGCGAGAAAGGGGGAACAGATTACAAAGATCTACATATAACCTCCTCCCTGGGTAACAGACAGTGGAGAAGTGGGTGAAGGGCGACGTCAGATGGTATAAGATATGACAAAATAATAATTTATAAATTACCAGGGTTCATAGGAGAGAGGGGACTGGGGAGGGAGGGGAAAAAATGAGGAGCTGATACCAAGGGTTCAAGTAAAAAGCAAATGGTTTGAGAATGATGAGGGAAACAAATGTATAAAAGTGCTTGACACCATGGATGGCTTGTGATAAGAGTTGTACGAGCCCCCAATAAAAATTTTTTTTTTTAAAGAGGGACTTATGGACTAATAGACTTATAGACTTGAGTTGGACTGGGCTGGGATGTTTTCCTGATATACAGATACTTCTTGATATAAAATTCTTCTTATACCAAAAAATATATATATATATATATATACGAGCACTACAACCCTAAAAATACCAAAAATAGTCTCCACATGTGGAAACCCAGAAGCAAGAGAGTCAATACTGCAAACCAGAAGAGAACTGACAGACTACACAGCAAACGCTACTGAAAGAAATGAGTTCTCTAGAGGAGAAAGTTTCTATCGTACATAACAAGTCTGAGATTGACTTACAGGCTCAACAGTTTTTTAGACTAAAACTGACCTGTAACCTCAAAATACAGTTCCTTCTGTGTCTTAAGGCAGTCTAGCCTTAGAAAGAGAAGTTCAACTGCACTTTAAAATTATGAACTTAAAAAAAAAAAATTAGGAACTTCTGTTCATTAAAAGACATTCCAAAGAAAATAAAAAGATAAATCACACCAAACCCACTGTCACTACATCAAGTCCAAATCATAGCTGCCCTGTAAGATGGAGAACTGCCCGATGGGGATTCCAAGGTATGAACACCTGCTGGACAAGACCTCTTTAAAGTGCTGAAGACCCAGGGGGCTACTTTGAGGACTAAAGTATGCCTGACTCAAGCCATGGTATTTACTTCAATTGCCTCATATGCATGTGAAAGTTGGACACTGAATAAGGAAGACCAATGAGGAATCAATGCATTTGACTTATAATGTGGACTGCTAAAAGGGCACACCAATCTGTCTTAGAAGAAGTATAGCCAGAATGCACTTTAGAGACAAGAATAGCTAGTCTTTGTCTCACGTACTGAGAGACAGAAAATAAAAGTGAACAGTTTGTCAGAGATGTGCTAACTGTTATGAGAAAAATAATAAAGCAAAGAAAGAGACTAAAGAGTAGTTAGAGAGGTGGGAGGGTAGTTATGATCATGTAAGCCTACGGTAACTTTCAAATAAAAAGCTGAAGGGAGTATATAAATTGTTGAATGTACAACGGATGAACTGCTCTGTAAACCTTCACTTTAATTCACAATAAAAAGTTTGGGGAGGGGGAAAAAGAAAACCTGGAGGTTAGGAAGTAATCCTTTCATATAACTGAGTGAAGAGCATCTCAGGTAGTAGGAACAGCCTATGCAAAAGCCCTGGATAGAAGTATGTTATTTCAGGAATAGCTGGAATGGAGCTAGCAATGGGGAGAAGTGCAGAAAATGCAGTAAAGATGTAAAAGGAAGGAAAAGGCATATTTTGTAGGACCTCATTAGCCCCATGGTGGGTTTTAAGCAGACGAATGGCACTCTGGCTTGCATTTCAACAAGGTCACTAAGGTCACTCTGAGAATGACTGAGTAACAAGGGCTGGAAATTTAAAAACCTACAAGGAAGCATTTATAGTAGTAGTGCATATGAAAGATGATGAAGCTTGGACCAGGATGACAAAGATGGAATTTATTAGAAATAGTCAGTTTCTGAATTTCTGAAGGTAGAACTAAGCAAGCTTACTGACAGGTTGGTTACATGTGAAAGAGATTTAAAAAAAAAAAAAGAGGATGAGAAATTCTCCAACGGTTTTGACAACTCCAATCCTTACAATTGATCAGGTCAGTTACTGACATTATTATGTACCTTCAGTAGGTCCAACTCAGAACAACCTTATGTACAACACACAGAAAAGACACAGCCAAGACTGAGAAAAAAAACCAACCAGGTTGTGGGGTGGAAAAGAAATCTGGAGATATTAAAAGGGCAACAGGACACAACAATCTAGAGTTCAGAGAACTAATCACTTGATAATATAAATGTGCCAGTTGTTAGCATATCACTGGAGAAAACACAGTTCATATATTTATACATACTATAGACATGGGTAAATACTTATGATGACATAGTAAAATATTAAGATAAAATTTTTCTTTGCTAAAGCTTTGGAATATAGCATGTCCTTGACATTTCTTGGGGAGCTACCATATGATCATCACCCACCAACCCCTTCACTCAAAATAAAAACTACTAACTGAACATTCAGGGACATTTATGCAAAGATAAGGTTTATTACTATTAGAATTAATTACCTGAAAATAAACCCATGTTGGAACCCTTTGCCCAAGTTAGGTTCTCTCACCATCTAAGTGATTACATCATCTCCCTAACTCACACAATTCAAATCTATCCCTTGACAATCTTACAGCTCAGCATGTCACAAAAATTCTGGTCAGTGTAGAAGAGTCAATGTGGCAAGGCAAAGAAAAGTCCTTGAATGCCAGTATCAATGACATAAAACCAAAAACGTTAGCCATACCTTTAAGGACAAAAGTAACAAACAGTAACTCTGAAACCTGAAGAGAGAGAAAAATAAAAAACAAACAAATTTTAGACTAATTTTGTCCCTGCTTAGCCAGGAAAAGTGATCAGGTCCAAGTGGAAGATATCAATGAAGCAACCTATGCATTAATTACAAAAAACCACCTTCACCAAATTAGTTTAAGTTGTAATTGTCAAGGACAAGTTAAATATATACATACACATGTGTGTATGTGTGTGTGTGTGTATATATGTGCATTTTAATGTACTAAGTCTAATGTTCACAATAAGTTTTAAAACAAACCAAAAAAAGATCGGCTAGCTATCAGAAAAGGAGTGTTGGTGGCACAGTGGTTAAGCACTTGGCTGCTACCCAGAAGGTGAGCACTTTGAATCCACCAGAAAGAAGTTCCAAGGAAGAAAGATGTGGTAAGACTGCTTCCTCTGTAAAGTACAACCTTGGAAACTTTTCCAGGGCAGTTCTACTCTGTCCTTTAAGGTCGTTGAGTTGGAATCAACTGAACAGCACTGAGTTTTGGGTTTTTTTTATTTTATCTATCAAATGAACTCATCTCCTAGAAAAGCAACTAGAGAAAGCCATAGCAAGCTATATGTTTTAGAGCAGAAAGATGTCAGGCTTAGAATATCCCAGTGACAACTTGAAAGCTAGAGTTTTCCCTTCACTTCTTGAGTCCAACCTAGGGTAGCTTTAACTCTTCATTAAATCTTAGTGATAAACTACATTTTTACCCCTATTTAATACCTCACTTCTTACCACCCATATCATCTCTGAGTACAAGAGAAAAAAAGTCGAATCTGAGATCTATTAAGCAAAGAAGACAAAGCCAGTGGATTCACACTCTGTTTTAGCTCATCAAGTCTCTGGTCTCACCCAATCCACCTTGAATTTTATTAAGTAAACCAGAAGGGCTTAACAATTTACCATCATTCACTTACCAACTGGTCTGGATTAAGTCGCTCTCCATTTTTCAGGCGATCCTTGTAATCTTCCAATTTGAGCTACAAAAGAGAAATCAACTGTAAAAAACAAATAGTTGCTGTTGAGTAGATTCAGACTCACGGTGACCACCACGGGTGCCAGAGGATAGCAGTGCTACTTGAGTCTCCAATGGCTGATTTCTGGGGAAGCATATCACCTAACCTTTCCTCCAAAACACTGCTGGGCATACTCAAACTATCAGCCTTATGGTTAGAAACTGAGCATGCTGTTTCTATCTACTATAAACCAAACTCACTGCCACTGACTCACGGCAACCCTATAGGGCAGAGAACTGCCCCTGTGGGTTTCGAAGCAGAAAGCCTCATCTTTTTCTCTCAGAGTGGCTGGTGGTTTTGAATTGCTGACCTTATGGCTGGCAGCCCAATGCTTAACCCACCACACCACCAGGGGTCCTCTTGTATCTACTATGGTCTGATATGAATTCGGAAGTAAATGAAAACCTGATCTCGTTTCTTATGAAAGCAAAGCTCTTACTATAATCTATTACTCTGAAAGACTATTTCACTACAAGTCAACCAGTAACCAGTATATGCGTTCCATCCCATATAACACATACAATTACTAGTCTAGAATTACAAGTTAAGCAATAATTAGACTAATATATAAGGACTTAAGTTAATCCAGTGATATGCTACTAATCCCAGAGTTCAATCAGAAGTAATTTTGTTCCTCAGGGTCTCTGGCAGTGTCTGAATGCAATTTTGGTTGTCACAACTTGTGGGGGGGAAATGTAAAAGGTACTATTAGCATCTTGTGATATAGAGAGGCATGTTGACAAACATCCTACAATGCATAAGACACTGCCCTCTCCCTCAACAAGAATTGTCTGCCACCGAGTCAGCAGTCACAAGTAGACCACTACACCACTCATGCTTCCTCGGGGTTGAGAAGTCCTGTGCTAACCTCATGCTTAGCCCGTGAGCTCAGTCACCTGTTCAACTGTGTGACATTCACCCAGCAAGAACCATCCTAACAAAACTATAAAAACATAATCTTTTCCAGCACTATAGAAGCCTCATCTTGAACCTGTTTCTTGTAATAAGTGTTGTCCTTAATTTAAGGAAATACATGACAAATAAATTGCATTTTGTTGGTCCCATCCCACTAGGACCTCATGATGACATTCTAAAAGCATTTATTAGGCCCATCCTGTTTTGGCTTTATAGTTTAAAGTGCCTTCCTAGAAGTTTAGTTTGGTACTGTGAGATGTTTTTTTTTTTTAAAGTGGTACTAGAGTTAATAGTCCTGATGGCTTTAATGGACTACGAGTTGGGCTGCCAACCACAAGGCCTGCAGTTCAAAACCACTAGCCACTCCGTGGGAGAAAGATAGGGTTTTCTACTCTCGTAAAAAGTCTCCGAAACCCACTGGGCAGTCCTACTCTGTCCTACTGGGTTGCTGAGTCAGAACTGACTTGATGGCAGTGAAAGAATTAAGGTGGGGAAAAAAAAAGAATTACGGTGGAGAGTGTATGTATACATAGGAGAGGGGTTTTAAAAATTCCGATCAAAAGATAATGAAGTTTTTCCATGAACTTTTCAAAATCCCCTAATATATGTAATTCCTCCAACTGTGGAACTCATTAATGAGTCTCCATCGATAGGACCCGAGATTTGACTTAAAAAAAAAAAAGCAATGCCATCAAGTTGATTCCAACTCATAGTGATGCTATAGGACAGCATAGAACTGCCCTTTTAGGTTTCCAAGAATTTAAATCTTTACAAGAGTGCATAATCTTCTTTCTCCCTCAAAGCCGCTGGTGGGTTCAAATGGCTGACCTTATAGTTAGCAGCTCAATT
Organism: Echinops telfairi; assembly: GCF_000313985.2. Taxonomy (NCBI): domain Eukaryota; kingdom Metazoa; phylum Chordata; class Mammalia; order Afrosoricida; family Tenrecidae; genus Echinops; species Echinops telfairi. The sequence continues at coordinate 17,889,181 of NW_022103918.1, forward strand.
CATAGCCGACTATGCCATCAGGGATCCTTGAGCTTTGACTACTTTCCTATAAACTCACTGCCGGCAAATTGATTCCAACTCATAGCCAGCAACCGTACACTGAGTTTCTGAGACTGAAAAATTTTAAGGGAGTAGATAGCCTCATCTTGCTCTTGCAGAAGGGCTAGTGGGTTTTAATCAAAGACCTTACAGTAAATAACCCAATTATCTAGCTTACAGCACCACCAGGACCAAGTGGGAACTGATGCTGATCCAAGGACACTCACCTTACCACAATCGTGATCCAGTGCACACATTCAACAGTCTAGGACTTCCAAGAAGTCACCAGTAACAAGCCCTTCTTATAGACTCAAACCCACATTACCTTCACTACTTTCTTAGCTTCAAACGAGGAAAAGAAAGAGAGCCAAGAGACCTCTTCACATTCTTCTATTAAAAGTAACTAATCTAAGGTTTAATTAGGCCTTAACCTAGAGAGAGCCAGGAGCTCTAGGTCCTATGCCACTCAACCTTATCTGTTATAATCAGAAAGAAATCATGACACAACAAAGCATTGGATGATACTATTTCGGAGAACATGACTTGGGAAATAAGGATTTGGATCCTTACATCAGCATTTACTGTTATGTTAGTCTGATAATAACCTCTGAGTCTCTTTAAGAGCAAGGCTTTCTACAATGCTTTCACCTACCAATCATAAGCAGTCGGCTAGCAATACAAAAATTGGTGCTAAGGCATTTTCTGGCTCTTCCATGATCCCAGCTCCCAATGACTGTACTGCAATGTGAACTGCTGCCGAAACCACCAGAAAAACAAGCTAAAAAATCAGGTTACTGCTCATGCATGAAAGGGAACATTAATATCACACTCGATGAATTAATCTAAACCTAAAATAGCTAGCTCTTCAATACTTCCAATAGTTGTATGCATAAAAATCCTACCATGAAGAATATTTTCATTCAGCTTTGGGGACAAACAGAAAATGCTCAATACATTTGTCTTCAGCCAGCTAAGTCCCAAGGTTAAATATTTAGGAAGAAATCCCTACAAGCCCTAATATAAAGCAAAAGAAATGCCAGCCTCTTAAGCCTTGTTTAAGGCCAAACATATACAACAAAGCTCTGGGAGAGGGAGAGTTACCTTCTTTTTCTCGATGTTTCTGATTTTGTGTTTAAGGCATATGAGTCCGTTATCAATGTAAGTTTCATAAGCCTGGGCAGGAGAGACGGCCGAGCTGAGAATAGAGTGCAGGGGACTTGGGGCCTGCTGGTTTTCCCCATGCTGACTGTGGTTCACCTGGGACTTGGCGGATTTCATATTTCCCACACTTTCCTCCTGGGAATTGCCTGAAGATGACTGGTAGCCAGAAGAGTGTTGCACCATTGAAATGGGTAAGGCTGGAAAGGGAAATGGGAGGAAAAAAAAGTTACACATAAAAGGAGTGAAAATTTAACTTCAATCCCTCCAAGTTCTTTTCCACAGAAATGGGCTCAAAATACTTTAGTGTGTATCCTGGCCACTACTTTTTTTGGGGGACCCACTACTTTTAAGGCCATTATTCCAAGCACTAGCCAAGAAGGCTAAACTTCACATAGTCAAAAATCTACACTATGGGATTGTTTCCAGGAATTCAATGTTCCTGCCAGTCAAGCAATGGTTTCTGGGCTCCTCTCCTCAAATGGGCACACTATATTCTTTCTGAGTATCTCCGCCTTCAAGTGAAGACAGCGTGGCGCACACACACGCACACATACACGGACTTTAAGACAGCTGTTTGAACCATTTTACGTTACCACGGACCCAACCTAGTTGGTGGGCTGTAAAAGAAAATCCCACACCACGCACAAAAACCTGAAATCGTTCAGTTACCCATCCATCACTCCCGTGAAGCGCCAAGCTGCGTCAACAGGAAAGCTAAGTGCCCTGTGATCTCCCAGAGGTTTTCAAGACCATTTCTTCACGACCGAACATCTCTAGTGAGGTATTTTCTCAAACTTTTGAGGAAACCCCGATCGCTCTCGGTTGTTTCGTTGACACGGGCCACAACACGCACACCTGACCGGTTTGCGGGCGCCTCCGGGCCAGCCTTGCGATGTCCCGTCAGCCGCCCCGGGCTCTGCCTCGCTCCCGTGCACGAAGCACCCCTCAACCACTCCCCTCAGGAACACCCCAAAACAAGCGCACGCAGGGTCCCCAGGGCTGGACCGCGCGAAGCCCCGCCAACTCGTGCAGGTGCAGTTCTGGAAAGCCTCTCCGCCGAGCGCGCCGGCCGCCCGCCTTCCCCGCCCCGCCTTCCCGCCCGCGAGGATACGGAGCCGCGCCTCCACGCCGCGGCGGCGGCTCTGCGCACCCGACTCGGCCCTCGCAGCCTCGCTTCACCTCCCCAGGCCGAGAGGCCGCCGCCGCCGCCGCCACCCCGGGCCGCCTTCGAAAGCTGGCGGGAGCCCGGAAAGCCGCTCGGGCCGCCCGGCGCCACGCTGCACTCACGGCTCCTCAAGCTGCCCAGACTCCTCCTCCAGCCTCCAGTCTCCTCCTTCTCCCCGCCCAGCCCTCCGCGGCAGCGCCCGCTCCGAGCGCTCCGACGGGCCCGCCCTTTCCGCCGCGCCAGGTTTATAGGCGCCCGGCCCCGCCCCTGCGCGCGCCCGCCGAGCGCCAAGCACCTCCTCCTTCCGGTGCCTCCGCCCGGGCGCCGCCGGCCTCCAGCGGGCGGGCGTGGGCTCCCGGATGAGGGCGGGTTCCCCGATTGACCGCACGGGTTGCAGGACACCCAGGTGGATCCGGGTGTACGGACTTTCGAGTCCTTGGGTTGACACGTAGCGGTCGGCCCCTCTTGCCCATCTCGCTGATTGCGTGCAGCACAATTTGCGTGACCCTGAACAGGTGATTTAAAATAAAAAAAAAAAGGCAGCGTGCGCTTTGCGGAATTGCCAAACAAACCGAACTGGGGACCCTGGCTTAACGTGGACACCCTTGCAATACAGATCTATCCTCCACACGAATGTGGGAACAGTCTCCACTCCCTCAAAGGAACAGAATACCCAAGTCAACATTTAAAACAAAAACTGGGAGTGGTTCATTCCACAAACTTCGATCACAGAATCGTGCTTACTTAGGCTGTTATTTATTGATTTTTTTAAATTAATTTATTGGCACACAAAGCAAACTGGAGGGATTGGGGAGTCTTTTGTAAAATTGCACAGAATTAATTAAGAGATCGGAATACAAGAGTTTCTTGTAGAAAATGAGTTAAAAAATAATAATAACCTTCCATCTATATGTTTTGCCCAACCTGGGTCCAGCTATTACGTCAGAGAATTGTTTTATCTTCTGACCCTGAGATGCTGATAGAAAATTATTGAGACTAGCAGAGGAGGACTAGAGCACAATCCAAAGTAATAATCAAGGAAACAATGGCTCCGTTTTCAAAATCTTGGCAAAGTCCACGTACATGCACAAATTATCTTGAATTTAACATTTCTTGTTACGGTATTTTGCCATTATCTTGTTCTTTTCGGTCTTTAGCGCAGTCATGTACCCAAATGTTGCATTTTAGTTTTGTATCTTTGAATTCCATATTTGACCTAGAGAGTCAGACAAGTACGAGATTGTTCATTTGTCTCATTACAGTCAGAAAAAGAACAGAAGCTGCTGTTGGTGAGAGGAGTAAAAATACACCTCCTCCCTTCAGACCACCAAAAATTGTAGAAAAGAAAGAAAAAAGTGAAGGACACATTTTGGGGGTTGATGGGTTGACACGAAGTTGTTTGCATTATAAGCTAATAGTGAACTTAAAATAGTAGTAAGGAGGGGAAAAAATGTTCGTTTACTGTATATTTTAGACGGAATAGTCATGAAACAATGGACTCCTAATTTTCTTGGCAAACAACATCTCTTGGGTCATACAGGTCTAGTTTCAGACCCTGAGGAGCCCTGGTGGTGAACTGGTTAAGAGCTGCACTGCTAACCGAAGTGTTGGCCATCAAACCCACCAGTTTTCCATGGGAGAAGGAGGTAGCAGTCTGCTTCCCTAAGGATCACAGTCCCGCAAACCTTTGGGAGGGAAAAGGTGTGGGGGGAGGGGGGGGCTGTTCCACTCTGTCTTTTTGAGTTGCTGTGAGTTAGATTTAGCTTGATAGCAATAGGTTTGGTTTGGTTTTATAAACCCTCGATATTTCACGAAATAGTTTCATTCTGAAGAGAGTTTTATGGCTTTGTTTCCCAACAGGGATTATGAAAGAAATCAGGAAAGAATGTGTGAAGGCAAAAAAAATAATAATAATAAAATGTCAAGCCCCATAAGGTGCAGTCTGTGTCCAAAATTGAACTCGCTGCCGTTGAGTCAATTCCAACTCCTCGCAGCCCTCTAAGAAAGAGTGGAACTGCCCCCCAAAGGTTTCCAGGACTGTGATCCTTAGGGGAGCAGACTGCTACCTTTTTCTCCCATGGAAAACTGGTGGGTTTCAAACTGCTAACCTTGTTGGTTAGCAGCCCAGTGCAAAAGCCACTATGCCACCAGGGCTTCTTTGCAGTCCGTCTAAACATGTTTTGCAGTCTGTTGACACATAGCATCACATTTTTAGGAAAATGTTATTGTTATTGTTAGGTGCCATCAATTCAGCTCCAACCCACAGTGACCATGTGCACAACTGCACAAAACACCACAGGGTCCCGCCTCACTAAATAACACTGTTGTCATGTCCCCTGATAAATGAAAAATGGGATTCAGTGAAAAGATTCCCTGCTGAAGTACTAAAAGTCAATGAAGCTGGCTTTTGAAAGCACGTGCCCCAAAACACTTTGGTCAGGTTTTTCTTATTTTGTATTGTGTGATTTTTCCCCCCTTTTGCTAAAATGTGATTATGCTGGGAGTTGAGGAAAGTGTCCTCTAAACTTAGCAAGGAAGTTTTAGATTTGAAATATAAAAAGGCATTCCTTAGCAGTGGGAGAAAAATACAGAATCTAGTCAACAAACGTTTGTGTTAGGTGGTGAAAATCATTTGCGTTGGGCTACTAGCCAAAAAAACGTGGCTATTGGAATCTGCCCAGTGGATCAGCAGAAGACAGGCATACCTATCGACTTCTGAAAGTTCATAGTTATTGAAAATCCTGAAGAGCGCAGTTCTACCCTGATGCACATAGCAGAGCCAAGAGGAAAGACCAGTTCCTGGCAAAGGACATCATGTTCGGGAAAGTGGAGGGACAGTGAAAAAGAAGAAGGCCCGGGACAAGATGGATTGACACAGTGGCTGCAACAACGGGTTCAAACATAACAATTGTAAGAGTGGTGCAGGACTGGTGGTGCGTCGTTCTGTTGCACGGGGGTTACCATGGGTCAGAGCCCACTCATTGGCACTTATCAAAAACAAGGACCGCAACATGTGAGTGATTGGGTGTTAGGGAGAAAATGGTGAATGAGACATCCCTTCAAGGAGCTGTGTAGGAATTCAGTAAAACCCTTGGGGTTTTCATGATAAAAACAACCAAGTAAATTAGATATAAAAAGAAAAATACTGAGTACTTATAATGAATGATTTAATTTCAAAAAAATGTCGCTTGAAAATATGAAGATCTTAAATGTGTATTGTCTGGCAAATGTACAGTTCCTATCAAGATGATTGTGGTGAAAAACTAAAAGCTAAAACCTAAAACCACTGCCATCCAGTCAGTTCCAATTCATAGTAACCCTATATTCCACAGCAGAACTCTTCCATAAGGTTTCCGAGACTACAAATCTTTACAGGAGCAAACCTCTCTCCTGAGGGGTGGCTGCTGGGTTTGAACCATTGATCTTGCAGTTAGCAGCCCAGTGTTTAACCCACTGCAATCCAAGCTGAGGCTCCTTGGTTTTGGTATAGTCATTTAAAATGTCATTGAAACTGAAAAGATCAACTCTCCAAAGAATATTGGAACTGATGTCCCAAGAGTAGAGACGTAAGACATTATCTCGGGGGGGGAAGAGAAAAATTATCTGGGACATTTTGCTGTGGGTGATAAAAATGTGCCTCTCTGGCTCTGCAAGTTTGTGGACCATTGCCATAAACAAAGGAGAATAGACCAAGAAAAACAATAGGAAGCTGAGAAAGACTGACTCCCACAAATAGTAGAAACAGTTAATACCATAAATTTGTTAGAGCTCTTCTATTTTGTTATATGTTCAGAGTTATAGTGTCTTTTTTCAAAACGGAGCAAAACTTACCTCAGTTAGGAAAATAAATAGGTTGCCATAACAGTCAAGTATTTTTGAGAATTTTTCTATGATTTCAAAGATGCACATTTTTCTCTTTTTTCATAAAAGTATATTTACACATTCCTAGTTTTGTACTACGTTCCTCGGATTGTGATGAACACATTAAGAATGTCTCACCATTAAGTCCTTTTGAAGTATAGTTCTTCCAGGGGAGGAACGATTAGTGTAGAGCTAATGAGTATGTGTGGTTAAATCAATATCAAGCTAATTCATAAAAATAGGATTTCTGTCCAGCTTTGAAACACCATTAAAAATTCACACACGACCAGATTTGACTCTAACTTCTGCCCCTTCCTCGCTGAATGATCTTGGGCAAATATCTAAATTCTTTGAGTTTCCGTTCCATCCTCTGTAAAATAGAGATGCTGACACTTGCTTAATAGCACTGTTAAAGGACTTCATTACATTTATGAAAAATTGTATGCTTGGAGACTGGGCTGTGAAATTTTACCCTTCCCTGAGAACTCTCCGTTGCCTCTTTATATTGTCTTATAATCCAGAAGGAACACCTGGGGCTCATTAAGAGTCAACTGGGGACCTTGTTAAAATGCAGGTTCTGATTCAGTGTATCTAGAATAGAAATGCAAAATCTCAGCGGGGGTGGGTGCAGCCAGAATGAATGGGTGGGTGAAGCCTTGACAGACACACACAAAAATTAACATGGGCAAAGATCAGCAAAGACTTGACTCCAAAAAATATCTACAAATGGCCAAGAAGTACACGGCAAGATACTGGATATCATTAGTCATCAAAGAAGTGCAAATCAAACATCATAAAAAGATAACACGTCACACCCCATGCAGAAATTGGAACTCTCACACTGTCGTGAGAGGATAAAGCGGGGCAGTCGCTGGGGGAAACAGCTTGACAATTCTTCAGAGAGTTCCACAGCATTAGCATGCATGCAGCCCTTGCACCCCTAAGTGGTGAGATCTGTGGCGCCATACACCCAAGAGAACTGCAAACATATGTTGACACAAAAAACTGCATACAGATGTCCACAGCAGCACTATTCATAGTAGGCAATAGCAGAAACAACCTTTTGTCCGTCAACTGATGAACAGACAAATAAATTGTGGTATATCCATACAATGGAATAGTATTTGCCCATCAAAAGGAATCATCCTACAACAGGAATGAGCCTTGAAAAGAGTCCTCCAGTGAAAGAAGCCAGAAACAAAGATCACATGCCATACAGTTCTATGGACATGCAATGTCCTGAATAGGCAAATCTAAAGAGACAGAAAATAGTCAGCCTAATGCTGGAGGGGGTTGAAAGACACTGAAGGGAAATTGAGTTTCTTTTGCAGGGGATGAAAATGCTCTAAAATTAATTGTGGTTATGGTTATATAACTCTGTAAATAGTATTAAAAACATTGAATTGTACACAACTTGTATGGTATGTGAATTATATCGTAAATAAAGTTTTTTTAAGGGCTCTGCATTTATTTCTGTCATAATTGAAGTGTATACCAGTATACTTTCATGGCAGGAAACATTGAAAATCTAGAGGAAAAATTGAAAACTGAAATCCTAGCTAGGTGGATTACTCCCATGAGAATGTGAAAGTATGTTCCATGCATAACTGTCCTGGCAACAGAATTCAGGGCTTCACCAAACCCCTGAAGAAGTTTTTTATTCTTTCTGGTCTATTTTGAAATACCTTTGTCTACCAGTCAACTTATTTATCAAATAATAATTCATACATTTCTCATTGAAACGCATTAAACAAAGTTTGTCAATCAAGCTTTACTGAGAAACAAACCCCCATGTGATCACATTGATGTCATGAAATTGCAACAAAGAACTTCATATTTTAATTAGATCCTATCACTATATCCTAGTAAATGTACAGAAATGCCTCTAAAGTTTTGAAATTTTTAAATAACTTTGGAAACCTTCACTGATAACTTTTTTTGCTCTGAAAAAGTCTGAGAATTCTTATGATGGGAACTGATGAATTATAGAAGACTAAAAGGTATTTTAGAGATTTATTTTTTAATTATGACATCCCATTACTTAAAAAATGACATGTGTCAAACCTAGGTATTTATATAATTGAATATATTCAATACTACAGAATGACAGCTTAAAGGGCAATCTCAATATATCAAACTATACACTTGTGCCATGGTAAAGTCACCAATACCTATTCAACAACCTCTAAGTTATATTTTGTGTTTTAAACTTTTATTTTCATGGCAAAATAATATAACCCCGATATTTTATACTCTTTAGGAAAGAAAGCTAAAATGAACAGATTTTTCTATTTTAGATCTTATACATAACAAGTAGATGATTTCTGTTTTATAGAATCATACAAAGAATTTGGGAAATTAATTGAAAGTTTATGAAAGAGACCAGTAGGGCCGAACATACAACTAAAAGTGAATGGGTTAGATTGTGATGTTCACAAAGAGTCATAGAGGCTATCCCTGTTGACAGAACTATAATAACAACATCAACCAGGATACCTAACTTCTGCTTACCTATCCTAAAAGTAAGAGTTACATGTCGATGTGGTGCGGGGGAAGAAGATTGAAATTCCCATGGACTGACAAATGGACAAACAAATCTGTCTTGGAAGAAGTACAATCAGAGTGTCCCTCCGAGGCAAAGATGGTGAGACTGTCTTACATACTTTGCACATGTTGTCAGGAGAGACCAGTCCCTGGAGGGGGACATCATGCTTGGTTGAGGGGCAGGGAAAATGAGGAAGGCCCTCAACAGGATGGGTTGAGCCAGCGGCTGCCACAGTGGGCTCAAGCGTAGGAACATTGTGAGGATGGTGCAGGCCCAGGCAGTGTGGCGTTCTGCTGTGTATAGGGTCACTCTAGGTTGGAACCGACTCCATGGCACCTCACAACTACATAGACAGACTTTAAGAAAACCTATCAGGTGGGGGGAAAGCAAAATCATAGAAGAGAACAGGCTTACTGTATGGTCCCCTTAGTCCCCTGCAAATCTGAAACTGAACCGACCCTGTATTAGAATAAGCAACCATTTATGATCAAAGATAGCATTTACCGGAAGACAAATACACAGAGTAAGGAAAGACGGGAGAAGGGAAACTGGAAACCCAGGCAGTGGGATAAGTGATGGTACACTGACAAGGGTTGCAATCGGTGAATTGAAACAAAATGTGTATAAATTTTTTAATGTAAAACTGATTATCTATTCTGTAAACCCTCACTTAATTCACAATAAAAAGTTTTTTTAAAACAAGAAAATAAATAAATACATTTTAAAAAAAGAAAAAGAAATCTGATTGTCCTAAGACTGTTTATAATGCAGGCTTTTAAATGCGTTAAAGTGCAAAATTGATCTAGTTTATGCCTCTATAGTCTATATACTTCCTTATCTATTACTCTACCTATACACAAATCTCCTTGGTCTCTTATTTAAGTCTTGAGGGTTACACCATGGTCAGCAATACTCCTGATATTATGTTACACAGAAGACTACTCCCCTAAAATGTATTATATTACCCCTATCCAGTAATAGTCAGGAGCCCTGGAGGCAGAGTGGTTATGACTTGGACTGCTAGCCATATGATCAGCAGTTCAAAACCAACAGCTACTCCATGAAGAAAGAGAAGGCTTTATACTTCCATGAAGAGTTAAACTCAAATGGGAAGTTCCAGTGGGAAGAGAATGCTTTGAAAATGATGATGGCAGCATATGTGCAAATGTGCTTGACACACTGGAGGAAGGTATGGATTGTGATAAGAGGTGTAAGAACCCCCAGTAAAAGTATTTAAGAAAAAAAAAGAGTTACAGTCTCTGAAACCCACAAGGGCAGGTTTTCCCTGCCCTATAGGGTCACAATAAGCTGTCATTGAGTGAACGGAAGTGAGTTTTGCATGAAATCCAGTAACAAATGAGACAGAGACCAAAAAGCGTTCCTAGACTTAACAATTCTGACACCAGGCAAGATTTTTGAAGGTCTACATCAACTGGGAGAGTATAGCACAATCTAAATAAACATTATATTGAACGTCTCTGTTCATGAGAACAATGTTCATGAAAAAAAATGTAGATTTTAAAAAAATTTCAGTATCTACCATTGAATTTTTTAAGGAAATTACAATATTTCCAAAAATGCAAACCATATTCAACTAAACCTATGAAGTATGGCTAAGTTTAAAACTGTACATTATTTGAAAAATAAAACAAAACACTGTACATTACTTGAAAGAAATTCCATCTGAAAGGGCACTTATAGAGGTCTAAATACATATGTAAATATATTTATATATAACAATAGGGAACTAGATCTATGTATATATATTTATTGGGCAGATGGACATTGGGTCTCTACTCAAGTACTCCTTCAATGCAAGAACACTTTGTCCTCATAACCTGGCATTCCGTGATGCTCACCTTCCCAACACAATAGTTGAAGACAAAACGGGCGCATAAGCAAATGTGGTGAAGAAAGCTGATGGTGCCCAGCTATCAAAAGGTATAGCATTTTGGGTCTTAAAGGCTTGAAGATAAGCAAATGGCCATCTACCTCAGAAGCAACAAAGCCCACATGGAAGAAGCACACCAGCCTGTGTGATCACGAGGTGTTGAAGGGATGAGGCATCAAAGAACAAAAAATCATATTTTTGTGACTGAGGGGGAGTGTGGAGTGGAGACCCAAAGTCCATCTGTAGGTAACTGGACATCCCCTGACAGAAGTGTCACAGGGAGGGGATGAGCCAGTCAGCATGCAGTGTAGCAACTATGAAACATACAACTTTCCTAGTTCTTAAATGCTTACCACACCCTCACTATCATGATCCCAATTCCACCTTACAAATCCAGCTAGACCAGAGGATGTACACTGGTACAGATAGGAACTGGAAACACAGGGAATCCAGGAAAGATGATCCCTTCAGGACCAGAGGTGAGAGCGGGGATACCAGGAGGGTGGAAGGAAGGTGGGGTAGAAAGGGGGAACTAATCACAAGGATCTACATATAACCCCGCTCCCTGGGGGACGGACAACAGAAAAGTTGGTGAAGAGAGACGTCAGACAGTACAAGACATGACAAAATAATAATAATTTATAAATTATCAAGGGTGAGGGAGAGAGGGCGGAAAAGTGAGGAGCTGATACTAAGGGCTCGAGTAGAAAGAAAACGTTTTGAAAATGATGATGGCAACAAAGGTACAAATGTGCTTGACACAATGGATGAATATATGGATTGTGATAAGAGTTGCCCAAGCCCCCAATAAAATGGATTAAAAAAAGAAGAAGAAATGCCATCTGAAATGAATGATTTTAAATTCTTCTGAATTCCAAGAAACAGCCCTGGTGGCTCAGTGAATAACCAAAAAGCTGATGGTGTGAACCCAGCAGCTGCGCAGCGGGAGCAAGATGTGGCAGTCTGCTCCTGTAGAGGAGCTACGTTGGAAACCCTCACTGTGATTCAGAACCAACTGGATGACAATGGGTAATTCCTGAGGAAATTGATCTCCCTACACCTTGGAAAATATCATGATCTTTTCTGGAATCTCACAAAGGGAAAGGTAATGGTTAACTTTGGGGCATTTTTAATACCTCACTGCAGCTGATTCTTTCAGACCAACTCTTATGATCTCTCTCATGAGATGTACAAGTATAGATGAATGCTAAGTACAAATATTTCTTAAAGGTTTAATCTAGCTTTGCTTTGATGCACTGAAATAAAAAGCGCTGTCTCTTACCCTTGTGGGATGTGAATGGTTAAGAGCTCAAATGCTAACAGAAAAGTTGGAAGTTCAAGTCCACCTAGAGGTGTCTTGAAAGACAGGACGAGCAATCTGCTTTCTAAACAGTCAGTCATTTGAAACCCTCTGTCGTTCTCCTGTGACACATCCGGGGTCCCAGGAGTCAGAATCAACTCCATGGGGACTGGTTTCTGGCTATCTTCTCCTTATCCTGCATCTTACCTTAGCTACCAAGGTAGTATTTTGAAAGGCCCTGGAAAGCCATCCCTGCTGCTCACCAATGCTCAAACGCACCTTCACCACACATCAAAATGAGGGAGAATGGTTGAACGTTGCGAAATGCCTAAGCCAGCCTGGCCAGAGGAGATACTGAAGCAGCCCTACAAGCAGCATGAAGAAAAGCCAGCAATCTCTCACATGGGAACAGAGCATGCTCCCAGACAGAGCTGGCTCACCATGAGGGAAGAAAGACCCGCCTCTCACCTGCATTTCATCTTGTCCCTAGGTCGCAACAAAGTATCTAGCAGAGATGTAGAAAGTGCCATCCGAGAGAAGGTGGTGTCGGAATTGGTGAAGGACTGGAGAATAGAGACCCGTCTGACTGTCCTTGGACTGAGGGTGAGTTTGAGTTTCCTTCCCCCTCGTGATGTCCAAAGAGGTCAGGCACCATTATTACTCTATCTATTGTAAAGTCTATATCTAATTTCATTCACTGAAGTTCTCCCAACTTACATGCGAATTTGAGTATTTGTAAATGTTAAGATTGTTTTGATAAACTTCATAATAAGTATTTTATAATAAATTATTTCCTTTAGAATAAATTATTTCCTGATTCTAGAAACAGATATTTTATATGAAAGAGTATGAGGATTTTAAGCATCTTGTTATATATTCCCTAGTTGCTCCCCAAAGGAGTTTATCACTTGAAATTTCCATTAAACATGTGAGGAAGTACTAATGTTTACACAATCTCACCAGCATTGAGTATTATCATTAGAAAATAATTTTTTTTTAAAAGAAAAGAAAAGAATAATCTGGTCTTTAAATGCTCAGCTAATTCACAATAAGAAGTATTTAAATAAGTAAAAGAATGCTTTTTTTTTAAGAAATTGATTATCTATTCTAAGCTGGAAAACATGTCCCGGGGCTCAGGGGCATAAAGATCATTAACTTTTCAGGCATCAGAACCACCTGGAAGGCTTGTTAAGACGTAAAGTGTTAGTTCCTACCTCCAAAGTGTCTGACTTAGTAGCTCTAAGTCAGCGGCTCTCCGCCTTCCTCATGCCTCCACCCTTTCATACAGCTCCTCATGCTGTGGGGACCCCCAACCATAGCATTATTTTCATGGCTACTTCATCACTGTCATTTTGCTACTGTTATGAATCAGGCGACCCCTGTGAAAGGGTGGTTCGACCCCCAAAGGGGTAGCGACTCACATGTTGAGAACTGCTGGCCTAGGGCCTAGAAGGAAAGATGCCCAGAGGGCTTCCTAAAGCGACAATCCACTGCCACTGATTCCAACGCCTGCCTAACAACCCGACAGATAGCACAGAGAACTGCTACTTCGGGGTTCTCGGACTGTGTATCTTTATCCTGGGGAATGCTTGTGGGTTTAAACCACCGATCTTGTGGTTTGCAGTCACCACCAGAACAGGTTAGCACCACCAGAACTGCTTATAGCAGTGGTTCTCAACCTTTCCAAGGCCAAGACCCTTTAAGACAGCTCCTCATGTTGCGGTGACCCCCCCCCCAACCATAAATTTATTTCCGTTGCTACTTCATCACTGTAATTTTAATACTGTTATGAATCGTGCGACCCCTGTGAAAGGATCGTTCGACCCCCAAAGGGTCATGACCCACAGGTTGAGAACCACTGGTTTAAGTGGAGCCTAGAAATATGCATTCCTAACAAGTTCCCAAATGAGGCCAAAGCTGCTGGCCCAGGGACCACACATTGTGAACCACACGGGAGACTTTTACACACAAAATCACAGGGTCCTCATGCCTGAACTAACCAAGTGGAATCTTTATAGTAAATGGGGCCTGGGAGGGTCTGTTAATTTGTTAAATTTCTTATTAGCTCTTGATGATCATTAAGTTTGGAGTTCTACTGACCCAAAGTACCCAGCAGGTAAGCATTTGGTATGTGTTTCAGAAATCAAGATGTTGTTTGTTTGGTTTTATCCCAGGGTAGAGCACGAACACAGTCCCCCACGACCACACATTATGCGGTCAGGTTTCCCACATTTGGGGAAATGGCAGGGGTCAGCGCATCCGGGGTGCAATGGGTGGGCCTCGCCCTGGGAAAACCACCTTCGTGATCATGGCATCTCCCCTGCCAGGTAAGTATAAGATGTTTAATAAAGCTTGAACTAATGGACTGATTTAGACCTGAGAGTACTTTTAACAATGAAATCCTTTTGTAAGCAAATTTTTCATTTTATTTGTGATATTTCAAAGGAGTTCTCATGATTCTAATAGACTCATAAAAATCTCTAGCAGAACCACGTAAATCACCCAAATACATCCATGGCAATGGCATGCATAATTTGTAAATGCCCAAGTGGAGCTCTCTTGAGACTCTCAGACTGTGGGCTTTAGAAGCAGTTGTCGTCTATCAGAATATCCTAGCAGTGTAGCCAAATTGAAGGCTCAATACGTTTTTCTGAAATTCAATAGGTTACATTTTCTCAGCCTATTCTCTTTTTTAATATTTTCACAAACTCATTTTCAGGATTAAAAATACAGTTTTCTTGTTAATTGTTGAATTATTCAACACCGATTGAAAGTAGAGCAATGTTGTTGTTCTTATTGTTTTTAAGAATTTTCTTGAATGAGAAACAGGGGTGGCAACCATAAATTAAGGACTGGATAGTATGAATCCAGACAGTGCAATTTCATCTTTTCTTCATTTCTGTAATGCCCTCTTTTGGTTCTGGATCAAAGTTCTTGCTAATAAAAGTAAAAAGTCTTTCCAAAATGAAGTGGCCCATGGAGCTTTGTTCCATGAGACCTGGGAGCGCCAATGTTGTGGTGAATTTAAGCTTCGAATGCTTTCTGTTGTTTCAGTGCTGCCTCTCCCTCCCTCGGCTCCACTATGTCTTTAGGAGAGGCCTGCAGCCGTTCTCAACCAAAGTCAAACAGGCCCTTGGACCCTACAATACCCATTTTATAGAATTCATTAGCTCTCTACTGCCCTCTCTCTCGGAGTCCTGGAGGCCCAGCGGTTTTAAGCATTGTTCTGTTAGCTCAAGGTCAGTGGTTCAGCCTCTCTGCAAGAGAAAGATAAAGTCTTTCATTCCCATAAAGATTGAAAGTCTAGTAAACCCTATGGAACAGTTCTACTCTGTCCTATGAGGTCGCTGAGTTAGAATTAAATCAGTGGCAGTGGATTTTCCCCAAACATGATACACTCTAGGTTTACTGTCCTGAGAGAATTGAGAAGCAGTCTCTCAGGTCGTGTTGTGGCTTCTGAGGTTCAAGTGAGGAACAGCTACTGAGAAGGACTGCAGTCTGCCTGTATCCTTAACCTTTTGTTAATCTTTTCAACAGTGTTAACCTTTTCAACCTCCTTCCTCTGAGGACCAGCCTTTCCTCCCCTCCTCCCCTCTCCCCCATTCTCTCACACCTGTTTTTCAAGTTCTCACATCTCTGTTTCTCATGCTTTGTGAAATTTTCCCCTTTCTTTAGGGTCATAGCAACTCATTATTTTGAATTGTCTTCTTCTGAAGGCCTCTTTCGACAGACTTCTGAAATTCAATTCATTTTTTACTTTTTATAATGCTAATCATTTTGCATGATTTTAATGTTGTTTGATACACACACACACATATATATAACACCTGGTTTACTTAGGTAAGCATACAATTGTATGTAGTTCCTTTTATTATTAGCTATCATGAATCTCACTCCTCAAATCCAGGTCCCTAAGAAGTATAACTTATTCTCTGTAACAGGGGAATTTTGGATGCCCAAGCCTTCAATTCATGGAGCCGTGGTGACTGTGGGTTAAGTGATGGGTTGCTAACCATAAGGTTGGTGGTTCAAACAAAATGAGTCCCGAGGCTTACCTTTTTTGTTTTCAAATCATTTTATTGGGGACTCATAAAACTCTTATCATAATCCATACATATATCCATGTGTCAAGCACATTTGTACATTTGTTGCCTGCATCATTCTCAAAACATTTGCTTTCTACTTGAGCCCTTGGTATCAGCTCCTCATTTTCCCCCTCCATCTCCCACCCTCCCTCCCTCCCCAACCCTTGAAAATTTATAAATTTTTTTTTCATGTCTTACACTGTTCGATCTCCTCATTTTCCCCCTCCCTCTCCCACCCTCCCTCCCTCACAAACCCTTGATAATTTATAAATGATTATTACTTTCTTTATTCTTTTTTCTTATTATTATTATATGTCAATCCTTGTGACTAGCTCTCCCATTCTCCCCCACCTTCCCCTTATAAATGATTATTATTTTCTTTATTCTTTATTATTATTATATTATATGTCGATCCTTGTGACCAGCTCCCCCTTTCTCCCCCACCTTCCCCTTACTCTCCTGGTATCGCTGCTCTCATTATTGGTCCTGAGGGGTTTATTGCTCTTGAATTCCCTGTGTTTCCAGTTCTTATCTGTACTAGTGTAC
>NW_022103918.1:17907300-17920183 GCF_000313985.2 Echinops telfairi
TATTGACAAGGCTCTCGGGATTTTGAAGTGGGAGGGAACAAATGCTCTCCATCTATCAATGAAAAGATCAACGTTTCCAACAAATTGCTAAGTTTTGCTCAAGGGAGAATCCAACATATAATAAGGGTTTGGAATTAATTTCATTCTATCCTGTAGGGATTCTTCCTTCATGGTCAAGACACCAGTCTTCATTGGTGTCTGCATCAGAGGTGGCAATATTGGTCTCTGGATTTGGGAAACCAGCCAATTATTGCAAGCAGAAAGCAAACTAACTCCCTGTAGCCTCAGACCATAAGCTTGTATCCAGCCCCACAAAGACTGACCGGAACAATTATCAAGAGTCAACTGGGAAGTAAAGGATAAAGTTCACCACTACATTGTTTTAAAAGATGGGTGAGAAAACCAAATCAAGTCAGTAATCCAAGGAGTTGCCCATATTAGCTCAACCAAGGAGATAGCACTCCGTTCCACGGGGCAAGAGAAACGCTGTACACAAAGCCTTGCTTGGCCAGTCTCGGCTATCTATTAACTAGGGCCAGAACAGGCAGCGCAAAGAGCTACTTGTGTAACATTTTCTATACAGATAGCACAGGAGAAACTGTTCTCCGAGACCAGTGGACACTATTAATCGAGGTGAAGAAAGCAGATGCATTCTTCTTTCTTCTGTTCTTTTTGTTTGAGAAGCTTGTCTATCCCCCTCTAGGCCATTCCAATGTGCTTTGAAATGATTCTATGCTGATGTAGTCCAGGAAGCAACAGTACGAAAGTTACGATCAGGTGAGGGAGAAAAAGGTTGCAGACTTGCTTTCTCACCTAAGCAACCACAGCTAGAGAGCAACAATCAAGGTCATGAAGTTCATTTCAGCCTTTTCTTCCTTTAGGGTGAAGAGGCATTTCCAGTAGCCCACAGCTCTGTGTCGTTTTTATTGGATTGCTGCAAATTTCAGGGAATCTTTGCTGTTGCCCAGTGGCCCATCTATTGGAGCCCCGGATTCTAGGTGCTAGAATGGGAACAGGTAGTCAGCCACGCATAAAAACATAACAAAACGGGAACCACCGGACCCCACTGATGGATCTAGACAGGTCATCAGACATACCAAAGGCACCACTCCCACGATGGCAGGTGGTAACCAGGCCCTTTCCAGCGGGAGGACTTTGTGTGCCTTCAATATCACTGCTCCCAACGTAGCACTTGTTCTTTCGAGACTTGCAGTCTCTGCGGCCTGTGGGTTGGTGCTACAATGATCGGCCATCTATCGTCCCTGGGGTGCTGCCTTTACCAGCTTAGGCCATCCTCCCAAACTAACCTCCAGGCCTCGAGCCCCATAGATAACACTCTAAAAAATTTTTTTAGATTAAAATATGAACTAAAAAAAAACTAGAAGATAATCTAAACATTTTTTAACTTAATCAAGTGGAGGTTATTAAACAGAATGTAATGTAATGGGGGAGAGAGGGGGAAAAATAGGAGCTGATACCTAGGATTCAAGTAGAAAGAACATGTTTGGGAAATGTTGATGGCAACATATGTACAAGCGTGCTTAATACAACTGACAGATTGTTATAAGATTTGTAAGAGCCCCCAGTAAAATGATTAATAAAAAAGAGAATGTAATGTAATGAAATAGCAATTTTTTAAAAGCTGTATAACTATAAATATAGCATTGGAAGGCCAAGGAGCAATATATTCACAATTTTTCAGGGAGATAGTTTAATCTCCCTTCTTAGGCTTTTCTACAAAAATTATTTTATTGTAAATAAATTAATGTTTTATCTGCCTTGTGCTCTTTTAAAGAACTATATCTATGTGGGATCAAACGGACAACAGCAACTAGATAAGTTAGCTGAGAAACGTAGGCCTCCAGTGTTAGCGGGGAAGGAATAATTCAGAAAAGGAGAGTGAAAATGGTTACACACCTCAAAGACTGCCATCAATGTCTCGGAAGCACCCATGCACAAACTGTTCAGTTGTTGTGTATTTTCAACCACAATTTAAAATTTTAATGTTTGAGGAGTCCTATTCCAAAGTAGTATTTTGAAATCTATTAATAAAAGTTCAAGATTCTGAATGGATGAATGTATGGATTGTGATAAGAGTTGTATGAGCCCCCAATAAAATGATTTTTTAAAAGTTCAAGATTCTGTACATTATTTTATATATCTGTATTGGTCATCCTACAAGGCTCACATTCTTTGATGTCTAATACCTAATCCCTTCAACACCTCGTGATCGCACAGGCTGGTGTGCTTCTTCATGTGGGCTTTGTTGCTTCTGAGCTAGATGGCTGCTTGTTTACCTTCAAGCCTTTAAGATCCCAGACACTATATCTTTTGATAGCCGGGCACCATCAGCTTTCTTCACCACATTTGCTTATGCACCCATTTGTCTTCAGTGATCGTGTGGGGAAGGTGAGCATCATGGAATGATCTGACTGCTTTTTTAAGGGGCCAACTTTGAGAATTACATGGAAGCACTTTTAATTAGTCATTATTTAATAAAATCTATTTATTTTGTTGAATAATTCATTTAAGGAATTAAATATTACTTAAATGAAATCATATCAATTTAATTAATATCCCGAGAGTTAAGTAATAGAACAAGAACTATAATCACTGAACCCTTTAAGACTTTAAGAAGAATGTCTATACCTTCATTCAATTCACAATTAAAAATGTTTTAAAACTGTGCTGCATCATGATAGTTACTGCCTGACTTGGGTCCCAGACAATCTTTTGAAGACTGCAAATGGAGCAATTATTTCCTGCATTTTAGAAAAACATCTAATATTGGTGAAGAGGATACATGTAATATTATGAGAACTGCTTGGAAGATGACATGTTACCTTTATTTGAAACAAGAAGTGAAATTCAGAATATTTCACACTTAAATTCTACTCAGTGGTTAATATTTAAGTGTTTTCTAATTAGTTGTTTACATTTTTATATGCACTGATAAGATGCTAAATAATTTCTTGGTTACAAAATTTTTAAACCTATTAAGTAAATACTTTGCAGAATTACATTAAAAAGTAATATTCACTCACTCAACAAATAATTACAAAGCAATTATTCCTGCTTTTTTCCCTAGATGACCATTTAATATGGTTTTCTATTTTATTATTCTTTCAGTTTATTTGTCTGCTAATTATCATTTACTTCTGGTAAACAGTGTCTGGAAATGCACGAAACCTCATTTCTATGTTCAATGAATGAATAACTCAAAGATATATAAACACAATACATATCTGCATCTTTAAGGCTGGAAATGAACGGAACCTACTTTGTGTCTGCAGCTTCACATTTCTGCTAAATATCACACTGACTGGTGTATGATCAGAATACCCTCTTAAAAAAAGAAAAACTAACTAAAAAGCCCCACACAACTGAAATCAAGAAATAGTTAAAAATACAAGCTAAAGTTAGAGGGGGAAATGACACTCCTCTCCATCATTCTCCCCCCCCCATCATTCTTTAGGGTGCATATTGTTTTTATTTCTTACATTTGGTCAGAGAAAGGGATGATTAGATCCATTTCAAATCGCTTGATTTTCCCTGCTGTGATAGCTCTTACTCCACAAGTCAAGAAATAAATGTGCGAAGTTGGGTACTCTCAACTATGCCCATGGTGATTGCGCATCCAGGGACTGGGAATTACCAGTGGGTAAAACCCAAAGGAACGACTGTGAACTGAGTCCGTGTCAGGAGTCAGTTTTGCTTGCCTCCCCGCCCGCCCCCCCGCCCCCAATGTATCTCCAGGGTACAAGAAAAGAACTGCTGTTCCATGCCAGCGAGGCCCCAGGTAACAAGGACCCCTCAGATCCTGTGTCCAGCAGTCCTCGAATTGCTCGGGAATCTGGCTTTCCTCAGGGCACAGCTATGCAACACACAGTCCGAGGCATTTGGAGAAGAACCAAGCAAACCATCTTTCTCGTGGGCCTTTTCCTTCCTCGTGGACTCTGAGTCCCACGCAGCTTCTCCTTTAGGCTTGGAACCACAGCTATGATAACCAGTTTAGGCAACTGGAAAAGAGGCCATGACATTTTACTGGGGGCAGCTGCCCTCTGCATTGTGACCACCCATCCTAATTTGATTGAGCAATACCTTTGTTGTTTGCCTAGCTATCTTGCCTGTGTGAGTGTTGTGTTCTACTAACCAGCTCCATACCTGAGGACAGATCTATTGACTGCTGCGGACCTTGCTGCTCATTACGATCATAGCACCCACCTTGCTAATGGTGAGAGCCCCCGTGGTGTAGTGATCACACATTGGGGTATGATCTGCAAGGCCAGCAGTTCTATACCACAGGAGAAAGACGGGCTTTCTACTCTTGTAAAGAGTTACAGTCTCAGAAATCCACAGGTGCAGTTCTACCCTGTCCTACGAAATATAGCAATGAGTTTCGAGTTTGCTTATGGCAACTGAGCGCTGCCTATCCAAGAAGTCAGCAGTTCAAAACCACCATCTGCTCCATAGGGGAAAGATGATGCTTTCTACTGCCAGAAAGAGTTACAGTCACAGACACCCACAGGGAAGGTTCTACCCTGCCTTACAGGGTGAGTCAGAATTGACTAGATGACGGTGAGCCTGTTTGCTTGTTTATTATCTCAGGACCCACTGATTTCAGTAAGTCCAGTTTTGTAACAGCTGCTTTTTACATAAACCTGGGTCTTTAAAGGACAGGAACTTCAGAGCTTCTTAATGAAAAAGAAAGAGGGAGTCAGGGAGGGAGGAAAGGAACACACACACACACACACACACAGACACACAAACCCACTGTCACCATGTATATTCTGACTCATAGTAACCCTACATAGGGTTTCTAAGGTTTGTAAATGTTTGTTGGGACAGATAGCCTCATCTTTCTTCCATGGAGCAACTGGTTGGTTTTGAACCACTGACCTTGTGGTTTGTGGCCTAAGATTAACGGGACAGTGCCACCTTTCTAGCCCATTCCTTCTCACTTGGGTCTACGGAATTTCCCTTGGGCTCTCCCACTGAAACAGTGTTGTCTGTTGGGTGGTCGTGTTTGCACACTAGATCTAAACTAGCACACTCACCGCTCTGGATCTTATGATTCCTCCCTTCCTTTTGGCCAGGCCAGTGCTGACAGTTCTACCTCTGCAATGGAGCCCATGCTTCTGCAAGCTTCTAAGACAGTGGTTCTCCACCTTCCTCACGCTGCAACCCTTTCATACAGTTCCTTATGTTGTGGTGACCCCCAACCATAAAGCTGTTTTCGTTGCTACTTCATCACTGTCATTTTGCTACTGTTATGAATCATCATGTAAATATCTGATATGTAGGGTGCATTTTCATTGTCACAAATTGAACATATTTAAAGCATAGTGATTAATCACCAAAACAATATGCAATCATATATTGTGAAATATTTATTTCTAATGACAACATTGGAAATATGTGTTTTCCGATGGTCTTAGGCAACCCCTGTGAAAGGGTTGTTCAACCCCCAAAGGGGTCGAGACCCACAAGTTGAGAACTGCTGGTCTAAGACAACCACCCTTGCAGTGGATCAGCATCACGGATGAGAAAATTGTGCACTGTTAAGTCAATCAAGCTCATAGTGACCCTCAGAGACAGTAGAACTGCCCCCTTGGACTTCCTCGGCTGTGATCCGTATGGCTCAGATCACCAGTATCTTTCTCACTGATAATCTCAAGCAGTAGGCATCTAACTCCAGCACTACTGCTACTATTTCCCCTGCTGCTCTCAAACACCTGAAATGCCACAGCTGTCAATACCCTTCCATGCCCCAGTGCCGCAGCCCAGTTTACAACCTGTGAGCGTTCTAACAACTGCACTGCAGCTATAAGCTTGGGATTATAAAAAGGTGCTTAGTACAGCCAGCCAAGTCCAGCAACAAAAGCCCATTTTGAGACACCTCCTACCTCAGGCTTCATCCAGGGCTAACTGCTGGAGGCAAGGCTCCCTGGGGACCCAATGCTGAGGTTTCTGTGCCAGGGTGAGTGGGGGACACTGTGAGAAAGAGCACCTGGGTGAGAAGACTGTCGAGGGACTGGGCAGGGAGAAAGGTTAAACTGCATGCAGGTGCAGCAAAGGCCTCGCTGCAGCCCTGGGGAGCTCTGGAGTTGTGGTTGCATCTTCAGATATCCCAAATTGAAGCAGGACAGACACGTCTTTGTGCCGCACATGAATCAGACATTGAATATGCACCTTCTCTAGGGAGGGAACCTAACCTTGGCAAAGTATCTGTTCTTTGGCTGAGGACAGTGCCAGGAGAGCCACACAGCTGAGAGGCAGGAGCTGACACCATCCTCCCCAACAAGAGCGAGCACCTGAATCCTGAGGGAGGAACTAGGGGACAGGACACAGCACCCACAATGCTCCGAAGCAATGGACCCATCCCTTAAACTTCTGAGATTATGAATTACTGACCCGTAAAATAAGGAAGAAGAGCTCACTCACAGGATAGCTAAGGGAGCAAACAGAAACCACAAATGCAGGCAAGCTGTGGGACTGAAGAACATTTTCGTTTCAGCCAGAATTCTGGAACCATCTTATCTAGTGTGGGTGGCAGACTCCCACTTGTCATCTCAAGAACAGTCGGTTCTTTTACTTTTCTGCCATCCCTTATCTTTAAGGTCAACATTATTGCTACTTCAAAACGTTGCCACTACGGTGCTGAGACATTGCGAACTTTTTATATGTATCTCTCGGCTCGTTTCCATCATGCCCAGCTTTCCAAATACATCAATAACCAGCATCGCTGTTGAGTCAATTGCAACTTCCAGCCACCGCACGTGTCACAGATGACCGAGCTACCTAGGGTTTGATTGCCCGTCCTCGTTATAAGCAGATTGCCAGACCTTTCTTCCACGGCCACAGAGTAGGTTCTCATTATCAGCTCTTAGGTTGGCATTCCAGGTTTAGCCATTTGCACCACCCAGGGACCTCATTTCTGAAACAGATCCTATGCTATAAACAACAAACCGTAGTCCATGACTCCATCAAGAAGGAAAGTCAAGGGTCTGTGGGACTTAAAAGAACATTCATTGCCATCAGGTTCATTTCAGCTCACAGTGACGCTTTGTGGTTTCTGAGACTGTAAATTCTTATGGGGACGGAAATCTTTCTCCAAAGAGCAGCTAGCAGGTTTGAACTGCCCGCCTTTTGGCTAGTAGCCCAAAGCCCTAACCCACAGTATCACAGTGTCTCCTTAAAAAATGGAAAACTGAGGGTGGGGTGGAAAGAGGATTACAAGGATCTACATATAACCTCCTCCCTGGGGGATGGACAACAGAAAAGTGGGAGAAGGGAGACGTCGGACAGTGTGACATATAACAAAATAATAATAATTTATAAATTATCAAGGGTTCATGAGGGAGAGGGGAGCAGGGAGGGTGGAGAAAAATGAGGAACTGATACCAAGGACTCAAGTAGAAAGCAAATATTTTGAGGATGATGATGGGAACAAATGTACAAATGTGGTTGACACAATGGATGCATATATGGATTGTAATAAGAGTTGTACAAGCCCCCAATAAAATGATTTTTAAAAATTAAAAAAAAAAACAACTGAAAACTGTCCAGTCAATAAAAACTTGTTTACCCTTGGTTAGCAATAAAGGGGCTCGCTCCTGCTCTCGCTCCCGGCGGGGGTCTCCCCACGAGGACCACAAAGCAGGGCTGAGGTGAGCATGCTACCATGAAGAAAAAACAAAAACAAAAAACTTGTTTACCAGTTCAAAGATTCATATATGAATCCTGCAATTCTAAGCAATACTCACTAGAGGGAGTAAGTTACAAATGGAAACGTTTTCCACGGAGCCTCAGGATAAGCAATAAGCGGGTTTGTAAGAATCAACAAGTGCTGGGGAGGAAGGGGGTAAAAATGAGGAGCTGATGTCAAGGGCTTAAGTAGAAAGAAAATGCTTTGAAAATGATGATGGCAGCATATGTGGAAATGTGCTTGACACAATGGATGAATGAATGGATTGTGATAAGAGCTGTAAGAGCTCTCAATAAAAGTATTTAATAAAAAAAGAATCAACAAGTGCATATTTATTTATCTGTACTTTAGTGCAGGAAAAGACTCCAAGCCTTTTCAATGCCTTTAAAGCTGCACATGCAGCGAGTAAAGGGGATTGTGATGGAGAACTTGTTTTGAATAGGAATTGGTGCAAGCCTTTCAAAGAGAGGAGAAATTTATCTAACAGTAAAATGCAAGAGCAATTTGCCTGCAAGTAGGACTGAGGATGGCAAGTGGTGAGGACTTACTGTATTTTCAACTGAAGAGATCAAATTAGACTTTTAAATTCTAGAATAAGCTAAAGGCTCTCCCTACCTTCCCTCAAACATTTTGGAACATTTGAAAATTTTGTGCTCTGATTTTTCTTCTGCATTTACAGACATGATGTCACTATGTTTCTTTAGGAAGAGTGAACCAAACTCAATGATTTATATGTCCCCCGCTAACTAATGGTCCATGGCCTACAAGATAGTCGGTTTGGGCATAGGAAATATGAAAGCATAATTTATATGGACTTTTATATCAACTAGAGATTTTTAATTCTCATGAAATTTCATATTTCCTGGGGCCATTGTGACTGGGTCCACCCCTAACACTGCTTTGCTCTGGCATACAGGAATGGGGCCCAAGAGCTACAACTGACCCAATGACAACTGGTCAAAACATCTCTGCATGGTGTAAATGGGTAGTACACTGTTATTAACTGGAAGGTTAGGGGTTCAAGTCCACCCTCAGGTGCCTCAGAATAAAGGTTTGCTCTTCTACTTCTGAAAAATGAGCAACCAGAAATCCTACAGTAGTGTTTCTACTGACACCCAATGGGTCAGAATTGACAAGAGAGCGACTAGTTACAGCATCATGAGCTATAGAAAGCCTTTTTGTTGTTGTTGCCCTTTTCCCCCCTAAATGGAACTGTACGTAGGCAAGAGAGACTATCATCTACTGCTTCATTTTCAATTAAAAACAATTGTTCAAGTCATAATTCTAAAACCTGTTCTTTCTCACTTTAATTTCTTGACTTGTTAAAGATGGGACAAAAGAGCCCTAGTGGTGTAGTGGGTTATACATTGAACTGCTAACCATAGAGTCAGCTGTTCGAATCTACCAGCCTCTCTTGAGGAGAAAGATGAAGTTGCTAGTTCCCATAAAGGTGTAAAATCTCAGAACCCTGAAAGGGCCGTTCTAGGTTGGCCCTTTAGGTTGATATGGGCCACTGTGAATCAGAAGCCACTTAGTGGCCAAATAAGAAACAGCAAGTGTGAAATAAGAACCAATTGCACTATGGGGTAAAGTGGGAGATTCTGGCTCTGAAATCAGGTCAACCTGAGTCTGAATCTCAGTTACACCAGTGATCAGCTATGTGGTCCGAATAACTCTCATAACCTCAAAAAGCTTCAAAGGTGGGAGGGCGGACAGGGAGCTGATAGCATTGATGACTGTATTACCCCACTCAATGGGCTCGAACACAGAATTGGTATGTGAACTGGTGAAGGTGGCATCCTGAGCGAATCACCGTCCGGCACTCCTGCTGTTAGGCCAGAAAATTCAGAGGTCAGGAGGCCAATACTGGGAAGCTTGGGGCTTAAAATAGACTCAGTGTCTTGGGGTCTTGTTCAGAGCCGCCCCCCCCCCTTTGATTTTTAACCACGAAGCGATTCTAGAACTCTCAAATTCACTGTGCCTGCCTGCGGCCTCCCCTAACCCCTCGCCAGATCCAGGAGGACCGTGTCTGTTACCCCCTCCTGCACCCTGGACCGACAGCGAGCAGTAATTTCCCCAGGCTGCTGTCTAAAAGAATTGCATGTGAATTGATAGGATTGTGTAAGATATGGCAAAAAAACAACTATTACGGGGGGAAGAAAGAAGAAGAAGGGCTCCGGGGCCGTATGGTGGGGGAGTAGGGGACACAGAGGCCCTGATAGCAAGTTCAAGGAGAAAGAAAATGTTTTGAAACCGACTGTGGTAGCAATTGTGTAATACTGCTCGATGTGACTGAACTATGGAATGTTAGGGTATCTGTAAGCGCTCCCAGTGAAACAAGTAAAAAGAAGAAGAAGCTTCAATGGCCTCTTCTGCAAAATGGAAGCCGACAGCACCCCCAACCTAAGGTCCTATAAGGCTTTGATGCACGTATGTGTGCAAAGTACTCGACCTAGTGCCTCACACGTAGAAAGCCGTCAGCATATGTTGGCCATTATGATAGCGAGCAAAAGTGCCTGGTTGGCCCTTGACTACTAGCCTAAAGGCTGGAAGCTAGAATCTACCCCACAGGGGCACAGAAGTAAGAGGGCCTAGTAATATACTTCCATGAAAGATGACTCTCTCACACCTGATGCTGCCATGAATTGGAATCTACTTGACAGAAGCAGGACTTGTTGGCTGTGGTCGTTTGGCATGATGGTAAGTGGGATGAGAACATCAGAGCAGTAGAAATGGCAGACTCCCAGGCTGTGTTACCGGACCCAACCAAACACCAGACTCACTGTCATCCGGTCAGTGCTGACTCATCTCCACCCCAGGGGGCTTCCAACTCTGTAACTGCTTCGTGGGAGGAGAAAGCCCAGTCTTTCTCCCTCACAGCTGCTGCTGGTTTCGAACCGCCCAATGCGTAACCACACACCTGAAACTAAAACAAAGGATTTCTGATCAGGAAGGGCCCGCAGAGATCATCAAACCTGATCATTTCTTCATTTATATTTTAATGGTGATACGAAAACAAGCAAAACGATGTAACTTTCAAAACTCCACACCATCTGTTTCTCTTGGTCTGGTGCTCTGAGTCGAAGGGCTACAAACAGTTGCACTGGAGCCTCTCAGACTCACGGTCACCTCCTGTGTGTCGGAGTCGAACTATCTTCCATAAGGTGTTCAATGGCCGGGTTTCCCCCAGAAAATAGATCAGCCTGTTGGGCCTCTCTCTCTCTGCACGGACTCAAACCTCCAACGTTTTGGTTTGTAGCCAAGCACCATCAAGGAGCTCCTCCTGTGCTCCACAGAACAGTAAGATTGGAAGGCAGTACTGTGAAGAAATCAGAAGTTCTCTTTAAGTAGAAAGAACACAATGAGTTGCACGATTGAAATGCAAAGGAAGAGATAGACTAGGGGTTGGCTTACTCAGGCCTTCATTTTTTTAATGAAATAATATTGAAACAAGCAGGGAAACAGAAATATAGTATCAGGTTGAGAAATAATGAAAATGATGGCAATACATAGAAAATGTAGTGTAGGGTATGCCTTATAGCCAAAGAATAACCAAACCAAACCCACAGCCCTGAAGCTGGTGCTGACGCATAACAACTCCATTGGACAGAGTAAAACTGTTCCCTAGGGATTCCAGGGCTGTAACCTCTATGGGAGCAGAAAGTTTCTTTTTCATCCCATAATGGTAAACTCATAACCTTGAGTGCTTTCCTTTAAAAATAAATAAGTAAGAATGTTTAAAAGACCTAAATATTCAGCTTATAAAACTAGAATACATCAAACAAACCTAAGAAAAGAGAAAATATATATAAACTGAAAGAAAACAAAAATAGTTAACCTGGTAAAATCAATTGGGACAAAAAGACAAATAAAATAAATATCCTGTCAAATTCAATGCACATACAAAAAAGGAGAAAAAAATCAATAAAATAAGAAATGAGTAATAGGTTGGGAAATTTTCTTTAGAAAATAACAAACATCAGTCCCTGAAAGTAAAAAAGAATTCTCTCCAATCAAATTAAAAATCAACATAATGATTATAATGGCCAAAACTGACTGAAAATAAGTTCAAATCCTGAAACTTATGCCCAAGGAAGAAATTGTGAAAGTCATCAAATGAGTACCTACATATGGTTTTCCAATTGAATTATTTTACACTTTCCATAGCTTGACAAAAATATGAAAACGAATCTGTGGCCAAACATTAGGCAGCAGAACTCATTTATAGCCCTGAGTTTGAATTACACCATTACCTCTTTCTTCCATCTACTCAAGGAAGTACACAACTGCTGCACTTGATTGGGCTTTACATTGCTTTGGCTCTTAGAACATGAAAATGTTTGTTCTGGTCAGCTATAGAGACCCATGATCTTGATGAAAGTTTGCTTTCTTTCATATTCCTTCGTGAAAGGCCACCCA
The DNA here is from genome assembly GCF_000313985.2 of Echinops telfairi. Classification (NCBI taxonomy): domain Eukaryota; kingdom Metazoa; phylum Chordata; class Mammalia; order Afrosoricida; family Tenrecidae; genus Echinops; species Echinops telfairi. Next base: position 17,919,428 of record NW_022103918.1, read on the forward strand.
ACTCTTAAGGCATATTAAAATGGCATCTGATTGCATTCTGGAACCTTCTTGTGACTCTGGAAGACCAGGAGGTCACACTTCTCAAGGTCATTCTACTGACTAGCCATTCCAGTTACTAATACAATATAAAACCAAAGTAATAAAAACAGGATATCGAGTTAGGAAGAGCTTTCGAAGAAATAAAAGAAGCACAAAGACAGATACTAGATGTTAACCCATAAGAATGAGGCAAACTCTTCTGTTCACTGCATAGGCGTGTTGAAGAAATTGGCCAGATATTTGGTGCCACATAAAAACTTTTTAAAAATCCAGATGAATTAAAGACTTAAATAAAAAGAAAACAAAAAACTATAAAGTCAATATTTTTAAATAGGAAAGGACCTTCTAAGCTTCACCTCACCAAAGATATCACGGTCCATTTTACAGCATAGAAATTTAAAACCACGATCATTAAGCATAAAACTAAAAAATAATAGCCAGTTGAATATAAATACAATGAACATAACGAAAAATCATATCCTTAATATACTAAACAGTTCATACAAGTTGTTCAGAAAAACACTAAGACACCAACTTACATAAAATTGAGCAATTTGTACATAAAGAGGTTTCCCCACTGACCCATGGCCCTGCAGGGAACAGCACCAGAGACAGTGTGGGAATTGCACCCGATCTGATCCCACCACATCAAGGCAAACCCCTGGGGGGGTGCAGTGGAACAGCAAGGGAATGGAGCAGCGAGGTCCCCAGGGAATG
>NW_022103918.1:17921368-17923565 GCF_000313985.2 Echinops telfairi
ATAGGAACTGGAAACACAGGGAATCCAGGGCGGATGATTCCCTTCAGGACCAGTAGTGTGAGTGGCGACACTGGTTGGGTAGAGGGAGGGTGGCTTGGAAAGGGGGAACCCATTACAGGGGTCCACATGTGACCTCCTCCCTCGGGGATGGATAACAGAAAAGTGGGTAAAGGGAGACGTCGGACAGGACAAGATATGACAAAATAATAACTTAGAAATTATCAAGGGTTCATGAGGGAGGGGGAAGCAGGGAGGGAGGGGAAAAATGAGGACCTAATGTCAGGGGCTTAAGTGGAGAGCAAATGTTTTGAGAATGATGAAGGCAATGAATGTACAAATGTGCTGTACACAATTGATGTATGTATGGATTGTGATAAGACTTATATGAGCCTCTAATAAAATGATTAAAAAAATAATAATAAATAAATAAAATTTAAAAAGAGGTTTCCCAAAAGAAGAAATAACATGAAAAAGTACTAATATCACATAAGTCAAAGAAATTAAGTCATAAGATGCCCCCCTTTTTTCTGTGGAAACATCAAAGACTATAAAAATGAACACTCAGAATTGGAGGGTATAATAAAATAAATATTCTTTCATACTTTTAATGGAAGTTTACCATATTCATTTCCTAGAGCTGCAATAGCAAAGTGCTACAAGCTGGGTGATTTGTCAAACAACAGAAATGTGTTGTCCCACAGTTCTGGTGGCTAGAAGTTCACAATGAAAGTGTCCTCAGGCCATGTGTCTCATATGTTCATTAGAATCTGGAAAGTGCATTTGCTCTGAGATTACTATGACAAATAAAAATTGTTGATATTGTAATATTGGTTATTTATAATATGCTAGGGATTAAGTGCTTTATATGTGTCATTTCTGTTTAAACTATTTAATTTAATCCTCATCGTGATCCTACCAAGTAGGTTATTAATATGCACGTTGTAGTTCAGTGACTTACTTGACATGGTTCTTCTAGCTATATAGCCTTTGTTTTTCCTGCTAAATGACTGGGTAGAAGTATACAAATATTAGGTATTCATGGTCCACTAAGATGAAACAGCTTGCTAATCATGTAAATAAATTGTATGGAGTGGGACCCTGTAATTGGGCATAGGCCCTAATGTGGGACTGAGGAGTTTTGCCATCCCACTAGGCTTAAAAAGAACCTTCTCAGAAGTGGAAATGGGGGCTCTCGTTATCATCAAGAATGAAAAGCCAGGAGTAGAAAAGGTCCTTTGAACCCCTTGATCCAGGAGACATCGTTGTGACCCTAGAGAAGTAGCGCGAGCAGCAGCAGAGGCAGCAGAACCAAACGCAGGCGAGGGAGCCATTGGCTTTTAGCCCAAGGAAGGAGCGAGCTAAGGGCCTTCTGGCAGGAGCTCATCCCTCTGTGCAGGTAAGTGTGCTGAGACCCTGTTACAGCGCAGTGCCTTTGGACTGGGGCTACCAGGGAAGTGGGGTGCCTTTTGGATGTTTATCAGCAGAGCGAAAGGATGTAAAATTGTCTAAGCAAGTCAGAGGCCAAGGGGCCACGTGACTGAGAAACTGATGACCAGAGAGCGCTGTGCCCACAGGCATGGTTGAGAAGAGGCAGTCCTGCCAGGAGAATGGTATCCTGGGTATTTCTGATTCGGAACAGTAACCAGTTAATATCTCTTATAAGCTCCATAATCATGAGTCTCGTCTATGAGGTAGCCACTGCAATAGATTAACGAACCCCGTGGAGAAGTAGAGAGTATTTGGGGGGCGGGTTTGGGGGGGCGGGGAATGGTTAGCATTAGAATTGGTAAAGAAGGTTGGAGCACAGAGGCATGCCAGATTCCTAACTCAAAGAAATCAGTTTAGGGCAGATGTTCAGTTTGATTCTCCTTTTCCTTTGTAAAGTCAGAGGACACAAACCTAAGTTATTGGACACAAACCATAGTTCACTAGAATGCTGTATTACCTCTTACATGAGGGGGCTTCAAAAAATTCATGAAACATTTGAATTAAGATTTAATGAAAATTTTCCTTGACATTTTTGAAGCCTCCTCATATATCGTATCATGTTATCATGTAAATATTAATGAATTTATGTACCCCTTCCTCATTTATCAACTATCTCATTTATGTAACAGATTTTATTTATAACAATAATAAAAAATCTATTATCTGATTATATATTTAAATCGTTTTATTAGGGTCTCATACAACTCTT
>NW_022103918.1:17924434-17926470 GCF_000313985.2 Echinops telfairi
AGTGATCCTATCATGGAGGTGAGCACACAATGATACAATTTTTTGTTCTTTGATGCCTGATCCCTTCGGCACCTCGTGATCACACAGGCTGGTGTGTTCTTCCATGTGGGCTTTGTTGCTTCTGAGCTAGATGGCCACTTGTTTACCTTCAAGCTTATCTGACTATATATTAATGACATGCAGTAACAAATGCAAAGGTGTAAGATGAGAGAAATGCTGACTGTGATGGTTAAGGTTATATGTCAACTTGCCTGGGCTGTGATTCTCCGTGGTTTAGCGGTCATAATTTTACATTTACTAATGATGTAGTCACACTCCATTTTATGATGTGATGCAATCATCCTTCACTTTTGTATATGGCCAGTTTTTGCATAAACACCTGGTCTTTGGAACCTAACTATGTCAATAAGTGAGGAACAGGTGTATTTATTTCTATATGTGTATGAAAGATATAGAAAAAGGGTGAGAAATGAGCTGACACCAGGGGCTCAAGTGGAAAGTGGGTGTCATAAGAATGATGAAGTCAACATATGTACTAAAGTGCTGGACACAGATGATGTATGTAATAAAATGATTTTTTATTTTTAAAAAGAGAAAGGGTGAGAAGAAAGCATACTAAAATATCAATGATAATATTATGAGTCGTTAAAACAATTTTTGATACTTTCTCCCATTTTCAATTTTTTTCTGAAATCAGAAACAATCTTGTCCCGGGAAGCTCAAATACCATCGGAACACAATGCCTAGATTCTAGTGACACGAAACAAAGCACTCCTGGGAGAGTATTCCTGAATTATTTGATTTTCAGGTTAACTCTTTGCAAAATTATTTGGTAGAAGGTGGAATATATTAATGTGTATGTATGTGCTATGTGTATCACGTGAACAAGTACAAAAAATGACAGCAAGTTTTTTAGTGTCTTGCAGGGTTTGCAAAGCATGTTCACATAGTTATTCACTTGATAAACCAGTTAACACAATTCCCAGCTATTTATATCACTCTTTGAAAAGGATCACTGTTCACTATAATCTCTCTAACAAGAGAAAACTGAGTAACTTCTCCCAGAATTACAGTTGTCCAACCTTCACCGAGGAAAACCACCAATTTTATATGTCTACGCCCCAGGGCAGAATTTAAGAGAATTGCAATATGCTTGAGCTGAATCTTTTTCATCTTTGGCTAGCGGCTCTCGTTGTCACCAGGTTCTTTTCACGGCTTTATCGTGTAACTAAGCCATTCTAACACTGACTTAAGCCTGCTGATGGGAAGCAAGTAATCTTCTCATTCTTTGAAGGTGCGTTCACTCTTTCAGGTCAATGGGGTCACATTGCAAGATCCTCCAAGTTAGTGCACAGTTGAATTAGCACCTTTACAATAGAATCTGCCTAGCTAAGCTACTGCCTGCCCAGCTACTCAGATTCACTCAGTGAAACTTTGTTTAAAGGTAAATGTTCATGATTTCTGTTTGTTTTTTTAAGCATGTCAAGCTGTGTTGATAAAACGAGGGCATTCTTCCATGGGAAAACTACTACCACTGCATATTTTCTACTTTATTTAGGAAGGCGTGAAATGGCATTTCCAGGGGAGTAGAATGTCTGCATCTGTACTTTGAACCAAGTGAACACATTCATCTTTTTTTAAAATCCTTTTATTGGGGCTCCTACAACTCTTTATCACAATCCACACGTCCATCTACTGTGTCAAGCGCACTTGTACATTTGATGCCATCATCATTCTCAAAACATTTGTTTTCTACTTGAGCCCTTGGAATCAGCCCCTCATTTTTCCCCTCCCTTCCCTCTCCCTCCCAAACCCTTGATAATTTATAAACTATTATTATTTTGTCATATCTTACACTGTCCGATGTCTCCCTTCACCCATTTTTCTGTTGCCCATCCCACAGGAAGGAGGTTATATATAGATCCTTAGGATCAGTTCCCCCTTTCTACCCCACTTTCCCTCCACCCTCCGGTATCACCACTCTCACCACTGGTCCTGAAGGGATCATCTGTCCTGGATTTCCTGTGTTTCCAGTT
>NW_022103918.1:17927974-17928107 GCF_000313985.2 Echinops telfairi
GGATTTGTTTGTTTTTTTAAGGTGCCCTAGTGAGGTGCCCTTATTACTATTTTCATACCTTACACCATCCGCTGTCTCCCCTCACCTACGTTTCTGTTGTTTGTTCCCCTTTTGGGGGTGGGTGGGTGTTAAA
>NW_022103918.1:17928207-17929461 GCF_000313985.2 Echinops telfairi
GTGTTTCCAGTTCCCATCTGTACCGCTGTGCATCCTCTGGTCTAACCAGGTTTGCAAGGTAGAATTGGGATCATGGTAGTTGTGGGGAGGAAGAGTTTAAGAACTAGAGGAAGGTTGTGAGTTTCATTATTGCTGTACCCTGAGTGACTCATCTCCTCCCCACTACCCCTCTGCAAGGTATGTCCAGTTGTCCACAGGTGGGCATTGGGTCCCCATCACATGCTACCCTCATTCATGATGATATGATCCCCCCTCCTGCCTTTGGTGCTTGAAGCCTGGTCCCTTCGGCCCTTCATGATCACACATGTTGGTGTGCTGCTTCCATGTGGGCTTTGTTGCTTCTGGGCTCCATCTAGCCAATTCTTGTTTGGGTCTATTAACCCTATAAAGTCAAACTCACTTGCCCTCGAGTTGATTTCTACTCATAGCTACCCTATAAGAATAGGGCAGATCTGTCTGTAGTTTCCGAGACTAACTGTTTACAGGAGTGGAAATCCTCATCTTTCTCCCATGGTTCAGCTGATGGATTCAAACTTCTGACCAATGCATAACTTCTATACCACTAGACCTAGTAACCCTATAGGACAGAGTAAAACTGCCCCTTTGAGTTTCCAAATTCAAAATCTTTATGGAAGCAGACTGTGGGTTTGAACTGCTGGCCTTTCAGTTAGCAGGTAAGATCATTAGCTTTTGTGCCACCAGGTGTATTTGCATAAGGGCTAACCTTATAAACATCAGTAGCTCTCAAGATTGTATTTACTTTATAACAAAATATAATGGTATATATTTTTTCAATTCTAGGGTATATATACATATGTATACTTTTAAAATATCTTAATGGTTCTGAAATTAGATGCATCTAAAAATAGATGTATATTTAATGTGGTAGTGATTTTTTTTTGGGGGGGGGGAGTTTTTTTATAGTGTGTTTCATAGTTGGCGCCATCTTTGGCGCCATCTTCTAGAAGAGCTATGGTGAATGATATGTGCTTGTATGAAATCCCTCTTCTCAAGAAAGCTGCACTATCCTGGATCTTTCCTTTGAAAAGAGGATGTTTTATGTTTTAGAAAGATCGCAATTCAAGTACTTTGAAAGTGGGGAGAAATGTTTGAAGTTGTTTAAATTATTGAGAAAATGTATGTATTTGGAACTTCCTTTCGATAGCCTTATTGCATTAACCAGACATCCTGCAACAGTAATTCTAATATTATATCTATTTTGAGACAAATTTTTTTAAAAGAAATAATCATTTT
>NW_022103919.1:0-1033 GCF_000313985.2 Echinops telfairi
GGATTGTCCTGCTGACTCTGCTCTAGTTGTTGTAAATTTTGTGCCAGTATATCAGTCATGAGTCTCTCTCTTCCGTTTTCAGGTGTGCATGTATTGCTACCAAACTTCCTCTGATAGATGCCTTTGCTGTGTCCCATAAGTTTTGGTATGTCGTGTTCTGATTCTTGTTGGTTTCTAGAAATTTCCTAATTTCATCTCCGATCTGTGCCAGCACACACTCCTTTTGCAATAGAAACTTATTCATCCTCCAATTGTTTGTTCTTATTTTCTTCGTCAACCTTTTGTTGATTTCCAGCCTTATGGCACAGTGGTCAGAGAGAGGGGTCTGTGTGATATCAAAGTGCTTAAATTTATGTAGATTTGCTTTATGCCCAGCATCTGGTCTATCTCGAATATGTGCCATGTGGGCTTGAAAAGAATGTGAATCATTTTTATTCGGATGAAAAGCTCTGTAAATATCTATCAGGTCAAATTTTCTAATTGTAGTATTTAGATCTCTACCTTTCTTGTTGAGTTTCTTTCCCTTTGATCTATCTTTCTCAGAGAGTGGCGTATTCAAGTCACCAACTATAATTGCTGACACCGTGATTTCTTTTTCATCTTTTGGAGTGTTTGGTTAACTATTCAGCAGGTTTCTCATTCAGGGAATTTATGTTTACAATGCTTAGTGGTTCATTGTCTACCATTCCCTTGAGCATTATATAGTGTCCCTCCTTATCTCTTTTCATTGTTTGAAGTTTGAGGTCAATTTTATCTGAGATTAGGATTGGAACCCTTGCTTTTCTTGAATAGCTGCTTGCTTGGTATGCCTTTCTCCAGCCTTTGCTTCTCAGCCTATTTTTGTCTGTAGCCTTGAGATGTGTCTCCTGTAGGCAACTGATTGATGGATTGTGTTTTGCAAGCCAGTCTGCTAGCCTCAACCTTTTAATGCCTGAGTTCAGACCACTGATATTCAGGGTTATTATCTTCATCTGTGGACTCTGTGATGTCATCTTATACCTTTTGTGTTGGGTGTTTTCCTACCTTCCTTTCT
>NW_022103919.1:1625-3540 GCF_000313985.2 Echinops telfairi
CTGGTATTCATTCATAATCTGGGGAAGTTTTCCTCCAAGAATTCTCTCACTATTGTTGCAGATGACTTCTTTGTTGTGCCTTCCTCTGGTAAGCCAATAATTCTAATGTTGTTCCTCTTCATAGCATCAGGCATAGCTCTTAGGTTTTCTTCAACATTTCTGATTATTTTATTAGGTTTTTGTCCGCATTTGTTAGTCTGCTTGGCTGTCCTCCAAGTCACTGGTGTGGTTCTCTGCTTCCTCCAGTCAATTCTCGAGGTCTGTGTGCTGCTATTGGTTTTTGTTATCTCCCCTCTAAGCTCCTGTATTTCCCTTTGGTGTATGGCCTTTATCTCCTGTATCATTTCATCCCTTTTCTGTATTGTTTCCCTCATATCCTGCATGACTCCAAGAAGGATTCTGAAAATTTCTTTCTGTGGTAGCTCAATGTCTGCTTCTTCTAAGCATGTCGTTATGTTCGGGAAATCTTCTGCTATTGCCTTTTGTTTCTCCTGTTTTCTCATTGAGGTTGTTGGGGCTGGTGGCTATTTGCATTGTGTTGTTTTAGAGGAGCCGGGTGCCATTTTCCAGCGAGTCAAAGAGCACTGGGTCTCTCTGGGAGACTTGTAGGAATGCTTCTTTGAACTGCCTACAGCTAATTTCACTATGGAATTAGCCTAATACTTTATCCTCCTGTAGCTTCCCTCTCAGAGGAGTGCCCCAGAAGACTGGTAGGTTGCCCGCTTTTGTGTAGAACATCACGAATGATGGGCAGAATTGCCTTTACCAGGTAGATTGGGCAGAGGTTCCTGAAGCAGCTTGGAACATTGGTGAGTGTTGGCCGAGCTGCCTTAGACTGTGTGAGGCACTGAGGTAGGTGGGAGGAAGTTCCCTCAGGAGGATGCTCGGGCTTTCCCCAGCCTCAGGCCAGTTGCACCACATGGAGTTCACATAATTGTGTGCTGGGCAAGCGTAAATGCCCTAGGCTAAGGGGAGTGGTCTCAAGTTCCCCAGTTAAGTGTGAGAGAACAGGGAAGAGACAAAGAGTCGGAAATTTTTTTTAAGTAAGCCCGCTGAGTCTGTGCAGGGATTGAGAGAAGAGAGGGAAACAAAGGTATCAATATAGCTGAGCCACAATCACTGCCTGTGGGGCTGCATAGGTTTAATCCCTGCCCCCAAGGAGGCTGTGAGCTTTGGCTGTGTTGAGATAAAGCCCCTGCACCAGCTCCAAATGGTCAGGTGCCGGCCAAGACAGTGGCACAGGGCTAAGGTCAAACCCTAGCCGTCCTCCACTGTGGTAAGCCAAAAGCCCCCAGACCCTAAAACCCTTGTTGATATGTGCCTACTTGTGTTTATGATGCTCCTCCTGCGATCCAGCAGAATTGAATTTCCTTCTTAGTATCTCTCCTGGCCTGATTTCTGTGGAGTCCCTCTAGTATGTGATACTCAGTCGCCATCTTCCTGGAAGTCAGAAGGCTAGGATTGATGATAGGTTTAGGCTTACGGTTAACTTTGGGGTTAGTTTTAAGGTATCATTGAGGGATAGGATAAGGATGAGCCTTAGGGTTAGGGTTAGTGTAAGGTTAGAGTTAGGGTTAGGGTTAGGATTAGGGTTAGAGTTAGGGTTAGGACTAGGGTTAGGTTTCATGGTAGGGTTAGGGTTAGCTTTGATGATAGGGTTAAATTTGGGTTTAGGTTTAAGGTGTCATTGAGGGCTAGGATGAGTGTGACGCTTAGGGGTAGGGATACGGTAAGGTTTAGGATTGGGGTTAGGGGTAGGCTTAGGTTTGGTGTTAGGGTTAGCACTAGGTTTGATGATAGAGTTAGGGCTAGGGCTAACTCTGGGTTAGGTTTAAGGCGTCATTGAGGGATAGGATGAGGATGAGGTTTAGGGTTAAGTTTAGAGTTAGGGTTAGGTTTAGGGTTGGGGTTAGGG
>NW_022103919.1:4327-9654 GCF_000313985.2 Echinops telfairi
TAGGGTTAGGGCTAGGGTTAGGTTTGATGACAGTTTTAAGGTTAGGGTTAACTTTGGGTTCACGTTTAAGGTGTCATTGAGGGATAGAATGAGTGTGAGTCTTAGGTTTATGGTTGGGATTAGGGTTAGGGTTAGGGTTATGGTTAGCATTAGGGTTGGGTTTGGGTTAGGGTTAGTTTTCAGGTTAGGGCTAAGCTTAGGCGTAGTGTTACACTTAGGGTTGTGGTTGGATGACAGGATTAGGGTTAGGGTTAACCCTGGAATTAGGTTTAAGGTGTCGTTGAGGGATAGGATGAGGATGAGGCTTAGGGTTAAGTTTAGCGTTTGGGTTAGGGTTACATTTAGACTTAGTTTTGGGATAAGTATAGGGTAGGGTAAGGGTTAGGGTTAAAGTTAGGGTTAAGGTTAGGATTAGGGCTAGGATTAGATTTGGAGGGAGGGTTAGGGTTAGGTTTGATGATAGGTTTTGGTTTAGGGTTAACTTTGTGGTTAGGTTTAAGGTGTCACTGAGGGATAGGATAAGGATAAGACTTAGTGTGTTAGTCTGGGTATTTAAGAAAAACAAATCCACAGAAACTCATGTATAAGAAAGTTTTATATAAAGGTTAAGTACACCTCAAGGAAACATCCCAACCCAGTGCTGCCCAAGCTCACAAGTTCAACATTGACCCATAAGTCTGACACCAATCCACAAAGTCCTCCTTGATCTCACAAAACACACACTATTTGGAGGAAAACCAAATCAGTGGACGTGTAAGCATCTCAGCGCTGACAGAGGTCTCCTCATGGCTTCTCCAGCACCCAGGGCTGCATTTGAGTAGGTCCGTGTAGTTCTCCTTTGGGATGTCTTGCAGGAAGTGAGCCTTGTCTGTTGATGCTAGGTAAGGCAGCTACACCCTGGTCTGACCATCAGATAGCAAGAGAACTGAGAACTAGAAAGGCGAGGTTCACCGAGACATTTATGTCTCCGACCTTCAATTAACCCCACATATGTTTATCGGACAGGTTGGCATAATTTACTACCTCACTTAGGGTTAGGGTTAGGGATAGGGATAATGTTAGAGTTAGGGTTAGGGCTAGGGTTAGGTTTGGTGGTAGGTTTAGGATTAGGATTGATGATAGGGTTAGGTTTAGGGATAATTATGGGATGAGGTTTAAGGTGTCATTAAGTGATAGGGTGAGGGTGAGGCTTAGGGTTAAAGTTAATGCTAGATTTAGGGTTAGGATAAGGGGTAGGGGTAGGGGTAGGGTTAGTGCTTGCGCTAGGTTTGGTAGTAGGATTAGGATTAGGTTTAATGATAGGGTTGAGGTTAGGGTTAACTTTGGGGTTAGGATTAAGATGCGGATAGGATTAGGGTAAGGCTTAGGGGTAGGGTTAGGGTTAGGTTAGGGTTAGCACTTGAATTAAATTTGATGGTAGGGTTAGGGTTAACTTGGGGTGAGGTTTAAGTTTTCATTGAGGAATAGGATCAGTGTGAGGCTTAAGGTTAGGGCTAGGGCTAGGGTTAGTTTGGGTGGTAGAATTAGGTTTAGGATTGATGATAAGGTTAGGGTTATTTTTGGGGATAGATTTACGGTATCATTGAGGGGTGGGATAAGGGTGAGGCTTAGGGTTAGGGTCAGTGTTAGGGTTATGGTTAGGTTTAGGGTTAGATCTAGGGTTAGATTTGGTGGTAGGGTTAAAAGTAGCTTTGATGATAGGGTTAGGGTTAACTTTGGGGTTAAGTTGGGGATTTTTTTAAAGTTGTCTTTGAGGGATAGGATTCGGGTGAGACCTAGGTTTAGGGTTAGGGTAAGGGTTAGGGCTAAGCTTAGGTTTGGTGGTAGTGTTAGGGTTAGGTTTGATGATTGGGTTAGGTTTAAGGTTAACTTTGTGGTTAGGATTAAGGTGTCATTGAGGGAGTGGATGAGGCTTAGTGTTAGGGTTAGGTTAGGGTTAGTATTAGGTGAAGGGTTAGGTTTGATGGTAGGTTTAGGCTTAGGTTTCATCAAAGGGTTAGGGTTAATGTTAGTGTTACATTTGGGGTTAGGTTTAAGGTGTTGTCGAGAGATAGAATGAGGGTTAAGTTTAGGGCTAGTGTTAGGCTTGGTGGTAGTGTTAGAGTTAGATTTAATATTAGGGTTAGGTTTACGATTAATTTGCTGTTAGGTTTAAGGTGTGGTTGAGGGATAGGATGAGTGTGATTATGAGGGTTACAGTTAAGGTTAGGGTTAGGATTAAGGTTAAGGTTGGGGTTAGGATTAGGGTTAGAGTTAGGCCTAGGATTGGATTTGGTGGTTGGGTTAGGGTTAGGTTTGATGATAGGTTTAGGTTTAGGGCTAACTTTGGGGTTTGGTTGAAGGTGTCATTGAGGTATAGGATTGGGATTAGGCTAAGGGTTAGGGTTAGGATTACGGTTAAGGGTCGGGGTAGGTTTGCTGGTAGGTTTAGGGTTAGGTTTGATGATAGGGTTAGGGTTTGTGTTACATTTGGGGTTATGTTTAAGGTGTCGAGGCATGGAGTGAGGGTGATGCTGAAGCTTACGGTTAGGCTTAAGGTTAGGGTTAGGTTTAGGGTTAGGGTTAAGGATCAGGTTAGGGCTCAGGATAGAGTTAGGGCTAGGTTTAGGTTTGGAGGTAGGGTTAGGGTTAGGTTTGATGATAGGGTTAGATTTAGGGCTAACTTTGGGGTTACATTAAAGGTGTCATTGAGGGATAGATGCAAATTCAGATTTGTGTTAGGGGTAGGGGTAGGGCTAAGTTTGGTAGTAGGGTTAAAGTTAGGTGTGATGAAAAGGTTTGGGTTAGTGTTAAATTTGGGGTTACATTTAAGATATTGTCGAGGGATAGGATGAATGTTAGGTTTAGGGTTAGAATTAGGGTTAGGATGAGGGTCAGGTTTGGTGGTAAGTTTAGGGTTAAGTTTGATGGTAGGGTTAGGGTTAGGGGTACATTTGGGCTTAGGTCTTAGGTATTGTCAAGGGATAGGGTTAGGGTTGTGGCTAGTGTTAGGTTCGGTGGTAGTGTTAGGGTTAGGTTTGATGATATGGTTAGTTTAGGGTTAATTTGGAGTTAGGTTTAAAATGTGGTTGATGGATAGGATGGGCGTGATGCTGAAGGTTAGGATTAGGGTTACGGTTAAGGTTAGGGCTCGGGTTAGGATTAGGTCTAGAATTAGGTTTGATGGTTGGCTTAGGTTTAAGTTTCATGATTGGGTTAGGGTTAGGACTAACTTTGGGGTTACGCTGAAGCTGTCGTTGAGGGAAAGAATGAGGTTTAGAGTTAGGCTAGGGTTAGGGATAGGCTTTGGATTAGGTTTGGTGGTAAGTTTAGGGCTAGGTTGGTAAGTTTAGGGTTAGGGTTATGGTTAACATTGGGGTTAGGTTTAAGGTTTCATTGAGGTATAGGATTGAGGTGAGGCTTGGGGTACGTTTAGGGTTAGGGGTAGGGGTAGGGGTAGGGGTCGGGGTTGGGTTAGGTTTAGGTTTGGCGGTAGGTTTAGGGTTAGGTTTGATGATAGGGTTATGGTTAGTGTTAATTTGGGGGTTAGTTTTTTTTAATCATTTTATTGAGGGCTCGTGCAATTCCTATCACAATCCGTACATACATCCATTGTGTCAAGCACATATGTACATTTGTTGCCATCATCATTCTCAAAACATTTGCTTTCTACTTGCGCCCTTAATATCGGGTGCATTGTAGTGGGATATGATGAGGGTTAGGATTAGGTTTAGGTTTGTGATAAATTTAGGGTTGGGTTATGGTTAGGGTTAGGTTTAGAGTTAGGGTGAGGGTGAGGGTGAGGTTTAGGATTAGGAATAGGATTAGGGTTAGGGCTAGGGTTAGGGTTAGGTTTGGTAGTAGGGTTAGGGATAGCTTTGATGGTAGGTTTAGGGTTAGCACTAAGTTTGGGGTTGTATTGAATGTGTCATTGAGGGATAGGATGAGGTTTAGAATTACGGTTAATGTTAGGGTTAGGGGTAGGTTTAAGTTTGGCGGTAGGTTTAGGGTTAGGTTTGATGATAGGCTTAGGTTTAGGTTTAGGATTAGGGTAGAGTTAGAGTTAGGGTTATGGTTTGGGATAGGGCAGTGTTAGGATTAGGAATATGGTTAGGTTTAGGGTTAGGATTAGGGCTAAGATTAGGCTTGGTGGTAGAATTAAGGTTAGGTTTGATGATAGTATTAGTGTTAGGGTTAACATTTGGAGTTGGATTTAAGGTATCATTGATGAATGGGTTGAGGTTGAGCCTAGTGTTAGGCTTTGGGTTAGGCTTAAGACCAGGGTTAGGTTTGTTGATTGGATTAGCTTTAGGTTTGATTATAGGGTTAGATTAGGGTTAACTTTGGGCTTAGGTTTAAGGTGTTGTTGAGCTATAGGATTGGGTTGAGGCTTAGGGTTAGGGTTACAGGTAGAGGTAGGTGTAGAGGTAGATGTAGGGTTAGGTTTCATGGTAGGTTTAGGGTTAGGTTTGATGATAGGATTAGGGTCAGGGTTAAATTTGGGTTTAGGTTTAATATGTCATTGAGGTATAAGATTGGATTGAGGCTTAGGGTTAGGGTTAGTGTCAGGGTGAGGGTGAGGATTAGGATTAGGGTTAGGTTTAGAGTGAGGGTTAGGGTTAGGGGCTAGGGTTAGGTTTAGTGGTAGAGTTAAGGTTAGGTTTGATGATAGGGATAGAGGTAGGTTTAATTTGGGGTAAAATTTAAGGTGTCATTGAGGGAGAGGATGAGGGTGAGTTTTAGGGTTATCGTTAGGGTTACAGTTTGGGTTAAGGCTACGGTTAAGGTTAGGTTTAGAGTTTTAGGATTAGGATTCTGATTAGAGCTGGAGTTTGAGTTGGTGGTAGGGTTAGGATTAGGTTTGATGATAGTGTTAGGGTTAACTTTGGGATTAGGTTTACGGTGTCATTGAAGGATAATATAGATGTGAGGCTTAGGGTTCAGGTTAGGGTTTGTATTAGGGTTAGGGCTAGGGTTAGGTTTGATGGCAGGGTTTTGGTTTGGTTTGATGATAGGATTAGGTTTAATTGGGGTTAAGTTTAGGTGTCGTTGAGGGATAGGATGAGGGTGAGGCTTAGTGTGAAGTTTAGGGTTAGGGTCTGGTTTACAGTGAGGGTTAAGTTTGGGGTTAGATGTAGGGTTAGGGCTAGGTTTAGGTTTTGGGTTAGGGCTAGGGTGTTGTTGGGTGATAGGGCTAAGGTTAGCTTTGATGATAGGAATAGGATTAAGTTTAATTTGGTGTAAGATTTAAGGTGTCATTGAAGGATAGGATGAGGGTGAGGCTTAGGGTTACCTTTAGGGTTATGGTTAGGGTTAGGGTTCAGGTTAGTGCTAGGGTTAGGCTTAGG
>NW_022103919.1:11627-12394 GCF_000313985.2 Echinops telfairi
GTCGAGGGACACAGTGAGCTCTAGGGTTAGGGCTAGTATTAGGCGTGGTGGTTGTGTGAAGGTTAGGTTTAATGCTTGGGTTAGTTTTAGGGTTAATTTGGAGTTAGGTTTAAGTTGTGGTTGAGGGATAGGATGAAGGTGATTCTGATGATTAGGGTTAGGGTTAAGGTAGTGCAAGCGTTAGGGTTAGGGCTAGGATTAGGTTTGGTGGTTGGGTTAGGGTTAGGTTTGATGATAGGGTTAGGGTTAGGGCTAACTTTGGAGTTTGGTTGAAGATGTAGTTGAGGTATACGATGAGTGTTAGACTTAGGGTTAGGGTTAGTATTAGGGTTATGTTTGGGATTTGGTTTAGGGTTAGGTTTGATGATAGGATTAGGGTTACAGTTAAATTTGTGATTAGGTTTAAGGTGTTGTCGAGGGATGGGATGAGGGTTAGGATTGGGGTTAGTGTTATGGTTAGGGTTAGGACTAGGGTTAGGTTTGGTGGTAGGTTTAGGGTCAGGTTTGATGATAGGATTAAGGTTAGTGTTACATTTGGGGTTAGGTTTAAGGTGTTGTCGAGGGATTGAATGAGGTTGATGCTGAGGGTTACGGTTAGAGTTAAGGTTAGGGTTAGAGTTAGGATAAGTGTTAGGTTTAAGGTTAGGGTTAGGGCTATGGTAAGGATAGGGCTATGGTTAGAGTTAGGGATAGGGTTAGGTTTGGTGTATGGTTAGGGTTATGTTTGATGATAAGGTTAGGTTTAGGGCCAACTTTGTGGTTAGGTT
>NW_022103919.1:13706-15078 GCF_000313985.2 Echinops telfairi
GTTAGGGTTAGGCTTATGTTTGATGATAGGGTTAGGGTTGGATTGCGGTTTGGGTTAGGTTTAGAGTTAGGGTGAGGATGAGGATGAGGGTGAAGGTGAGGGTATGGGTGAACATGAAGGTGAGGTTTAGGATTAGGGTTAGGCTTAGGCTTAGGGCTAGGGCTAGGGTTAGGTTTGGTGTTAAGTTTAGTGTTAGATTTCATGATAGGGTTAGGGTTACAGTATACTTTTGGGTTAGGTTTATGGTGTCGTTGAGGTATAGGATGAGGGTTAGGGTTAGGTTAGGTTTAGGGTTAGATTTATGGTTAGGGTTAGGGCTAGGGTTAGGCTTGGTAGTAGGGTTAAGGTTATGTTTGATGATAGTGTTAAACTTAGGGTTAATTTGGGGTAAGGTTTAAGGTGTCATTGAGGGATAGGATGAGGTGAGCTTTAGGATTACAGATAGGGTTAGGGATAGGCTAGGGTTAGGGTTAGGGTTAGAGTTAAGTTTAGGGTTATGGTTAGGATTAGGGCTAGGGTTAGGTTTTGTGGTAAGGTTAGGGTTAGGTTTTATGATAGGGTTAATCGTAAGCCTAACTTTGGGATTGTGCTGAAGGTGTCGTTGAGGGATAGGATGAGATTTAGAGTTAGGTGTAGCAGTAAGTTTAGGGTTGTTAGTAGGTTTAGGTTTGATGATAGGGTTATGGTTAGGATTAACTTTGGGGTTAGGACTAAAGTATCATGGAGGGATAGGATGAGCATGAGGCTTAGGGTTAGGTTTAGGGTTAGGGTTAAGGTTTGGGTTAGGGTAGGGTTAAGATTAGGGGCACGGTTAGGTTTAGGGTTAGGATTAGGGCTAGGGTTAGGCTTGGTGGTAGAATTAAGGTTAGGTTTGATGATAGTGTTAGTGTTAGGGTTAACTTTGGGGTTAGATTTAAAGTGTCGTTGAGGGATGGGATGATGTTGAGGCTAGGGTTAGGCTTTGGGTTAGGCTTAAGGCTAGGGTTAGGTTTGGTGGTAAGTTTAGGGTTAGGTTTGATGATAGGGTTAGTATTAACTTTGGGGTAGGTTTAAAGTGTCATTGAGGTACAGGATTTGGTTGAGGCTTAGGGTTAGGGTGAGGGTGAACGTGAGGGTGAGGGTGAGGTTTAGGATTAATATTAGGTTTAGGTTTAGTGTTATGTCTAGGGTTATTAGGTTTGGTGGTAGGGGTAAGGTTAGGTTTGATGATAGGGAAAGGGTTAGGTGTAATTTGGGGTAAGATGTAAGGTGCCATTGAGGGATAGAAAGGGTGTGGCTTAGGGTTACCATTAAGGATATGGTTAGGGGAGGGTTAGGGCTAGGGCTAGCGTTAGGGTTAGAGTTAGGGTTTTAGGAATATGGTTCTGATTAG
>NW_022103919.1:16271-17585 GCF_000313985.2 Echinops telfairi
GGTTAGGGTTACGGTCTGGGTTAGAGTTAGGGTTAAGGGTAGGGTTAGGGTTAGGGCTAGGGTTACATTTAGGTTTAGGGTTAGGGTTAGGTTTGGTGGTAGGTTTATAGTTAGGTTTGATGATAGGGTTAGGGTTAGGGTTAACTTAGGGGTTAGGTTTAGCGTGTCATTGAGGTATAGGATGATGGTTAGGGTTGGGGTTAAGGTTAGCATTAGGGTAGGGTTAGAATTAGGGTTAGGTTTTAGGTTTAGGGTTAGGATTAGGGGTAGGGTTAGGCTTGGTGGTAGAGTTAATGTTAGGTTTTATGATAGTGTTAGTGTTAGGGTTAACTTTGGGGTAGATTCAAGGTGTCGTTGAGGGATGGGATGTGTTTGAGGTTGGGGTTAGGCTTAGGGTTAGGCTTAAGGCTAGGTTTAGGTTTGGCGGTAGGTTTAGGATTAGGTTAGATGATAGGGTTAGGGTTAGGGTTAACTTTGGTTTTAGGATTAAGGTGTCCTTAAAATATAGGATAGGTTTGGAGCTTAGTGTTAGGGTTAGGCTTAGGGTCAGGTTTAGGTTTAGTGGTAGGGTTAGTGGTATTGATAGGGGAAGGTTTAGGTTTGGTGGTAGGTTTAACATTAGGTTTAATCATAGGGTTAGGGTTAGAGTTCGATTTGGTGTTAGTTTTAAGGTGTTGTCGAGGATTAGGATAAGGGTTAGGGTTAGGGCTTCGGTTAGGGGTAGGGGTAGGTTACAAAGTAGATTTAGGGTTAGGTTTGATGATAGGGTTAGGATTATTATTACCTTTGGGGTTAGGTTTAAGGTGTCATTGAGATATAGTATTGGGTTGAGGCTTAGGGTGAGGGTGAGGGTTAGGATAAGGGTTAGGTTTAGGGCTAGGGTTAGGTTTAGGGCTAGGTTTAGGTTGGTGGTAGGTTTAAGTTTAGGTTTGAGGATAGGGATAGGGTTAGATTTAATTTGGGGTAAGATTTAAAGTGTTGTTCACTGATAGGACAAGGATGAGGCTTAGGGTTACCGTTAGGGTTCAGTTAGGGTTAGTGCTAGGTTTAGGGTTAGGTTTAGTGGTAGGTTTAAGTTTAGGGTTAGGGTATTAGGATTAGGGTTCTGGTCAAAGGTAGGGTTAGATTTGGTGGTACAGTTAGGGTTAGGTTTGATAATAGGGTTAGGGTTGGGGCTAATTTGGGGTTAGGTTTAAGGTGTGACATTGAGGGATAGGATAAGGGTGAGGCTTAGGGTTAAGGTTAGAGTTAGTGTCTGAGTTAGAGTTAGGGTTAAGTTTAGGGTTAGGGTTTGGGTTTGGGTTACGGTTAGGG
>NW_022103919.1:18311-21347 GCF_000313985.2 Echinops telfairi
TAGGTTTAGGGTTAGGGTTAGGGTTAGGGCTAGGGTTAGGTTTGGTGGTAGGTTTAGGGATAGCTTTGATGGTAGGTTTAAGGTTAGTGCTAAGTTTGGGGTTGTGTTGAATGTGTCATTGAGGGATAGGATGAGATTTAGAATTACGGTTAATGTTGGGGTTAGGGGTAGGTTTAAGTTTGGTGGTAGGTTTAGGGTTAGGTTTGATGATAGACTTAGGTTTAGTGTTAACTTGGGGGCTACGTTTAAGGTATCGTTGAGGGATAGGATGAGTGTGAGGCTTAGGTTTAGGTTTAGGATTAGGGTAGGGTTAAGGTTAGGATTTGCGGTAGGGTAGTGTTAGGATTAGGAATATGGTTAGGTTTAGGGTTAGGATTAGGGCTAAGATTAGGCTTGGTGGTAGAATTAAGGTTAGGTTTGATGATAGTGTTAGGGTTAACATTTGGGGTTAGATTTAAGGTATCATTGATGAATGGGTTGAGGTTGAGCCTAGTGTTAGGCTTTGGGTTAGGCTTAAGACCAGTGTTAGGTTTGTTGGTTGGGTTAGCTTTAGGTTTGATTATAGGGTTAGGATTAGAGTTAACTTTGGGCTTAGGTTTAAGGTGTCATTGAGGTATAGTATTGGGTTGAGGCTTAGGGTTAGGGTTACAGGTAGGGGTAGGTGTAGAGGTAGATGTAGGTTTAGGCTTGATGGTAGGTTTAGGGTTAGGTTTGATGGTAGGATTAGGGTTAGGATTAAATTTGGGTTTAGGTTTAATATGTCGTTGAGGTATAGAATTGGACTGAGGCTTAAGGTTAGGGTTATTGTTATGGTGAGGGTGAGGGTTAGGATTAGGGTTAGGTTTAGGGGTATGGCTAGGGTTAGGTTCAATGGTAGCATTACGGTTAGGTTTGATGATAGGGATAGGGGTAGGTGTAATTTGGGGTAAAATTTAAGGTGTCATTGAGGGAGAGGATGAGGGTGAGTTTTAGGGTTATCGTTAGGGTTATGGTCAGGGTTACTGTTTGGGTTAGGGTTAGGGTTAGGGTTAAGGTTAGGTTTAGGGCTTTAGGATCAGGGTTCTGATTAGAGCTAGAGTTTGGTTTGGTGGTTGGGTTAGGGTTAACTTTGATGATAGAGTTAGGTTTAGGGCTAAGGTTTTGGTTTGGTTGAAGGTTTCATTGAGTTATAGGATGAGGGTTAGATTTAGGGTTAGAATTAGGGTGTGGTTTTGGGTTAGGTTTGGGGTTAGGTTTGATGACAGCATTAGGATTAGGGTTAAATTTGGGGTTAGGTGTAAGGTGTTGTTGAGGGATAGGATGAGGGTTAGACTTAGGGTTAAGGTTACGTTTAGGGCTAGGGTTAGGTTTGATTGTAGGTTTAGGGTTAGGTTTGATGATAGGGTTAGGGTTAGGGTTAGGGTCACTTTTGGGGTTAGGTTTAAGGTGTCATTGAGGTATAGGATTGGGATCATGCTAAGTATTAGGGTTTGGGATAGGGGTAGGTTTGGTGGTAGGTTTAGGGTTAGTTTTGATGATAGAGTTAGGGTTAGTGTTATATTTAGGGTTAGGTTTAAGGTGTTGTCGAGGGAGAGGATGATGGTGATGCTGAGGGTTACGGTTTGGGTTAGGTGTAAGGTTAGGACTAGGGTTAGTTTTGTTGGTATGGTTAGGGTTAGGTTTGATGACAGGATTAGGTTTAGGGCTAACTTTGGGGTAAGGTTGAGGATGTCATTGAGGGATAGGATGAGAGTTGAGTTAGGGTTGGGGTTGGGGTAGGGGTAGGGTTAGGTTTGGTGGTAGGTTTAGGGTTAGGTTTGATGACAGGGTTAGGGTCAGGGTTAAATTTGGGGTTAGGTTAAAGGTGTTGTCTAGGGATAGGATGTGGGTAAGGGTTAGAGTTAGGTTTAGGCGTAGGGGTAGGGGTAGGAGTAGGCTTGATGGTAGTGTTATGGTTAGGTTTCACGATAGTGTTTGGGTTAGGGTTAATTTGGGTTTAGAATTAAAGTGTGGTTGAGGGATAGGATGAGGGTGATTCTGAGGGTTAGGGTTAGGGTTGTGGTTAGGGTTAGGCTTAGGGTTAAAGTTAGGGCTCAGGTTATGGTTAGGTGTAGGATTGGGTTTGGTGGTTGGTTTAGGTTTGACGATAGGGTTAGGGTTAGGGCTAACTTTGAGGTTAGGCTGAAGGTGTCGTTGAGGGTTATAATGAGGTTTGGAGTTAGGGTTAGGGATAGGGTAGGAGTAGGATTAGCTGTGGTGGTAGGTTTAGGGTTAGTTGTGATGATAGGGTTAGCATTAGGGTTAACTTTGGGTTTAGGTTTAAGGTATCGTTGAGGGACAGGATGAGCGTGAGGCTTAGGGTTAGGTTTAGGCTTAGGGTTAAGGTTAAGGTTAGGGTAGGGTTAGGATTAGTGGTAGGGGTAGGTATAGGGCTAAAATTAGGGCTAGGGTTGGGTTCAGTGGTAGAGGTAAGGTTAGGTTGGATGATAGTGTTAGTGCTAGTGTTATCTTTGGGGTTAGATTTAAGGTGCCATTGAGGGATGGGATGAGGGTAAGGCTAGGGTTAGGCTTAGGGATATGCTTAAGGCTAGGGTTAGGTTTGGTGGTAGGTTTAGGGTTAGGTTTGATGATAGGGTTAACCTTGGTGTTAGGTTTAAAGTGTCGTTGGGTTGAGGCTTAGGGTTAGGTTTAGGTTTAGGGTTAGGGTAGGGGTAGGGGCAAGGGTAGGGTTAGGTTTAGGTTTTGTAATAGTTTAAGGGTTAGGTTTGATGATAGGGTTAGGGTTAGGGTTAAATTTGGGGTTAATTTAAATGTGTTTTCGAGGGATAGGTTGAGGGTTAGGGTTAGGGTTTGGGTTAAGGTTAGGATTCGGGTTGCGATTAGGGGTAGGGGTAGGTCTGGTGTTACATTTAGGGTTAGGTTTGATGATAGGGTTACGGTTAGGGTACCTTTGGGGTTGGGTTTAAGGTGTCACTGAGATAGAGGATTGGGTTGAAGATTAGGTTTAGGATTAGGGTAAGGTTTAGGGGTTCGTTTAGGTTTGGTGGTAGGTTTAGG
>NW_022103919.1:21447-22493 GCF_000313985.2 Echinops telfairi
TTAGGGTAGGATTATGTTTAGGGTTAAGGTTAGGATTAAGGTAGGGCTAGGATTAGGGGTAGGGGTAGGCTTGGTGGTATAATTAAGGTTTGGTTTGATGATAGTGTTAGTGTTAACTTAGGGGTTAGATTTAAGGTGTCGTTGAGGGATGGGATGAGGTTAAGGCTAGGGTTAGGCTTAAGGCTAGGGTGAGGTTTGGTGGTAGGTTTAGGATTAGGTTTGATGATAGGGTTAGGGTTAACTTTCAGTTTAGGTTTAAGGTGTTGAGGTATAGGATTGGGTTGAGGCTTAGGGTTAGAGTTGGGCTTAGGGTTAGCGTTAGGGTTAGGGTTAAGGTTAGGGGTAGAGTTAGCGGTAGGGGAAGGGGTAGGATTATGTTTGGTGGTAGGTTTAGGGTTAGGTTTGATGATAGGGTTAGGGTTAAATTTGGTGTTAGTGTTAGGGTTAGGGTTAGGGTTAGGGTTAGGGTTAGGGCTAGGGCTAGGGTTAGGGTTAGGGTTTTAGGATTAGCATTCTGGTTAGAGCTAGGGTTAGATTTGGTGGTAGGGTTTGGGTTAAGTTTGATTATAGGGTTAGGGTTAACTTTGTGGCTTGATTTAAGGTGTTATTGAGAGATGGATTGAAGGTGAGGCTAGGGTTAGGATTAGGGTTAGACTGAAGACCAGGGTTAAGTTTGGTGGTAGGTTTAGGGTTAGGTTTGATGATAGGGTTGGGGTTAGTGTTAACTTTGGGGTTAGGTTTAAGGTGTTATTGATGTATAGGATTGAGTTGAGGCTTAGGGTTAGCATTAGGGTTAGGGTTAGTGGTAGGTGTAGGGGTAGGTTTAGGTTTGGTGGTAAGTTTAGGGTTAGGGATGATGATAAGGTTAGGGTTAGGGTTAGATTTTGGGTTTTGAGGTGCTGTCTAGGGATAGGATGAGGGTTAGGGTTAGAATTAGGGGTCGGTTTATGGGTATGGTTAGGTTTGTTGGTAGGTTTAGGGTTAGGATTGGTGACAGGGTTTGGGTTAGGTGTGCCTTTGGGGTTCAGTTTAAGGTGTCATTGAGG
>NW_022103919.1:23567-24619 GCF_000313985.2 Echinops telfairi
TTAGGGTCAGGTTTGATGATACGGTTAGGGTTACGGTTATATATGCTGTTAGTTTTAAGGTGTGGTCGAGGGTTAGGGTTAGAGTTAGGGTTACAGATAGGGGTAGGGTTAAGTGAGGTGGTAGGTTAAGGGCTTTAGGTTTGATGATAGGGTCAGGGTTAGGGTAACCTTTGGGGTTAGGTTTAAGGTGTCATTGAGGTATAGGATTGGGGTGAGGTTTAGTGTTAGAGTTAGGGGTAGGTTTAGGCTTGGTAGTAGGTTTAGGGTAAAGTTTGATGATTTGGTAAGGGTTGGGTTAGGGTTAGGGTTAGATTTAGGGTTAGAGTCAGGGTGAGGGTGAAGGTGAGGACGAGGGTTAGGATTAAGTTTAGGTTTAGTGTTAGGACTAGGGTTAGGTTTGGTTGTAAGGGTAGGTTTGATGATAGAGATAGGGGTAGGTTTAATTTGGGGTAAGATTTAAGGTGTCATTGAGAGATAGGATGAGGGTGAGGCTTAGGGTTACCGTTAGGGTTACGGTTAGGGTTAGGGTTAGGGCGAGGGCTAGGGTTAGGTTTAGGGTTAGGGTTTTAGGATTAGGGTTCTGGTTAGAGCTAAGGTTAGGGTTAGGTTTGATGATAGTGTTAGGTTAACTTTGGGATTAGCTTTAAGGTGTCGTTGAAGGACAGTATGAGTGTGAGGCTTAAGGTAAGGGTTAGATTTAAGGTAAGGGTTAGGGTTAGGGTTAAGTTTAGGGTTAGGGTAGGGTTAGGAATAGGGGTAGGGTTAGGGTTAGGGTTATAATTAGGGATAGGTGTAGGCTTGATGGTAGAGTTAAGGTTAGGTTTTATGATAGTGTTAGTTTTAGGGTTAACTTTGTGGTTTGATTTAAGGTGTCATTGAGGAATGGGTTGAGGGTGAGGCTAGGGTTTTGCTTAGGGTTAGGCTTAAGGCAAGGGTTTGGTTTGGTGGTGGTTTTAAGGTTAGATTTGATGATAGAGTGAGAGTTAGTTAACTTTGGGGTTATGTTTAATGTGTCATTGAGGTATAGGTTTGAGTTGAGGCTTACGGCTAGG
>NW_022103919.1:25297-26466 GCF_000313985.2 Echinops telfairi
TTAGGGTTCTGGTTAGAGCCATAGTTAGATTTGGTGGTAGGTTAAGGGTTAAGTTTGATGATAGGGTTAGGGTTAGGATTAACTTTGGGATTAGGTTTAAGGTGTCATTGAAGGATAGCATGAGGGTGGAGCTGAGGGTTAGGGTTAGGATTAGAGTTTGGGTTAAGTTTTGTGGTAGGGTTAATGTTAGGTTTGATGATAGCGTTATGATTAGTGTTAATTTGGGGTTAGGCTTAAGGTGTCATTGAGGGATAGGATGAGGGTGAGGTTTAGGGTTAAGTTTAGGGTTAGGGTCTGGGTTTGAGTTCGGGTTAAGTTTAGGGTTAGGGTTAGGGTTAGCACTAGGGTTAATTTTAGGGTTAGAGTTAGGGCTAGAGTTAGGTTTGGTGGTAAGGTTAGAATTAGGTTTGATGATAGGGTTAGGATGAACTTTGGGGTTAGGTTTAAGATGTCGTTGAGCAATAGGATGAGAGTTAGCATTAGGTTTAGGGCTTTGGCTAAGTTTGGTGGTAGGGTTAGGTTTAGGTTTGATGATAGGCTTAGGGTGAGTGTTCCTTTGGGGTTAGCTTTAAGGTGTTCAGAGATAAGATGATGGTGAGGCTTAGGGTTAAATTTAGGATCAGGATTAGGGTTATGTTCTGTGATATGGTGAGACTTAGGGTTAGGCGTAGGATTACGGTTAGGCTTAGGGGTAGGGGTAGGGTGAGGGCTAGTGTTAGGGTTAATATTAGGGTTAGGGTTAGGTTTAGTGTTAGTGTTAGGGTTATTTTTGATGATAGGTTAGTGTTTGGTTATGATTAGGGTTAGATTTAGGGTTAGGGTGAGGGTGAGGGTGAGGGTGAGGATTAGGATTAGGGTTAGGGCTAGGTTTAGGTTTGATGATAGGGTGAGGGTTACGGTTAACTTTGGGGTTAGGTTTAAGGTGTCATTGAGGGATAGTATGAGGGTTAGGGCTAGGGTTAAGTTGGGTTCTAGGTTTAAGGTTAAGGGTTAATTTGGGGTAAGGTTTAAGGTGTCATTGAGGGATAGGATGAGGGTTACAGTTAGGGTTAGGGTTAGGGTTAGGGATAGGGATAGGGCTGGGGTAAGGTTTAGGGTTAGAGTTAGGATTAAGATTCAGTTTAGAGCTAGGGTAAGGTTTGGTGGTAGGTTTAGTGTTAGGTCTGATG
>NW_022103919.1:26566-30364 GCF_000313985.2 Echinops telfairi
ATGGATTGTGATAAGAGTTGTATGAGCTCCTAATAAAACAATAAAAAGAGAAAACTTTTTGTCGTGGAAGTTCCATTGCTTCACTACAACTTTGCCTTGTGGTGCTCCACCTGCATCCGCTCAATGGGGCTTCTAGCAGTTTCATTTCTCTCAGCTGAACACTTACCCCTGGTAGATTCCTGGGTACAAGAAAAACTGTGTTGAGCAGTTGCCAGTGCTTTACAACTGCGTTGCCTCCGAGAGTTATGATTATCATTTCAAGAGTGCCCCCAGCACTTCCTTTTTGTGATCTATATGCATTACCATTTCGCATAGTCATGAGAATATGGGAAACCGTGAATCCTGCATATTCCTCTGCCTCATAACTGCATTAAGCAATGGAGCGTCATGTATCACCTTGCCTTTCACAACAAGGTTTGCTCACGTAGGTTAGAGCACCTCCCTTCAATGGTGTCTTAGCCACTTTTACTTCCTTGAGCTCCACATTTTTCTCTCCCCACAACATTGCCAGGTGAGGATTCTTGACTTCCATGAACACAATGTATTGAGAAAGTTCAGGTGTTTCACCAAAATGTTTCCACAAGGAGTCACTTTTACTTCAGTTCGATCATGCCTCCAGCGGTTTCACTTCTCTCAACTCCAGAATAACCTCCAGGACACTCTTGAATATAATGGAAGAGAGAATCCAGCGGGTGTTTTCTCTGTTTCTACTCAATGGTGCCTCCATTGGTTTTACATCTCTGAGCTCCAAACTTACCTCCAGGAGATTCCTGAGTATAAAGAAAGAGACCATCCTGCTGATGCTCCCCTGCATCTCCTCAATAGAGCCTCCGTTGGTTTAACATGTGTCAGCACCAAATTTACTTCAAGGAGATTCATGAATATAAAGGAAGAAAGAATGCTTCTGGTGCTTAGCCTGCCTCTACTCAATGGGGCCTCAGACACTTTCCTTCACTCAGCTCCACCCTTACCTCCTGGACTTTCTTGGATCCGAAGGAAAACACTGAGTCCTTCATTCACTGTGCTGTCCTTCTGCATTGCCTCACAGAGAGTTATGTTTATCATTTCAAGAGTGCCTCCAGCACTTAGTCCCTCTGTGATCAACAGACCTAACATTTTGGTGATTCAAGCGAATATGGGAAACCTTGAATGCTGCAGGAAACCTTGAATGCTGTGCGTCATAACTGCATTAGCCAATGGACCTTCATGTGTCTTCTTGAATTTCACAACAAGGTTTGTTCATGTAGGTTCACGCACCTCGTTTAATTGGTGTCTTTAGCCGTTTTCACTTCCTTGAGCTCCATATTTTTCTATCCCCACAACATTGCTAGGTGAGGATTCATGACCACCATGAAAACACTGTATCATGGAAGTTCAGGTGTTTCACTACAACATTTCCACAGGGAGTTTCTTTTACCTCAGTTCAGTGGTGTCTCCAGTGTTTTCACATCTCTCACCTCCAAACTTACCTCCAGGAGATTCCTGAATATAAAGGAACAGAGAGTCCTGCAGTTGCCTGTGATGCACAATTATATTCCTTCACTGAGGGTTAGTTTTTTTATTACAATGGTGGTTCCAGCAGTTTCCTTACTCTCTGATCCACAACCATAATGTTTTAGAGATTCACGTGTACTTGGAAAACCATGAATCCTACAGCTTCCTGGGCCACATAACTGCATTACCGAGTGGAGCTTCATGTCTCTTAAGAAAACTCTTTGTCGTGGAAGTTCCATTGCTTCACTACAACATTCCCTTGTGGTGCTTCACCTGCATCACCTCAATGGGGCTTCTAGAAGTTTCACTTCTCTCAACTCAACTGTGAGGGCATGTTTTCTTGATATGCACTTAACCATTATACAAAACTCTCTCTTATTCATGAGTTCCTGTGATTTGTTTCTCTAAAGTACCCAGGCTAACACACTCACATAGCTGCGTGGACCTCACTACAATGGTATCTTTAGCCGTTCTGGTGCTTTGCCTGCCTATACTCAATGGGGTATCAAACAGTTTCACTTCTCTCAGCTCAACCCTTACCTCCTGGAGTTTGTTGGATCTAAAGGGAAACAGTTAATCTTGCATTTGCCTGCACCACCCTACTGCATTGACATACAGAGAGATATTTGTATCACTAAAATGGTGGTTCCAGCTGTTTCCTTACTCTCTGATCCACATACATTATTTTCTGGAGATTCGCATTTATATGGGAAACCATGAATCCTCCAGGTTCCTGGACTACATAACTGCATTCCCAAGTGAAGCTTTGTGTCTCTTAAGAAAACTCTTTGTCGTAGAAGTTCCATTGATTCACTACAACTTTCTCTTGTGGTGCTTCACCTGCGTTACCTCAATGGGGATTCTAGACGTTTCACTTCTTTCAACTCAGTCTTACCCCCAGTTGCTTTGGGAGTACAAAGAAAACTGAGAGTTGAGCAGTTGCCAGTGCATCGCAACTGCGTTGCCTCAGAGAGTGTTATGTTGTCATTTCAAGAGTGTGCCCAGCACTTCTTTTTTCTATGATCAACAAGCATTACCATTTCCCATATTCATGAAAATAAGGGAAACCTGGAATCCTGCAGGTTCCTGTGCCTCCTACCTGTATTAACCCATGGAGCTTCATGTATTTTCTTGTGCTTCACAACAAGGTTTGTTCACTAAGGCAATTACTTTATTGTGCCAACCTGGCCGATAAACACATGTGGGGTTAATCGAAGGGCAGAGGGATAATGGCTTGGTGAGCCTCGCCTTGTGAGTTCTTGGGTCTCTTGCTTTGTGATGGTCGAACCAGGGTACAGCTTCCTTAGCTAGTTCCCTTCTTTAGCTTTCACGGCTCACTTCCTGCAAGAAATCCGTAAGGAGAAACCACATGGACCTACCCTGATGCAGTCCTGGGTGCTGGAGCAGCTGTGAGGAAACCATGCTCAACACTTAGATGATTACCCTTTCACTGATTCAGCTTGCTCCCTGCATTCAGCATCATTGCATCTTTTATGTGAGATGGAGGAAGACTTTGTGAATTGGTATCAGACATATGAGTTAATGTTGGACTTTGGGGCTAGGGTACCCCTGGGTTGGCATACTTTCATGATGTTCACTTAATCTTTATATAAAATACTCTCATGTTCATGAGTTTCTTTGGATTTTTTTGTCTAAAGTACCCAGACTAACACACTCACGTAGCTGCACGTACCTCACTTCAATGGTGTCTTTAGCTGTTTTTGCTTCCTTTAGCTCCACATATGTCTCTCTCCACAACATTGCAAGGTGAGGATTATTGACTTGCATGAAAACACTTTATCATGGAAGTTTGGGTGTATCACCAGAACATTTTCTCAGTGAGTTTCTTTTGCCTAAGTTTAATGGTGCCTCCAGTGCTTCCATTTCTCTCAGCTCCAAACTTACCTTCAGGAGACTCTTGAATAAAAGGAAGAGATAATCCTTCTGGTGCTTTGCCTGCCTCTACTCAATGGGGCTTCAAACAGTTTCACTTCTCTCAGCTCAACCCTTACCTCCTGGTGTTTCTTGGGTCTAAAGGAAAACAGTGAGTCCGGTATTTCCTTGTGCTGCCCTACTGCATTGTGGCACAGACAGTTGTGTGCATGATTGCAATGTTGGCTCCAGCTGTTTCCTTATCTCTGACCAACAACCATTACTTTTTGAAGATTTGGGTGTATATGGGAAAACATGGAATCCTGCATGTTCCTGGGCTACATAACTGCATTGCCGAGTGGACCTTCATGTCTCTTTAGAAAACTCTTTGTCAGAGCTGAAGGTGCCCGGTTATCAAAAGATATAGCATCT
>NW_022103919.1:30464-37589 GCF_000313985.2 Echinops telfairi
TAGGGTTATGTTTGGTGGTAAGTTTAGGGTCAGGTTTGATGATAAGGTTATCTTCAGGAGACTGTTGGATGTAAAGGCAGAGACAATCCTTCTGGTGCTTCCCTGCATCTGCTCAATAGTGCCTCCATTGGTTTGACATGTCTCAGCTCCAAACTTACCTCCAAGAGATTCATGAATATAAAGGAAGAGAGAATCCTGGTGTTTAGCCTGCCTCTACTCAATGGGGCCTCAAACACTTTCCTTCACTCAGCTCCACCCTTACCTCCTGGACTTTCTTGGATCTGAAGGAAAACACAGTCCTTCATTTACTGGGCTGCCCTTCTGCGTTGACTCACAGAGTTATGTTTATCATTTCAAGAGTGCCTCCAGCACTTACTCCCTCTGTGATCAACAGACCTAACGTTTTGGTTATTCAAGGGAATATGGGAAACCTTGAATGCTGCAGGTTCCTGTGCGACATAACTGCATTAGCCAATGGAGCGTCATGTATCTTCTTTCCTTTCACAACAAGGTTTGCTCACGTCGGTTTGTGCACCTAACTTTATTGGTGTCTTAGCCGTTTTCACTTCCTTGAGCTCTATATTTTTCTATCCCCACAGCATTTCAAGATGAGGATTCATAACTTCCTTGAAAACATTGTATTGTGGAATTTCAGGTGTTTCACTACAATGTTTCCACAGGAGGTTTCTTTTACATCAGTTCAATGGTGTCTCCAGTATTTTCACATCTCTCACCTCCAAACTTATCTCCAGGAGATTCCTGAATATAAAGGAACAGAGAGTCCTGCAGTTTTCTGTGACACACAATTATATTACCTCACCGAGGGTTAGATTTTTTATTACAATGGTGGTTCCAGCAGTTTCCTTACTCTCTGATCCACAACCGTTACGTTTTAGAGATTCACGTGTACATGGAAAACCATGATTCCTGCAGGTTCCTGGGCCACATAACTGCATTACCGAGTGGAGCTTCATGTCTCTTAAGAAAACTCTTTGTCGTGGAAGTTCCATTGCTTCACTACAACATTCCCTTGTGGTGTTTCACCTGCATCACTTGAATGGGGCTTCTAGAAGTTTCACTTCTCTCAACTCAACTCTTACTCCCAGTTGATTTCTGGGTAAAAGGAAAACTCAGAGTTGAGCAGTTGCAAGTGCTTCGCAACTGCATTGCCTCTGAGAATGTTATGTTTGTCATTTCAAGAGTTCCAGCAGCAATTCTTTTTTCTGTGATCAACAAGCATTACCATTTCCCATATTCAGGAGAATATGGGAAACCTGGAATCCTGTAGGTTCCTGTGCCTCCTAACTGCACTAACCCATGGAGCTTTATATATCTTCTTGCACTTCACAAGAAGGTTTGCTCACTGAGGTAGTTACGTTATTGAGCCAACCTGGCCGATAAACACATGTGGGGATAATTGAAGGGCAGAGGGATAAATGGCTTGGTGAGCCTCACCTTTTAAGTTCAAGGGTCTCTTGCTTTGTGATGGTCAGACCAGGGTACAGCTGCCTTAGCCAGTTCCCTGCTGTAGCTTCCTGCAAGACATCCTTGAAGAGAAGCCACATGGACCTACCCTGATGCAGCCTGGAGGAGACCCCAGCCAGCGCTGAGATGATTACACTTTCACTGATTCAGCTTTCACCTGCTGTCGGCATCATTGCTGTCTGTTTTGTGAGATGGCATAGGACTTTATGGATTGGGGTCGGACATATGCGTTAATGTTGGACTTCTGGGCTTGGGCAGCACTGGCTGGGACTGTTTTCTTGATGTTCACATAATATTTGAATAAAACTGTCTCTTGTTCATGAGTTTCTGAGGATTTGTTTCTCTAAAGTACCCAGACTAACACATTATGGTATCCGGGAATGGGATACTGGAGAAACAAATCATGAGATGGGCAGTAAATGTTCGTTTGACTTCTCCCTCATGGTTGTTTTTCTTCTTTGTCTAGCCAGTGGTCAGATAAAGCCACGCTGCTTACTCAGTTGTTTTCTGGGGGAAATTTGGGAAGTATGAAAATAGAAAGTTTGTAAGTCCACTTGCTTTCAGCCATTAAAATTTGACCGTTTGATGGGTTTACGCAATACCTGCAAAGAAAGCTTTGAAAAGGTATGCCCCAACCCTGCTTTGGAGTACTCAGAAACCAAAGGTCTTTCTCAGAAGCTGGATAAAAATCTGGAACCATGAAGAAAACTCCCCTCTCAGACTGAATGTTAAAGGGAGCCTGAGAGCAGGCTGAGATGCTTGCTAGGTGACCACCTGGATCTACTTTTTGACAGGAAGTGGGAGAAATGCAGCAATAAAGAGGTGGGTTGAGTTTGGCCAGGCATACCTGTGGACTTGGTTTACAGGAAAAAGTGGAGAAAAGGGGAGCCCGTTGACTGGTCAAAAGTTCATGACCTAGCATGAGAGGGTCTAGGCTTGGTGAGTATGGGTGAGACTCCATGGTCTAAAGGCAAGGCGACCAATGGGTACCCTGTTGAGTCTGAGTGAGGCAGCCCACATTGA
This sequence comes from Echinops telfairi, assembly GCF_000313985.2. Lineage (NCBI taxonomy): Eukaryota > Metazoa > Chordata > Mammalia > Afrosoricida > Tenrecidae > Echinops > Echinops telfairi. The sequence continues at coordinate 32,973 of NW_022103919.1, forward strand.
GTTGACCAGAACCTGACCAGATGGAGATTTTTTGAGCCTGTGAACTGGTGCATATTGTTGCTGACTTTATGGGTGGCCTGTCTGGATTTGACCTTGCTTTTGGATGCAGACTTCACAAGGTTCCAACTGGAATGAAATTTTTCATGTCAGAAATATGATTAGCTCCTCAGAGCACTGAATTGATGTAAGTGTGCAGTATTGAAATTGGATACCCAAAATTGGGGGGATGAAGGCATGAAGTGTTTGGCTTACAAACTTTCATAGGTGGGGGAAGATGGTCTCAGGATTATAGTATTAAGGTGTAGGTTTTACTTAATTCCCCTTGTGAGGCTAAAGAATTATGTCCACATGCCAAGTGGCAAGGGGTAGATTGAGGTAGTTTATTGTGCCAACTTAGCCAATAAATACGTTGGATTAATTGAAGGGTGAGGGATAAATGGCTCTGTAAGCCTTGGCTTTTGAGTTCTCGGGTCTCTTGCTTTGTGATGGTCGGAGCAGGGTTCTGCTGCCTTATCCAGTTCCCTGCTTTAGCTTGGAAGGCTCACTTCCTTCACGACATCCCTGAGGAGAAACCTTGTGGACCTACCCTGATGCAGGCCTGGCTGATGGAGCAGCCATGTGGAGACCCTGGCCAGCGCTGAGATGATTACCCTTTCACTGACTTGGCTTTCTCCCTGGAGTCGGCATCATTGCGTCTGTTTTGTGAGATGGAGGAAGACTTGATCATATGGGTTAATGTTGGACTTGTGGGCTTGGGCAGCACAGGGTGGGGATGTTTTCTTGGTGTGCACTTTACCTTTATATAAAATTCTCTCTCATTCATGAGTTCCTGTGGATTTGTTTCTCTAAAGTACCCAGACTAACACACTCACGTAGCTGCGCGCACCTACCTTCAATGGTGTCTTTATCATGGAAGTTCAGGTGTATCACCAGAATGTTTTCTCCAGGCGTTTCCTTTGCCTAAGTTTAATGGTACCTCCAGCGGTTCCATTTCTCTCAGCTCCAAGCTTACCTCCAGAAGACTCTTGAATAAAAGGAAGAGAGAATCCTTCTGGTGCTTTTCCTGCCTCTACTCAACGGGGCTTCAAACAGTTTCACTTCTCTCAGCTCAACCCTTACCTCCTGGTGTTTCTTGGATCTAAAGGAAAACAGTGAGTCCTGCATTTCCTTGCGCTGCCTTACTGCATTATGGCCCAGAGAGTTATTTTTATCATTGCAATGGTGGCTCCAGATAAATCCTTACTCTCTGATCAACAACCATCACTTTTGGGAGATTCGTGTGTATATGGAAAACCATGAATCCTGCAGGTTCCTGGTCTACATAACTGCATTGCCAAGTGGACCTTCATGTCTCTTAAGAAAACTCTTCGTTGTGGAAGTTCCACTGCTTCACTGCAATTTTTCCTTGTGGTGCTTCGCCGGCATCTGCTCAACAGGGCTTCTAGCAGTTGCATTTCCCTCAGCTCAACACTTATCCCTGGTAGATTCCTGGGTACAAGAAAAACTGTGTTGAGCAGTTGCCAGTGCTTCACAACTACATTGCCTCAGATAGTTATGATTATCATTTCAAGAGTGCCCCCAGCACTTCCTTTTTGTGATCTACATGCATTACCACTTCCCATAGTCATGAGAATATGGGAAACTGTGAATCCTGCATATTCCTGTGTCTCACAACTGCATTAAGCAATGGAGCGTCATGTATCGTCTTGCGTTTCACAACAAAGTTTGCTCACGTAGGTTTGAGCACTTCCCGTCAATGGTGTCTTTAGCCATTATTACTTCCTTGAACTCCACATTTTTCTCTCTCCACAACATTGCCAGGTGAGGATTCTTGACTTCCATGAAAATACTTTATTGAGAAGTTCAGGGGGTTCACCACAACGTTTACAAAAGAGTACCTTTTACTTCAGTTTAATGGTGCCTCCAGCGGTTTCACTTCTCTCAGCTCCAAAATAACCTCCAGGAGATTCCTGAATATAAAGGAAGAGACCATCCTGCTTGTGCTTCACTACCTCTGTTCAATGGTGGCTTCATTGGTTTCTCCTATCTCAGCTCCACACTTCCCTCCAGGAGATTCATGAATATAAAAGAAGAGAGAATCCTTCTGGTGCTTAGCCTGCCTCTACTCAATGGGGCCTCAACAGTTTCACTTCTCTTAGCTCAACCCTTACCTCCTGGACTTGCTTGGATCCGAAGGAAAACACTGAGTCCTTCATTTGCCGGACTGCCCTTGTGGGTGGACTCACAGAGAGTTGTGTTTATCATTTCAAGAGTGCCTCCAGCACTTATTCCCTCTGTGAACAACAGACCTTACATTTTGGTGATTCTAGGGAATATTGGAAACCTTGAATGCTGCAGGTTCCTGTGCGTCATAACTGCATTAGCCAATGGAGCTTCAGGTATCATCTTGCGTTTCACAACAAGGTTTGCTCATGTAGGTTCGGGCAACTCATTTAATTGGTGTCTTTAGCCGTTTTCACTTCCTTGAGCTCCATATTTTTTATCCCCACAACATTGCCAGATGAGGATTCATGATTTCCATCAAAAGACTGAAATATGTACGTTCAGGTGTTTCACTACAAGGTTTCCAAAGGAAGTTTCTTTTATCTCAGTTCAATGGTGTCTCCAGTGGTTTCACATCTCTCAGCTCCAAACTTACCTCCAGGAGGTTCCTGAATATAAAGGAGCAGAGAGTCCTGCAGTTTTCTGTGATACACAATTATATTACCTCAAAGACTGTGAGGTTTTTCATTACACTTTACCTTTATATAAAACTCTCTCTTATTCATGAGTTCCTGTGAATTTGTTTCTCTAAAGTACCCAGAGTAACACATTCATGTAGATGCACACACCTCCCTTCAAAGTTGTCTTTAGCCGTTTTTACATCCTTGAGCTTCACATTTTTCTCTCCACACAGCATTGCCAGGTGCGGATTCATTCATGGCTTTGATGTAAACACTTTATCATGGAAGTTCAGGTGTATCACCAGAACGTTTTCTCAGGGAGTTTCTTTTACCTTAGTTCAATGGTGCCTCCAGCAGTGTCACTTCTCTCCGCTCCAAACTTACCTCTAGGAGACTCTTGAATAAACGGAAGAGAGAATATTTCTGTTGCTTTGCCTTCTTCTACTCAATGGGCCATCAAAGTTTCACTTCTCTCAGCTCAACCCTAATCTCCCGGAGTTTCTTGGGTCTAAAGGAAACCAGTGAGTCCTGCATATGCCTATGCTACCCTACTACGTTGCCATAAAAAGAGTTATGTGTATCACTACCATGGTGGCTCCAGCAGTTTCCTTACTCTCTGATGAACAACCACTATGTTTTGGCAATTCACTTATATATGGGAATCCATAAATCCTACAGATTCCTGGGCTGCATAACCACATTGCCTAGTGGACCTTTATGTCCCTTAAGAAAACTCTTTGTCGTGGAAGCTATATTTCTTCACTACAATTTTGCCTGGTGGTGCTTCGCCTGTGTGTGCTCAATGGGCCTTCTAGAAGTTTCACTTCTCTCAACTCAACTCTTACCCAGGGAAAACTGTGAGTTGAGCGGTTGCCAGTGCTTCACAACTGTCTTAGCTCAGAGAAAGTTATGCCATTTTTAAAAATCATTTTTTTAGGGGTCATAAAACTCTTATCACAATCCATACATACATTTGTGTCAATCACATTTGTACATATGTTGCCATCATCATTCTCACAACACCTGTTTCAACTTGAGCTTTGGTATCATCTTCTCATCTTTGCCCCCTCCCCATTCCCCACTTCCCCATAAACTCTTGATAATTTATAAATTATTATTATTTTGTCATATCGTACACCATCCGACGTCTCCCCACGCTCACTTCTCTGCTGTCCGTCCCCCAGGGAGGAGGTTATATGTAGACCTTGTAATTTGTTCCCCCATTCTCCCTCACCTTCCCTCCACCCTCCCGGTATCACCACTCTCACCACTGGCCCTGAAGAGTTCATCTTTCCTGGATTTCCTGGATTTCCATTTCCTATCTGTGCCATTGTACATCCTCCGGTCCAGTCGGGTATGTAAGGTAGAATTGGGATCATGATAGTGTAGGGGAGGAAGCATTCAAGAACTAGAGGAAAATTGCATATTTCATCATTGCTACACTGCACTCTGATTGGCTCTTCTCCCCACAGCCCTTCTGCAATGGGATGTCCAATTTCCCACAGATGGGCCTGGGTCCCCACTCCGCACTCCCCTCATTCACAATGCTCTGATTTTTTTTAATTTTTTTTTTGGTCTTTGATGCCTGATACCTGATCCCTTCAACGCCTTGTGATCTCACAGGCTTGGGTGCTTCTTCCATGTGGGCTTTGTTGTTCCTCGGTTAGATACCCCTTGTTTATCTTCCAGCCTATAGGACCCCAGATTCTATATCTTTTGACAGCAGGGCACCGTCAGCTTTCTTCACCGCATTTGCTTATGCACCCGCTTTGTCTTCAGCGATTGTGTAGGGATAGGCTGGGGTACTTCTTCCATGTGGGCTTTGTTGTTTCTTAGCTAGATGGCCGCCTGTTTATCTTCAAGACTTTAAGACCCCAGAAGCTATATCTTTTGGTAGCCGGGCACCATCAGCTTTCTTCACCACTTTTGCTTA
>NW_022103919.1:39702-47499 GCF_000313985.2 Echinops telfairi
CGTTGGGTGGTATCTCATAGTTGTTTTAATTTGCATTTCTCTTATGGCTAGAGATTTTTAACATTTTCTCATATATTTATTGGCCATTTGGATTTCTGCCCTTGAGAAACTCCTGCTCAGTTCCTTTGCCCACCTCCTGAGTGGACAATAGGTTTTTTTCTTGCTGTAGGTTAGCAGTGTATTGTAGATTTTAGTAATAAGGCCTTTGTCTGATGTGTCATTGCTAAGGATGCTTCCCCATTCTGTGGCCTCTCTTATTACTCTCTTGGTGAATTATTTCGATGTACATAAGTGTTTTATCTTTAGTATGTTCCACTGGTCAATTTATGCCTCCTCTGTGTTGGTGTCCTTCCCGATTTCGATAGCCTATGTAATCCCTGTGTCAAGGTTCTCAGGTTTGTCCCAATTCTCTCATTGATGGCCTTAATAGTTTGGGGTTTTACCTCAAGGTCTGTGATCCACCTTGAGTTTATTCTTGTGTATGGAGTGAGGTAAGGGTCTTGCTTCATTTTTCTGCAGCTATGTATCCATTTTTTTCCAGCACCACGAATTGAAGAGGGCATTCGCTTCCTATTTGATATTTTTGGGCCCCTTATTAAAGATCAGTTGTCTGTATGTTTATGATTTTATTTCTGGGTTTTCAATCCCTTTCCATTTGTCTGAATATCTATCATTATACCAGTACCACGCTGTTTTGACCACTGTGGCTGTGTAATAGCTGTTAAAGTCGGGTAAAGCGAGCCCTCCAACTTTGTCCTTCTGCTTGAGGAGTTCTCTGCTAATCCTTGGTTTCTACATTCTCCATATGAAGTTGGTAATCTGTTATTCCAACTCTTTGAAGAAAGATGCTGGAATTTGGGTCGGAATAGCATTGAATTTATATAGCGCCTTGGGTAGAATTGACATCTTTACAATATTGAGTCTACCGATCCATGAGCATGGGATCTCCTTCCATTTGTTGAAGTCACCCTTGGTTTCTTTTAATAGTGTTTTGTAGTTTTCCTCATACAGATATTTCAGTTTGTGTTTGGCTATTGTGAAGGGTACCCCCTTTTGATCTCCTCTTCTGTGTCGTTGTCCGATGTGTACAGTAGTGCCATAAACTTCCGTTTGTTGATCTTGTAACCTGCTACTCTGCCATATTCCTCTATTGCTTCCAGTACTCCTCTCGTGGAACTTTTAGGGTATTCCATATATAAAATCATATCATCTGTGAATAATTATAATTTCACTCTTCCTTCCCCAGATGAATACCTTTGATGTCCTTTCTTTGCCTTATATTGTTAGCTAGGACTTCCAGTGCAATGTTAAATAGGATTGTGGACAAGGGGCATCCTTGTCTAGTCCTTTTTTCAGAAGAATTGATCTCATGTTTTCTCTATTGACTACCACATTGGCTCTTGGTTTTTCATATATAGCTTGAATTATATTGAGGAATTTTCCATCCATTCCAATCTTCTCAAGTGTCTTAAAGAGGAATTGGTGTTGGATGTTGTCGAATGCTTTTTCTGAATCTATTGATATTATCATGTGATTCTTATATCTTTTTCATTTCAATGTGACGAATAATGCTAATGGTCTTTCGTATGTTGACCCATCCCTGGTATGAATCGCACTTAGTCATTGTGGATTATTTGTTTTATAAACTTTTGTATTCTGTTGGTTAGTATTTTGTTAAGAATTTTTGCATCGATATTCATTAGGGAAATTGGTCTGTAGTTTTCCATTCTTGTGGGATCCTTGCCCGCTTTAGGTATCAGAGTTATACTACCTTCATAGAAGGAATTTGAGAGTTTGCCATCTTTTTCTATGTTCAGGAAAACTTTGTGTAGGATTGGTGTCAGTTCTTCCCTGAATGCGTAACAGAATTCTCCTGTATATCCATCTGGTCCCAGTGATCTTTTGGTTGGTAATCCTTTGATAACCTTGTCTATTTCTTCTATATGTTTGTCATTTCAAGAGTGCCCCCAACTTCCTTTTTCTGTGATCAACCAGCAGTACCATTTCCCATATTCATGAGAATATGGGAAACCTTGAATCCTGCAGGTTCCTTTGTCTCCTAACTCCATTAACAAAAGTAGCTTCGTGTATCTTCTTGGGCTTCACAACAAGGTTTGCTCACTGAGGTAGTTCGTTTATTGTGCCAACCTGGCTGATAAACACATGTGGAGTTAATTGAAAGGCAGAGGGGTAATTGATTCGGTGAGCCTTGCCTTTCAAGTTCTAGGGTCTCTTGCTTTGTGATGGTCACACCAGGGTGCAGCTGCCTAAGCCAATACCCTGATTTAGCTTGCAAGGTTCACTTCCTGCAAGACATCTCTGAGGAGAAGCCACATGGACCTACCCTGATGCATCCCTGGGTGCTGGAGCAGCCGGGAGGAGACCACAGCCAGCGCTGAGATTATTACCCTTTCACTGACTCACCTTTCCCCCTGCAGTTGGCATCAATCTGTCTATTTTGTGAAATGGGGGAAGACTTTGTGGATTGGTATCAGAAATGTGGGTTAATGTTGGACTTGTGGGCTTGGGAAGCACAGGGTGGGGATGTTTTCTTGATGTGCACTTATCCTTCATATAAAACTCTCTCTTACTCATGAGTTTCTGTGGATTTGTTTCTCTAAAGTACCAAGACTAACACACTCACGTCGCGGCACGCACCTCCCTTCAATGGTGTCTTTAGCCATTTTTACTTCCCTGAGCCCCACATTTTTCTCTCCCAACAACATTGCTGAGTGAGGATTCATGGCTTCCATGAAAACTCTTTATCATGGAAGTTCAGGTGTATCACCAGAACGTTTTCTCAGGGAGTTTCTTTTGCCTAAGTTCAATGGTGCCTCCAGTGGTTTCACTTCTCTCAGGTTGAATCTTACCTCCAGGACACTCTTGAATAAAGTAGAGACAATCCTTCTGGTGCTTTGTCTGCCTCTACTCAATGGGCATCAAACAGTTCCACTTCTCTCAGCTCAACCCTTACATCCTGGTGATTATTGGATCTAAAGGAAAACAGTGAGTCCTGAATTTGCCTGCACCACCCTACTGCATTGCGATACAGAGAGTTATGTGTATCATTACAATGGTGGCTCCAGGTGTTTCCTTACTCTCTGATCAACAAACATAACTTTTGGGAGAGCTTAAGGAAGGAAAAACTACTAAAGACACAATTGTGTATATGGGAAACCATGAATCCTGCGAGTTCCTGAACAACATACCTGCATTGCTGTGTGAACCTCCATGTCTCTTCAGAAAACTCTTTGTCCTGGAAGTTGTATTGCTTCACTACAATTTTGCCTTATGGTGCTTCACCTGCATCTGCACAATGGGGCTTCTAGCAGTTTCACTTCTCTCAACTCACCACTTACCCCAGGTAGATTCCTGGGTACAAGAAAACTGTGTTTAACAGTTGCCAGTGCTTCAGAACTGCATTGGCTCAGAGAGAGTTATAATGATAATTTCCAGAGGACCCCGGCACTTCCTTTTTTGTGATCAATACACATTACCATTTCCCATAGTCATGAGAATATGGGAAACTGTGAATCCTTCAGATTCCTGTGCCTCCTAACTGCATTCAGCAATGGAACTTATTGTATCTTCTTGAGTTTCCCAACAAGGTTTGCTCACATAGGTTCATGCCTCTCCCTTCAATTGTGTCTTTAGTAGTTTTTCCTTCCTTAAGCTCCACATTTTTCTCTCCGCAAAACACTGGAAGGTGAGAATTCTTGATGTCAGTGAAAACATTTATGGAGAAAGTTCAGGTGTTTCACCACAACGTTTCCACAAGGAATTGCTTTTACCTCAATTCAATGGTGTCTCCAGTGGTTTCACTTCTCTCAGCTCCAAAATTATGTCCAGGAGTCTTTAATATGAAGAAAGAGAGAATCTTGATTGTGTTTTCCCTGCCTCTACTTATTGGTGTCTCCATTGGTTTCACATCTCTCAGCTCCAAACTTACCTCCAGGAGATTGCTGAATATAATGGAACAGAGAGTCCTGCAGTTGCCTGTGATACACAATTATATTACCTCATTGAGGGTGAGGTTTTTCATCACAATGGTGGTTCCAGCAGTTTCCTTACTCTCTGATCCACAATCATTAGGTTTAAGAGATTCATGTGTACTTGGAAAACCATGAATCCTGCAGGTTCCTTGGCCACATAACTGCATTGCCGAGTGGAGTTTTATGTCTTTTCAGAAAACCCTATGTCATGGAAGTTCCATTGTTTTACTACAACTCTGCCTTTTGGTACTTCTGCATCACCTCAATGGGGCTTCTAGAAGTTTCGCTTCTCTCAACTCAATTCTTATCCCGAGTTCATTTCTGGGTACAAGGAAAACCATGAGTTGAGTAGTTTCTAGTGCTTCACAACTGCATTGCCTCAGAGAGAATTATGTTTGTCATTTCAAAAGTGCTCCTAGCACTTCCTTTTTCTGTGAACAACAAGCATTACTATTTCCCTTATGCATAAGAATATGGGAAACCTTGAATCCTGCAGGTTCCTGTGACTCCTAACTTCATTAACCAATGGAGCTGCATGTATCTTCTTGCGCTTCACAACTAGGTTTCCTCACTAAGGTAGTTAGTTTATTGTGCCTATCTAGCTGATAAACACATGTTGGGTTAGTTGAAGGGGGAGGGATAATTGGGTTAATTGAAGGGCTTGGTGAGCTTCGCCTTTCCAATTCTCGGATCACTTGCCTTGATGGTCGGACCAGGGTGCAGCTGCCTTAGCCAGTTCCCAGCCTTAGCTTGCAAAACTCACTTCCTGCAAGACATCCCTGAGGAAAATCCACATGGACCTACCCTGACGCAACCCTGGCTGTTGGAGTAGCCGTGTGGAGACTCCTGCCGGCCCTGAAGTCATTACCTTTTCACTGACTCAACTTTAGCACTGCAGTCAGCATCATTGCGTCTGTTTTGTGAAATGGAGGAAGACTTTGTGGGTTGGTGTCAGACATATAGGTTAATGTTGGACTTGTGGGCTTGGGCAGTACTGGGTGGGGATGATTTCTTGATATTCATTTAAACTTTAAATAAAACTCTGCCTTACTCATGAGTTTCTGTGGATTTGTTTCTCTAAAGTACCCAGACTAACACATTATGGTACCTTGGGAGTGGGGTACTGGAGAAACAAATCATAAGATGGAGAGTAGATATTCATTTGACCTCTCACTCATAGTTGTTTTTCTTATTTGTCTACCCAGAGGTCAGATAAAGCCACACTGTTTACTTGGTTGTTTTCTGTGGAAAAATTGGGATGTATGAAAATAGAAAGTTTGTAAGCCTACTTGCTTTCGACCATTAACATTTGATCTTTAGTTGGGTTTAGGCCATGCCTGCAAAGAAAGCTTTGAAGAGGTATGCCCTACCAAGTACTTTGGAGTACTCAAGAACCAATGGTCTTTGTCAGAAGCTGGAAAAAATATTTGGAACCATGAAGAAAACTCCACTCTTGGATTGAATGTTAAAGGGAACCTCGGAGCAGGTGGAACTGCTTCCTAGGTGACCACCTGGATCTACTTGTTGAGTGGAAGTGTGATAAATGCAGCAATAAAGAGATCGGTTGAGTTTGGCCACTGACACCTATGGACTTGGTTTACAGGAAAAAGAGGAGAGAATGAGAGCAGCCAATGGGTTTAAAGTTCATGACCAAGCACAATGAGTCTAGGCAAGGCAACCAATGAGCACTCTCTGGCGGCTGAGTGAGGCAGCTCACATTGAGTTGACCAGAACCCGACCAGATGAATATATTTGAGGCTGTGAACTGGTGCATATTGTTGCTGAATTTATGGATGGCCTGTCTTGATTTGACTTTCCTTTTGGGTGCAGACTTCACAAGGCTCCAACTGGAATGAAGATTCTTTATGTCAGAAAATATGATTGTCTTCTCAGAGCACTGGGTTGATGTAAGTGTACAGTATAGAAATTGGACACCCAGACTTCCAGGAAGATGGCAACGGGGTGACACATACCAGAGGGACTCTGCAGAATCCAGCCCAGGAGAGTTGCTTAGAGGGAAATTTAACACAACTGGAACGCAGGAGGAGCATCATAAAGATAAGTAGGCACAGACCCAGGGGCGTTTGAGGGGCTTGGGGCTTTTGGCTTACCTCAGTGGAAGCCGGCTGGGGCTTGACCTTGGCCCCGCCACTGTCTCTGCCAGAGCTGGGACCATTTGGAGCCCATAGGGGAATTTGGTCTCAACAAAGCCACAGTTTGCCCCCGCCGGCTTCAGGGCAGGGAGTGGACCCTTGCAGCTCCATGGGCAGGGATCAGGATCCAGCTACATTGTAGCTTTTGTTTACATCTCTGCTCTCTGTTCTCCCACAGTCCGGGAGGCCTGCGCAGGAGCTTTTTCTCAGCACAGCCACAGCTTGCCACCACCGCCTTGGGGAGGGGACTAAACCCTCGCAACTCCATGGGCAGGGATTGGGGTTCAGCTACATTGTTGCTTCTGTTTACATCTCTGCTCTCTGCCTCCCCCCCCCCCACCTCACAGTCTTTGAGGTCTGCTCAGGGGCTTTTTCTCAGCTCAACTGTGGCTTGCTGCTGCTGCCTCAGGGCAGGGACTAAACTCTTGCAGCTCCACGGGCAGGGAGTGGGACTCAACTACATAGTTGCTTTTCTTTCCCTCTCTCCCCTATATTCCCGCACAGTCTAAACAGTCTTACTTTTATTTTTTTTTCTTTCTCCTCTGTCTTTCCTATTCTCTCACACTCCACTGCTGACCTCCAGGCCACTCCCCTTAGCCTAGGGCACTTACAACTGCACCACACCCAACTAGGTGAGCTCAACCCTGTGTAGCTAGCCCGGGGCTAGGGAAAGCCTGCTTTCCCTCCAAGGATACTCTGCCCAACTTCTCACCAGGGAATTCCTGCCTGTGTACCTTGGGGAATAAGGCAGCTCAGCCAACACTCATCAACATTCCAAGCTGTTGCAGGAATGTCTGCCCAACCTCCACAACACCAAAGCAGGCAACCCACTAGCCTTCTGGGGCACTCCCCTGATAGGGAAGCCACAGGAAGATGAAGGGGTAGGATAATCCCATAGTAATAATTAGCTGTAGGCAGTTTGGCAGTGCTCTTCGACTCCCTGGAAAATGGCACCTGGCTCCTCTTAAACAATGCAACACAAACAGCCATCAGCCCCAACCACCTCAACAATAAAACAGGCAATGGCAGAAACAAAAGGCAATGGCAGAAGATATCCCAAACACAACAACATATATAGAAGAAGCAGACATTGAGCTGCCACAAAAAGAAATTTTCAGAATGCTGCTGGGAGTCATACAGAAAAAGGATGAAATGATAGAGGAGATAAAGGCCATACACGAAAGGGAAATACAGGCGCTGAGGGAGGAGATAACAAAAACCAATACACAGACCTTGAGAATCAATTGGAGGAATCAGAGAACCACATCAGAGACTTGGAGGACAGCCAAGGAGACTTCAACAAACACGAACAAAAATCTAATAAGATCATCAGAGAAACTGAAGAAAACCTAAGAGCTATGTCTGATGCTATAAAGCGGAACATTAGAATTATTGGCTTACTGGAGGAAGACACAACAAAGAAGTCATCTGCAACAATAGCGAGAAAATTCTTGGAGGAAAACTTCCCCAGCTTAATGAATGACAACCAGGCAACCATTCAGGAGGCTGAAAGAACACCACCTAGACTTAATCCCAAGAAGAAGACACCAAGGCACATAATAGTTAAACTATACAACATTGAGGAAAAGGAGAAAATCACGAGAGCAGCTAGGGAAAAACAAGCAATCACATATAAAGGTTCCCAAATAAGA
>NW_022103919.1:47983-50605 GCF_000313985.2 Echinops telfairi
CACAGAGTCCACAGATGGAGATAATAACCCTGAATATCAATGGCCTGAACTCAGGCATTAAAAAACTGAGACTAGCAGACTGGCTTAGAAAATACAACCCATCAATCTGCTGCCTACAGGAGACACATCTCAAGGCTACAGAAATTGGAGACCCAAAATTTGGGGGGTAAAGGCATGAAGAAGTTGGCTTACAAAATTTCATAGGTGTGGGAAGATATTCACAGGATTATTGGATTAAGGTGTAGGTGTTACTTAATTGCCATGATGAGGCTAAAGAATTATATACGCATGCCAAGTTGTCAAGGGGTAGATTGAGGTAGTTAGTTTATTGTGCCAATCTGGCCGATAAACTCATGTGGGCTTCATTGAAGGGTGGAGGGATATATGGCTCAGTGAACCTCGCCTTTGAAGTTCTCGGGTCTCTTGCTTTGTGATGGTCGGACCAGGGTCCTGCTGCCTTATCCAGTTCCCTGCTTTAGCTTGCAAGGCTCACTTCATGAAAGACATCCCTGAGGAGATGGACCTTCCCAGATGCTGGCCTGGTTGTTGGAGCAACCATGTGGATACCCCTGCCAGCACTGAGATGATTACCTTTTCACTGACTAGGCCTTCCACCTACAGTGGATCCACTGCATCATTGTGTCTGTTTTGTGAAATGGAGAAAGACTTTGTGGATTGGTGTCGGGCATATGGGTTAATGTTGGACTTGGCTTGAGCAGCACTGGTGGGGATGATTCCTTGATGTGCACTTAACCTTTATATAAAACTCTCTCTTACTCATGAGTTTCTGTGGATTTGTTTCTCTAAAGTACCCAGACTAACACACTCACATATCTGGGCACATCTCCCTTCAATGGTGTCTTTAGCCGATTTTACTTCTTGAGCTCCACATTTTTCTCTCCCTACAACATTGCCAGGTGAGGATTCATGTCTTACATTAAAATACTGTATCGTGGAAGTTCAGGTGTTTCACCACAACCTTTTCTCAGGGAGTTTCTTTTGCCTAAGTTCAATGGTGCCTCCAGTGGTTTGACTTCTCTCGGCTCCAAATTACCTCTAGGAAACCATTGAATAAAATGAAAAGAGAACGGGGCATCTAGTAGTTTCTCTTCTCTCAGCTCAACTTTTACCTCGGGTATATTTCTGGGTACAGGAAAAACTGTGTTGAGCAGTTGCCAATGCTTCACAACTGCCTTGCCTCAGAAAGAGTTATGATTATCATTTCAAGAGTGACACCGGCACTTCCTTTTTTGTGATCTACATGCAATCCCATGTCCCGCAGTCATGAGAATATGGGAAACCGTGAATCCTACAGATTCCTGTGCTTCATAAATGCATTAAGCAATGGACCTTCATGTATATGCTTGTGTTTCACAACAAGGTTTCTCACGTAGGTTCACACCCTTCCCTTCAATTGTGTCTTAAGCTGTTTTTACTTCCATGAGCGCCACATGTTTCTGTTCCCGCAGCATTGCAAGGTGAGGATCCTTGACTTCCGTGAAAACACTTTATGGAAAACATTCAGGTGTTTCACCACAACGTTTCCACAAGGAGTTGCTTTTACTTCAATTCAATGTTGCCTCTGGTGGTTTCACTTCTCTCAGCTCCAAAATTACCTCTAGGAGACTCTTGAATATAAAGGAAGAGAGAATCCTGCTGGTGTTTTCTCTGCCTCTACTCAATGGTGCCTCCATTGGTTTCACATCTCTCAGCTCCAAACTTACCTCCAGGAGATTCATTAATATAAAGGAAGAGAGAATCCTGTGGTGCTTAGCCTGGCTCTACTCAATGGGGCCTCAAACAGTTTCACTTCTCTCAGCTCAACCCCTATCTTCTGGAGTTTCTTGGATCTAAAGGAAATTAGTGAGTCCTGCACTAGCCTACGCTGCCCTACTGCATTGCCATACAGAGAGTTATGTGTATCATTACAATGGTGGCTCCAGCAGTTTCCTTACTCTCTGATCAACAAACATTAAGATTTGGAGATTCACTTGTATATGGGAAACCATGAATCCTGCAGGTTCCTGGGCTGTGTAACTGCATTGCCTAGTGGAGCTTCATGTCCCTTAAGAAAACTCTTTGTCCTGCAAATTCCATTGTTTCACTACAATGTTGCCTTGTGGTGCTTCTCCTGTGTGTGCTCAATGGGGCTTCTAGAAGTTTCACTTCTCTCAATTCAACTCTTACCCCCTGTTGATATCTGGGTAAAAGAAAAACTGTAAGTTGAACAGTTGCCAGTGCTTCACAACTGCATTGCCCCAGAGAGGGCTGGGATTGTCATTTCAAGAGTGCCCCAGCACTTCCTTTTTCTGTGATTAACAATATGGGAAGCCTTGAATCCTGCAGATTCCTGTGCCTCATAACTGCATTAACAAATGGAGCTTCATGTATCTTCTTGCATTTCACGACAAGGTTTGCTCACTGAGGTAGATAGTTTATTGTGCCTACCTGGCCAAAAAATACTGGTGAGGTTCAATGAAGGGCGGAGGGATAAATGGCTCTGTGAGCTTTGCCTTTCCAGTTCTCAGGTCGCTAGTTTTGTGATGGTCGACCAGGGTGCAGCTGCCTTAGCCAGTTCCCTGCTTTAGCTTGCAAGGCTCACTTCCTGCAAGACATCCCTGA
>NW_022103919.1:51442-61618 GCF_000313985.2 Echinops telfairi
CTTCCCTGCCTCTGCTCAATGGTGCCTCCATTGGTTTGACGTGTCTCAACTCCAAACTTATTTCCAGGAGATTCATGAATATAAAGGAAGAGAGAATCCTTCTGGTGCTTAGTCTGCCTCTACTGAATGGGGCCTCAAACATGTTCACTTCTCTCAGCTCAACCCTTACCTCCTGGACTTTCTTGGATCTGAAGGAAAACAGTGAGTCCTTCATTTCCTGGGCTGTCCTTCTGCGTTGCTTCACAGAGAGTTACATTTATCATTTCAAGAGTGCCTCCAGCACTTACTCCCTCTGTGATTTGCACACCTTACGTGTTGGTGATTAAAGGGAATATGGCAAACCTTGATTGCTTTAGGTTCCTGTGCATCATAACTGCATTAGCCAGTGAAGCTTCATATGTCTTCTTGCGTTTCACAACAAGGTTTGCTCACGTAGGTTCACGCACCTTGCTTAATTGGTGTCTTTAGGCATTTTCACTTCCATGAGCTCTACATTTTTCTCTCCCCACAACTTTGCCAGGTGAGGATTCATGACTTCCATGAAAACACTGTATCATGGAAGTTCACGTTTCCCTACAACCTTTACGCAGGGAGTTTCTTTTACTTCAGTTCAATGGTGTCTCCAGTGCTTTCACATCTCTCAGCTCCAAACTTACCTCCAGGAGGTTCCAGAATAAAAAGGAACAAAGAGGCCTGCAGTTGCCCATGATACACAATTATATTACCTCACCGAGGGTTAGGTTTTTCATTACAATGGTGGCTCCAGCAGTTTCCTTACTCTCTGATGGACAACAATTACGTTTTAGATATTTGCATGTATATGGGAAACCATGAATTCTGCAGGTTCCTGGGCCACATAACTGTATTGCCGAGTGGAGCTCACATCTCTTAAGAAAACTTTGTTCCTAGAAGTTCTGTTGCTTAAATACAACTTTGCCTAGTGGTACTTTTCCTGCATCACCTCAATGGGACTTCTATCAATTTCAATTCTGTCAGCTCAGCACCTACCCCAGTAGATTTCTGGGTATGAGGAAAACTGAGAGTTCAGCATTTGCCAGTGCTTCACAACTCTGTTGCCTCAGCGATAGTTATGTTTAGCATATCAGAGTGCCTCCAGAACTTCCTTTTCCTGTGAACAACAAGCATTACAATTTCCCATATTCAAGAGAATATGGGAAACCTTGACTATTGCAGGTTCCTGTGTGTCATACCTGCATTAGCTAATGGAGCTTCATGTATCTTCTTGTGCTTCACAACAAGGTTTGGTCATGAAGGTTCAGGCACCTCCCTTCAATGGTGTCTGTAGCCATTTTTACTTCCCTGAGCTCCACATTTTTCTCTCCCCACAACATTGCCAAGTGAGGATTCATGACTTGCATGAAAACACTTTATCTTGGAAATGCGGATGTTTCACCACAATGTGTCCACGGTGAGTTTCTTTTACCTCAGTTCAATGGTGTCTCCAGTGGTTTGACATGTCTCATCTCGAAACTTACCTCCAGGAGATTCCTGAATATAAAGGAAGAGAGCGTCCTACAGTTGGCCGTGATGCACCATTGCATTGCATCACCGAGAGTTATGTTTATCATTACAATGGTGGCTCCAGCAGTTTCCTTACTCTCTGATCATCCCCCATTACATTTTGGAGATTCACATGTATTTGGGAAACCATGAATCCTGCAGGTTCCTGTGCTACAAAACTGCCTCACCGAGTGAAGCTTCATGTCTCTTAAGAAAATTTCTTGTCGTGGAAGTTCCATTGCTTCACAACATTGCCTTGCAATGCTTGCCCTGTGTCGTCACCTCAATGGGGATTCTAGAAGTTTTACTTCTCACAGCTCAACACTTACCTGCAGTAGAATTCTGGGCACAAGGAAAACTGTGAGTTGAACAGTTGCCAGTGCTTCACAACTGCAATCCTCAAATAGAGTTATGATAGTAATGACATTGGTACTTCCAGTTGTTTACCTTCTCTTCAATCAGTGAACATTTAGTTTGGGAGATTCATGGGTATATGAGAAAACACAAATCGTGCTGGTTGCTGTGCCACACCTTCTTTGAGCAAAGGTGTTTCATGTTTATTAAGGTAAACTGCGGGCTGTTTCTGTTCTGTACACACAGTACTATCCTGTGATAGTACTGGTGTTATGAAAACTCCTTCTTCTGGAAGTTCTGATGTTTCACAACAACTTTGCCTCCTGCTGGTTCACCTGCCTCTCCTCAATGGGGCCTCAAGCAGTTTCACTTCTCTCAGCTCAACCCTTACCTCCTGGAGGTTCTTGGATCTCCTACATTTCCTGCGCTGCCCTACTGTGTTCCCTCACAGAGAGTTATGTTTATCATTTCAAGAGTGCCTCCAGAACTTACTCTCCCTGTGATCAACAGACCTTACGTTTTGGCATTCACGAGAATAGGGGAAACCCTGCACGGTGATCAGAATGCCAAGGAAGTACCCCCAGTGGGGGGTAGTGGGGTTGGCTCACCTAGAAGAAGACCCTGACCCATGCTCTCCCTGATCCAGCGTTTCACTGTCCTTTAGTGGTACAGCGCCAGGCTCCTGAGCTCCACCGTGCCTCCCGCTTCACCCTCCCAAACACACAAGTATCCACTCTGCCCGCCCTTTGTGGCGGCAAGCAATAATCATTCTTCTGGACATATGAATGCTAGTTTTCTCATATTTCAGAGGGGCAATGGTCCAAGTCGCAGAGTCAATGAGTAACCAAGCCAGCCTGGAGTCAGAGTGACTCCACTGAGAAGGGTTTCACCAGACATGGTCCTGAGAACTGGAGTCGGTGACCGACGTGAAGGGGGGCAGGATGGGGAGGCGGGCCCTCTGGGTGCCACTCTCTGGAGATGCTAGGCAGATGCTACCCCAATGTCTCTCGTTTTTCTCAACCAGTTCCAGTGCCAGAACCAGGCCGGAGACCTTTCACCCCGGGGCGCAGTGAGGTGAGGCAGCTGAGCAGAGAAGTGAAGTAGCTTATCCACAGGCCGCACAGCAAAGAAGTGGCAGAGCCAAGAACTAACCCAGGCCTGGCAGATCCCCAAGTACTTACTTGCAGTTGTAACCAATCCTGTCTGCCACAGCCGGAGCCCAGCCTCACAGGAGTCGGGGGATTGAGGAGAGGACAGCACAAACAAGAGAGGGGGAAGAGCTTTGTGAGCCGCGGAGGCCCAGTTCCAATAGCTCCTTGCTCTCCCTCCTCCTGGGTCCTTGGAGCAGGAAAAACCCTCTTCCACTTGCACTGCTCGGGTCCACTCCCAAGCGTCAAAGCCACGGCAAGGACAGACGAACAGCCTCCCCTTCCTGATTTGCCTCATTTGGAAGGAGAAGGGGTGACCTTCGGCCTCCCGCTTGGTTGTAGCAGGCTGGCACCTGGACTCCCACGTGGGGCTCGGCGGGGAGAGGGCCTGGGTCTGGGGGGTCCCCTTGCAGATCCCAGAGAAAGCAGCAGGGCAGGCCGACTGTGAATGTGCCAGGCCCACCGTGGGAGAGCTGAGGGAACGCCTCCGGGTGACAGGGTGGAGAGGCTCCAGCAGGGTGGCCGCCTCCTCTCTGCGCGCAGATTGAGCCCATGATGAAGATGAGTGGCAATCCCTTTGCCGGAAACGCGGAGGCAATCAGGGCGGCTACCGGTGCCCAGGGAGGGCTCCTGCCACCCGCCCGGAGGAAGGGAAGGGAAGGCTGCGCCAGTCCAGCCAGCCGCCTCATGGTTTACCCATTAACCAGCCAAAAGTCATGATAAGCAGCTCCAATTACGGGATAAATTATACAGGACGCCCGTTAGCTTGGCACCAATGAGTGAACTCAAACAGCGGCTGCGGGTAGCAGGCCGCCCCTGCAAACAGCTTGCCACCAAAGAAAGGTAGCCCAGACTGGTGAGGACCCTGCGCCCCAGCCGGAACCCCTCAGTGGCACGGCGTTAATGACCTTCCCGGAGCGGCTGGGGGAGCTTTAAGGGCTGGTTGGAGGGGAAGGTGGGAGATGGTTTGGTGGGCTCTGTAGTGTTTGCTGATGTAAACAAAGGGAACTGGCAGCATCCAAGTCCCGCACTGGGAGGCGGGACTGATGAGGACATTGCGTCGTCATCTTTCCAGGCTGAAAAAACTCCAATCTTTCTCCATATGTCCACTGCGGAGCAATCTGTGATCATTCGGTCACATGCACCGTGGCCCAGGAAGGAAGGTTTGCGGTGCGAATTAATATTGTCGACAAGATTGCAGGGGGCATGTTTAACTCACTTCAGGTGCTTTAAAAAGCGTGCGCACAATGGATAAGCTAATTACAAATCATGCCTATTTATTCATTAAACAGGGCCTAGGGGAAATTCAAAGAGGCAACACTGTCTTAACTTCATTCAATTTGCAGTCTGTGATTAAACGGAACACAGCTGCAAGACTTCAGAAATGTTGCCGAATTTCAGCCTCTTGCCTGCTCCAGACTGACCGAGTCTCGGGGCGCCATCCTGCCCTGCAGTGCCATCAGCAATCTTTCTTCAGCCCTTTGGGCCACCTACCAACTGCTTCTGCTGTTACCTGCTCACATGCTTCAGTTCCCTCAACTGTAAAGGGCTCAACACCCCCTGGCTCATGAGGTTCTTGGGGAGTCAGGAAGGTAAGGGATGTTCAGTGACTGTTCCAGAACCTGACTAGTAGCCACGTGACAAAAGTGCCTTCATTACCCTGCCGTGTACACACATGTGTTCTAAGGTGGAGCCCCTCACTTGTACAAAGTGTCTAGGCTGGGCTTATGCAGAGAGACCAAAATTTATTAGAGGCTTCCAGGGACTCCGAGTTTATTTGGGACGATGACAAATGCTTGGTAATGAATGAATGGTGGTTGTACAGCAGGTGACTATAATTCATGTCATTTAATCATTCGCTTAGACATGGTTAAAAGGACCAAGTCTGTCCTATATGCATTTTACCACAGTAACAGTTTTGAATGATGGGGGCCCCGGTCCCCCAGACAGTCTGTGACTCAGAAAAGCCTGTGTCTGCAGCCCCCCACCCTGACCCCAGGGGCTGCTAGGCCAGTCGGGTTCTGGCTATCTCTCCTCCCATCCATGGCCCATCTCCCCTCTCAGGGTGACCAACTGTCCGGGTTTGTGGGGACTGAGTGGTTGCCCCGCAAGGTGGGCTCTTTCGGAAGAAAATGGGCAGAGCAGGACAGCTCGTCTCCCACTCAGAACCCCAGACATGATCCTGATCCAAGTCGCTGAAGCTAGAGCTCAGACCCAGGTCTGGGCATCCTGAGGGTTAAGTGTTACCATCAGTAAACAATAAGAACCCAGCCGCCACCATTTTCTTACTCATGAGGTGCTTTTTAATTTGGGGGTGGCCGTTTCAGGGCTTTCCTTCATTTCACCCAGCACCCACCGCCAGAGCCCTCAGGGCTGGGGTGGGCCTGTGGCAGAAGCTCACCGGCTCTGCCCCTCCACCCTGCCTTTGTTAGAGGCACACTGATCAGGAAGGGTTCAAAACAGTAACTTGAACCATATGGAATTCGCTGTTACAGAGCTCCCAGTCAATCAATTGTGGTGACTTCATATATTTCAACCTTATAAACTAGTGATGACATTCCACTCACAATGTGACTTGAGACAATGTAATTTCTCTGAGCCTCAGTTTCTCTTTGAACGAAAACTGGGCTCTCCATGATCTTTTCTCCGCCTTGGTGCTGTTAATAGAATTACATGAGACGATCTACAATTGGCATTCCAGCTGGCCTGGCACACAGTAGGTGCTCTGAGTGAGAGCGTTAGCACCAGCTTGTACCCGGTGTGCTCTTCATGTTCCCGGGTTGGCCGTGGTCAGTGGCCCAGCAGGCACCAGATCAATGTTTGCTGAATGAAGGAGCAGAAGGTAATGCGCTTGCCTCCCTCCCCCTGGTGTGTCCCAAATGACCTTGAACTCTGCGAGCCAAGGGGCTCCTCTTTTGCCCCCTTCCCTTGGAGACCCCTGTGTAAGACACCCCATTTCCCATGACTCCCCGCGGGAGACCCGATGGGCTGTGAGCTGTGTTTCCATCTCCCCCATGGTTTCTAAAACACACAAATCATTCTGGCTGCACTTCTGTGTTTCATTACTAGGGATGCACATTTGAAAACAACAGAGGGTGAGGTTTAAAAGCAACATGCAATTTTTATTACATATATCTCCAAATCTGCCATTAGGCTCTCCCTGCGGTGTTATTGACCTTGATTCTTTCTCATTTGCATCCTGCATTTTTCATCCTTTGGAATATGGTGTTTTGGGACTTCTCCATCATTAAGTGGATTTACAGCAATTTCCCTGTGTGTTTTCTCCAAGGGATTGTGTTATGAGATGCACATTAAATCTCCATTAATACCTCATTATCCGACTGATAAGATTACCATGATAATGAGGCAGAAATTCTAATTGTTTCACTTCTTATTGTGCCTTCCATTTAATCCTTTACCTGGAAGTTGGTCACAAGCTGACAAGCGTCAGACTGAGAAAGGCTTTCCAATCAGAGGACCGGAGGCTGAGATCATTCTGATCAATAGTGAGTGTGGGGTGACAAAGAGAAACCCAAGGGGAAATGGTGCTTAAACAAATTTCCTGAGCAGACAGTGGTGGCTTGAAAAGGCATCTGGGATGGGTCTAGTTAGGTTTATAGAGCTCTGTGCGCCAGCCCAATACACTCACTCACATACATACACACAAGCATGGAGATGGACAAACATGTGCACACAGCATGCAAACATATGTACACATGACATGCACATGCCCATGTGAACTCAGTTGACAAAGAATCAGAGGCATCCAGCCAGAAGTTACTGGGTTCTTGGCTGGGATAGAAACAAGGGAGAAGACGCTTCTCCAAGGCAGGTCCTTTGCCAGAGCTTTGTGAGGGGTGGACCCCACCAGGCATCTCTGGGCCCCCAAGTATCCTTGTCTGCCTCAGATCAGATACCTCCATCTATTGGGAGTTACCCAGAGGGTGATTCTGCTAACACACCTCCCCTGTAGGCACCTGGTTCAAGGTATTGAACTTTGCATAGGCCACTATAAAAAACCCCAAGTGGGGTTTCTTGGACCCTTGCAAAGACAGGCTCCTTTGGCCTTGATTTTACCTCTTCTGCTTGTTCAGGGGCTCCCAACCTGTAGGAGGCCTGTTTTGAAGCAGAAAGACCTTTCAAAGCTTCTGCAGGGAGTTGGGAATAGCCAGCAAGATTGAGACTCTCAGATTCTCAGGTATCTTTAAGGCCAACCTAGGCTGGAAGGCAGGAAGCCACTCCATGTTCACAGTTCAGAACAGCATCACCACTGCTGGGCAGGGAGTTGAGTGGTACTTAGGTAAACTTCATGCAACGTCATGATGATAAGGTATCCCTTCTAGTTATCTTAGGCTTATGGCAAATGATGCTTCTTTGTAATTAAAATATTAAATATAAGAGTAAGCAAATACTAGTATAAGTGGCATGGGTGAATGAGGACCTCATATGTTGCAGTTTGGGTAATGCAGTGATGCGGTGTCTAGGGCTGGTCCAGATCAGGTACAGTGAGAGAAATAACCTCCCCTGTTCCATTTTCATGGCAGTTGTAGGAGCTGGAAAATCTTCTGGAGGTTAACAGTTCAACGCCAGCATTTTTCTGATGGTATTTTAGTTACTGTATATGCTCGTGTATAAGCTGAGTTTTTCAGCACCTTTTTAATGCAGCACATTTTTAATGCAGTAAAATTAGGTGCCTTGGCTGATATTCAGGTCAACTTATACTCGAGTATATATGATACTTTGACTTTTCCCCACCAAACACAAATAGATAATTTTTTAAGTACTAAAATCTCCTAACAAAAGCCAGCTATTTCTTACTCTACCTCTCCCTCCAGAGTCCTTTTCCTCAAAAGCAACTACTTTCAACTATAATTCAACTTGTATTTGTCAATAATATGTTTACACCACTATTCTTGACTTCTCAACTTTGAGCATTGCTTATTGACCTCTTATAATAGAACATGACAATTTATCTCTCAAACTAGCCCTCCTCCCACTTTTCTCTCTTCTCATGCTCATAATATATATATAATTTTGTTAAAACAATATCCAGCATTTGTATTATTGTTCACATTTAGGCCACATGGGGAACTCTGATCACATTTCCTTTGTTTTCTAACTTTTGGGAACCTTGTGTTTTCATGTGACTAGTTTTCTCTGTCCTGAAAACTGGAACTCCAACAGAACCATACAAAGCAACTGAGGTCTGTTTTCCATGGATCCAATAAAGCATTAAGGTGATTTCCTCCCTTTGATGATCTTCTTTTGAAATCTTCTGTCCCCCTGCTGCAGTCTGGCCTGATTGTTTCCAAGGCCCACTGCACAGCCATTATCCCAGGATTCCCTTCACTCCTTTTTTTAAAAAACCATTTTATTCGGGGCTCTTATTACAATCCATACATACATCCTTTTGTCAAGCACATTTGCTGCCATCATCATTTTCAAAACATTTTCTTTCTACTTGAGTCCTTGGTATCAGCTCGTTTTCCCCCTCCCCCACCCTCCCTCCCTTCTGAACCCTTAATAATTTTTTTTCTCATGTCTTACACTAACCGCTGTCTCCCTTCACCCATTTTTCTGTTGTCCATCCCCCTGGGAGGGGGTTATATGTAGATCAATGTGATCAGTTCCCCCTTTCTCCCCCACACCTTCTCCCTACCCTCCTGGTATTGCTACTCTCATTATTGATCTTGAGGGGTTTCCCTGTCCTGGATTCCCTGTGTTTCCAGTTCTTATCTCTACCAGTGTACATGCTCTGGTCTAGCTGGATTTGTAAGGTAGAACTGGGGTCATGGTAGGGGGTGGCGAGGAAGCATTAAAGAACCAGAGTAAAGTTGTATGTTTCATCAATGCTAAACTGCACCCTCACTGGCTCATCTCTTTCTTGTGACCCTTCTATAAAGGGATGTCCAATTGTCTACAGATGGGCTTTGGGTCTCCACTCCACACTCCCCCTCATTCACATTGATATGATTTTTTTGTTCTGGGTCTTTGATGCCTGATGCCTGATACCTGATCCCATCGACACCTCAAGATCACACAGGCTGGTGTGCTTCTTCCATGTGGACTTTGTTGCTTCTCAACTAGACGGCTGCTTGTTTGTCTTCAAGCCTTTAAGACCCCAAACACTATATCTTTTGATAGCTGGCACCAGCAGCTTTCTTCACCACACTTGCTTATGTGCCCATTTGTCTTTAGTGATCGTGTCGAGAAGGTGAACATCACAGAATGCCAGGTTATTAGAACAAAGTGTTCTTGCATTGAGGAAGTACTTGAGTAGAGGCCCAGTGTCCTTCTGCTACCTTAATACTTAACATATAAATATATGTACATAACGACCAAGGAATCAGTGAACCAAGAACGATGCCGACCAAAGAGGACTACCTGGAGTTTTCATGATGCCAACCCATCAAGAAGTCCAGGGCCTGTAAATTCCACCCCAGAGGGGCCAAGCCCATTCCTCATTTCCGGACAGTTTATAAGAGCACTAGTCCCTGAGCTCAGAGCTGATGCACTATTCTGCCTCAGCCCGTCTGCACCGAGGGGAGAAATAAACTTTGCTGATTGCAACCCGCCTGGCCACGTGACCGAATGGAGTCTCTTCTTCTGACCTCATACTGAGCCATATTGTATTTGTTTTTTAAAAAATGTGTTGCCATCGTCATTTTATTTTCTTTCTTTGTTTCTTTTCTTTTCTTTTTTTTCAATATGGTATTTCTATTCCCAATTGCTTGAGGACGTGCTGCACCATTTTCCACAGTGGATGTACTGTTGTACAGTCCCACAGCAGTGTGTGAGGGTTCTAATTTCTCCACACCTCCAACATTTGTTGTTTTCTGTGGGGTTTTTTTAACGTCATTTTATTGGGGGCTCTTATAGCTCTTATTACAATCCATACATACATCCATTTTGTCAAGCACATTTGTTGCCATCATCATTCTCAAAACATTCACTTTCAGCTTGAGCCCTTGGTATCAGCTCCTCATTTTTCCCTCCCTCCCCTCTCCGCTCTCCCTCATGAAGACTTGATAACTTATAAATTATTATTTTGTCATGTCTTACCCTGTCCGATGTCTCCCTATACCCACTTTTCTGTTGTCCATCCCCCAGGGAGGAGGTTATATGTAGATCCTTGTAATCGGTTCCCCCTTTC
>NW_022103919.1:62457-64038 GCF_000313985.2 Echinops telfairi
TTACATTACCCTTGATCACTCCCTACCAGGCCTCCTATACCCTCCTCACCACCAATTTGGATCAGTGGTTGTTTCCTTGTCCCTAGGTTTGTTAAAAACACTTCCTTTCCCCCTACTACCCCTCTCCCATGTCCCCCCGGAACCATTGGTCCTGTTGTTTTCTCCTCCAGTTTGTTCATCCAGCTTATCTTATTTAGACAAGACCTGCGGAGATAATAACAAGCACAAAAACAAGACAGAGCAAAACAAAGCAACAAAATAAAACAAAGCATCAACAATAACAACAACAAGCCAATGACCAAAAAAAAGAAAAGAAAAGCCTGTAGTTAGTTCAAGGACTGTTTGTTGTCCTTTAGGAGTGTATTCTAGTTGAGTATGATGGGGTGCCTAGCCCTGGCCCCAAAGCCTATTTTTGGCATTCCCTGGGGACTTTGTTGCTCTGTTCTCTTGCTGTTCTGTTGCTCACCCTTAGTGTTTTGCCTCGGTGTGGTGGGATCAGATCGGGCACAATTCCCACACTGTGTCTCCACTGTTGTCCCCTGCAGGGTTATGGGTAAGTGGGGGATGTCGTGTCTCATAGTGAGGCCGGCCACATGGTCTTCTCTGTGGATTGGCTGCTCTGAGTGGGAATATTGTCCTCAAGGTTTGGTGGGCCACATTCTCTTCCTACCCCTTCATTTGCTCCTGTGTGCTCTGATCAGACATGTCCCTCTCCATGAGCTGCAGCATCAGTGATGTCCTCTGAAAGAAATTCTTCTGGGGAGAGGGACAGGTGTCCATGTAGTGGGGATTGGGGCCAGCCCCCATTGTTGTTGTTTTTTAACTTTGCTGTCAATGCTGAAGTAAGATGGTATGTCATCATTGTTTTGATTTGCATTTCTCCAATGACTGGTAATTGAGAGCATTTCTTCATATATTTGTTGGCCACCTGGATGTCTCTTTTGGTGAACTGTCTATTCATGTCCTCTGCCCATTTTATTTTAGAAATGAGTCCCTTTCCTGATAGATCATTATTAATCTTCCCCCTAGGCTGTGGGTTCTCTTTAACTTGTTTGATGAAGTCTTTTCATGCACAACAGTGTTTTATTTTCAGGTGGTTGCAGGCATCTGTTTTTGTCTTTGTGTGTGTTTTTCATTATGTCTAACAGTGTGTATGTGTCACTGCAGATGGACACTCTGTTATGCCAACACCATCGAGACTATCTCTTCCCCATTTGATGTTTCAGTCCTTTGTCAAAAATATGTTGTCTAGACATGTGCATAAGTAAATGTGGTGAAGAGAGTTAATGGTGCCTGGCTATCAAAAGATATAGCATCTGGGGTCTTAAAGGCTTGAAGATAAACAAGTGTCCATCTAGCTGAGCAGCACCAAAGCCCATATGGAAGAAGCACACCAGCCTGTCTAACCACAAGGTGTAGAAAGGACCAGTTATCAGACACCAAAGAACTAAAAATCATATCAGTGGGTGCCCACCTTCCTGATACGATCACTGAAGACAAACGTGTGCATAAGCAAATGCGGTGAAGAAAGCTGATAGTGTCCGACTATCAAAAGATATAGCATCTAGGGTCTTAAAGGCT
>NW_022103919.1:64702-67662 GCF_000313985.2 Echinops telfairi
AATGATGATGGCAACAAATGTACATATGTGCTTGACACAATGGATGGATGTATGGATTGTGATAAGAATTGTACAAGCCCCCAATAAAATGATTTGAAAAAATACACCCGAAAAAAAAATTTAGACTTGGAAACCCAAAGGGGAAATTTTCCTCTGTCTTAAAGGGTTGTTATTATTGGGAATCAACTCAATGACATTGAGTGAGTCCTCCACCACCCATTCTGTATTCCCTTTGCTCTCAGCAAGCATGAACTATCACAAAGGGGAGAAGCCATATAGCCAAATTTAAAAATAAATGTTGTCTGTAGATGGATGGATTTATTTCTGGGTTCTCTGCTCTGTTCCATTGGTCCATGTCTCTTGTTGTACCAGTAGCAGGCTGTTTTGATGACCAAAGCCATACATTATCCCACGCCACCTTTTTTCTGACCACAGATAAAAGAGAAGTGAGCAGACCTGACTCCTACCACAAATGAAGACCGCGAAGTGGAGCATGTCCTTTGGACCCAGAATCCCAGTGCTGAGAACCTCTTAGTCTCAGGGGAAGATTGATGTCAAGACACATGGAAATATCCAAGAGATGGCAGACATCAAAAGGCCCACAGACATCAGAAGGAGACCAGGAGCTTCTTTCAGAGTCACTCCTTGGAATTCAGATTTCAAGCCTCATAAACTCTGAGAGCATACATTTCTTGGTGTCAAAGTCATCCACCAGGGGCCTTTTTGTTATAGCAGCATTAGATAACTAGGGAAATTATTTAATAATTTATTATTAAATAGTTACTTAATACTTTTTAAGCCAAGATGTATTGTAGAAGAAAAATGTCATTATTCTAAAAGAAAAGTGATCATCGTAAAAAGAATACAAATGAGTTAATGACAATGAAATTGTGTTTAAGTGGAGAGAGATATGGTGGTTTCAGTCTCTTGACCTTCATTAGGAAGAGGCAATAGAACAAGCTAGCACCAAAGTTGTCTCCAGGTGGCAAGAGAGTAGAAAAGGTAACGGCTTGGGAATGTTTTAAAATGCCCTCTCTGGGTACCATTTAGATCCTTCTGATGTTTTGGGAGATGGTGGTGATGGAATCGTCATTTGACAGAGGAGTATGCTGAAACTGAATGAGGAGGAAAGAACCTGCCCACAGTGGAAGCCCTAGGATGGCAGACCTTGCTACCACTGTCCTCCCTTCCCCTGCTACACACAGGGTCCCCCATTCCTGTTTTCAGGGCTTCTGGGGATGAAAGTCACTTGATTCCATTTGGTATTTGTCTGCAAATTCATGGGTTCCAGCTTTCTCAGCTCTGCTCAATGCATTCCCCACCCAAAGAGTTACCATTCCATGCCCAGCGGGGTTCCCTCTCTTGGGCTCTTGGCCCATATGGGATTTTGTCAGTTTCATTTATGACCTTGTGCTGTTTGGCGTTGGAGGGGTGAGATAAATGCACATGTTTGATCATCACGTTATAACACGGAAGTTTGGGGACCTTGTGGTATGAACTCAGAGAGAACCAGATGTGAAGGAGACTTTAAAAGTCTTTAGCAACAGCCCCATGCCCTCAGACCAGGGACCACTCTGTCTCTTACACACTCCTTACATGTGTGCTCGATAAGAACTCTGGGAAGTAAAGAAATGAGGTAAGTCTCCCCGCAACCATATGGTTGGAGGCTACTGTTATTCTCATTCTATGGAATAAAATGTACAGAGGAAGAGGCAGTCCTGCATCACTAGCACAGCAGTCTCTTGCTTGGCTGCTATTCTATCTAAAACCGTCACCATCCTCATCCCCCACATCCTGCTGGGCTTGATTTTTCTCCCTGGCACCAAGCACTGGCTGTCATGTACTTCTCATGAGATTTCTCATGTCCTCTGGCCTCTATGCTTACCACCACGTCCCTAGCACCCAGAACAAGGCCTGGCACATAGTAGGCCCTTAGCCAATATTTACTGAATGAATGAATGAAGTGGGTCAGGGAAGTAAACTGTTTCTCTAGGCATGGTTGCATGTCAGCACCGGGAACCTAGAGCCTGTTTCTTAAAAATTTCCTGGCCAGAGGAAAGATCTAGGAAGCGAAGCTATGGATAGAGGTATAAGCATAGGGGTGCACTTATGTAACTATATTAATGAATGAAAAAAATATATATATATGGCAATACTGAGGAAGTGGATGGAGTTTAGGCCTCTGCTCAAGCCCTCTCACAAGGCAATAACACTTCGTTTTAACAACCTGGCATTCTGTGATGCTCACCTCCTGGCATGATTGCTGAAGACAAAATGGGTGCATAAGCAAATGTGAAGAAAGCCGATGGTGTCTGGCTATCAAAAGATATATCTTGAAGTTAAACAAGTGGCCATCTAACAAAGAATCAACAAGCCCACATGGAAGAAGCACACCAGCTTGTGCAATCATGTAACAGGCATCAGAAGACCCCAAACAAACTAAACAAACAAACAAAAAACATTGTTGAGAATGAGGGGTTTGGAGCAGAGACCCAAAACCCAACTGTAAACAATGGGACATCCCTTCACAGAAGGGTCACAAGGAAGAGATGGGTCAACCAGGTCACAGTATAGCAGTATAGCACCAAGGAAACACAATATTCCTCTGACTTATTGGTAAGGCTTCCTCACACACACACCCCACTATCATGACCCCAATTTTGCCTTTCCCTGCGGGCTAGACTTGAATATGTACATAGGTACAGATAAGAGCTCACACTACATGGATTCCAGGTCAGTTAAACCCCTCAGGAATAGAAATGGGAGTAGCAATCCCAGGAGGGTAGGAGAAAGAAACTGTGGGGGAAGGTAGAAAGTGGTTGGTGTAAAATATGAAAATAACAATTTATAATTTATCAAAGGGTCAAGAGGGTGGCGGTGAGGGAGGGAGGGAATAAAGGAGCTGATAAAGGGCTCAAATAAAAGGAAATGTTTAGAAAATGATGATGGCAACATATGTA
>NW_022103919.1:67800-73480 GCF_000313985.2 Echinops telfairi
TATATATATATTTCCAGCATAGAAGACCAGTCCTAAGCACAAATAAGGACAGATTAGGGTAGCCACTTCACGATAGGGGATCCTCAATGTGGGGTGGGAAAGAAGGGAAAGCAGCTATCCAAACACATAAGGCTTAAGAATATGGACTCGGGAGGCCAACAGACATAGGGTCAAGGTTGGCACCTCCACTGACTAGCTGTATGACTTAGAGTTACTGATTTCACCTCTCTAGTCTCAGTTTCTCATGTGTAAGAATAACTCCAACCTGTGGAGTGTGTTGGTCTGGGTTGACTAGAGAAACAAATCCAGAGATACTTATATGTGTGTAATAGCGAACTTTATATCAAAGAGTAATTGTATATTAAGAAAACATCCCAGCACAGTCCAGATCAAGTCCATAAGTTCTATATTAACCCATACGTCCGATACCAATCTATAAATTCCTCTTCAGGTTCATGCAACATATACAATGGCGCCAAATGCAAGAAGACTACAGGCCAGTGGGTGGAAAGTCTTGTGGATCCAGTGGCAGTGGAAGTATCCCAGCACTGGCGCGGGTCTCCATGTGGCTCCTCCAGCCTCAGGGCTCTGGTTCCATCAGCATAGCTCCATGTGGCTTGTCAACAGAAATGTCTCGCATGGAGACAAAGCAGGGAGTGTATGGCTGGCTTCCAGTGAGCTATATATCTCTGTCAGGCCTCCAAATGAGGTCATCAAGCTGCAACCTGATTGACAGGCTACACTCCACCCCTTCACTCTTAATAGTCTCGTGTTGACACCAGATTTCATAACTACCACGTGGAGTAAACTAAATGATACATGTAAAGGTGCTAACAGCAAAGTCTCCTTATGGGAGCCATTCACAGAGCAGAGGGAAGGGCATTCCAGCAGAGGGGCTGACCATGCAAAAGTCTAGAGACACAGACGTTAGGCTTTTGAAAAAGACTCTCATGGAGCAGAGAGGTAAAGACAGGCAGGACTGCCAGTGATACTAACCCTGTTGATAGTGCATTGTCTCTAAGGCAGCAGTTCTCAACCTGTGGGCCGTGACCCCTTTAGGGCTCGAATGACCCTTTCACAGGGCTTGCCTGATTCGTAACAGTAGCAAAACTGTAGTTATGCCGTAGCAATAAAAATAATTTTATGGTTGGAGATCACCACCACATGAGGAACTGTGTTAAAGGGTTGCGGCATGAGGAAGGTTGAGAACCTGCTGTAAGGGATTTAACATTGATGATCTTACTGACTCTTCACCACAATCCCACTTTACAGGTGGAGAAAATGAGGCTCAGAGAGTTGAGGTTGGTCTGTGGGATCCAAACCCAACATTACTGTGCTGTCTAAGGCCCTTCCTGGGGAGGAAAGAAGCAGTGTGAGGAGAGAGGTAGGGGGAAGGGCGGAGGTGGCCTGCGACCCAGAAGGCACCAGTGTGTCCACTTCATGTTCAGTCTCAGCCTCCAAACTTATATACTACTGCAGTAAGTAGTGTGATTTGGAAGGGAGGAGGCCTGAGGGCCTTCATGTGCCCACCAAGTACAAGTCCTGGGTGGGTGTGGAAGAGGAAGCAGAGTGCCCTAACCATTGAGTGAATTTTTGGGATGCCCCTGAAGCTGTGTGGCCACTTAAATGCTAGAAACCAGGACAGCCCGAACCTGGGACTGATCACCAGGCCAGCAATAGAAGCCCCTCCTCCTTTCTTCTCTTTTTCAACAGTAGTTCAGTGGCGTCAAGAGTCCACTGTGGCCAAATGGCATACAGATTCCAGTTTAGAGGACCTATTGTGTCCCCTGGTGGGAATACTTCACCCTAGGGAGCCCTAAAATGTTACTAGTGGTTTACTAGGAGTAATAGTGAGAAAAGCTATATCCATTTCTCTACTTACTCTTGGGCTATGTTAGGCCTGGGTGACTAGAGAAACAAATCCAGTCACACTCATATGTATAAGAAAGAGCTTTATGTCAAGAAGTAATAATTATACTAAGAAAGCATCCCAGCCCAGTCCAACTCAAGTCCAGAAGTCTGATACTAGTCCTTAAGTCCCTCTTCAGACTCACATAGCGACATGCAGTGATGCAGACAGACGACAGGAAGCTCACAGGCTGGTGGGTGCAGAGTCAAGCGTGGATCCAAGGTTGGGTGAAGCATGGCACGGTTCTGACAGCTCTCAAGATGGCCAGACGGGAAGCGGAAGGCCGAGAGAGAGAGAGAGAGAGAGAGAGAGAGAGACTCCCTGAGTCTTCCTTATGAGAAAGCCACACCCACAGGGAGGCACCATCAGGCTGTGACCTGACTGACAGGCTGGATACCACCCCTACCCTGTAATACATCTTCAAGTTGACGTAAAAGTATCTGTCACACTGGCTATGGGAGAATAAGCACTAAATATTGCATACTGACTCAGATCATATATCACCTCCTGAAGGATACAGCCCAATCCCTGCCAGGTGTTTCCAACGAGCTGTGGTGTAAATGGGTCTTCAAAATACCAGTTCAGCATTGTAGAAAACCAGATGTTCCAGAGTGAAAGGAAATATGGAAAATCAGTGAATCTGTGGGCCTATTGCCATATCTCACTTTTTACAAATGGGTTTCCTCATGAGAAGCAATGTGGAATATCATGACAGTAGATAAGGGGATTCTGCTAAGTCATGGGTAATGGTTTGGGAGAAGCACTGTGGGCAGGGTATAAGCCTGACCACTATGCTAGGTACTCTAGTTCCAGCTGAGCCCATTCTTCCAGTCATCCCTGCCAATGCCCCAGATATGTGAGAAGAGCTGTTTTTGACCTTCCAGAACAGCCCATCACCAGTTGAGTACCAGTTAATGATCTCAGCTGATGTCACAAGGAACAAAAGAATCTCCTGCTGAGCCCTGCCTGGCCTCCTTATCTACTAAATAATAAGACACAATGAAATAGTTGTTTTAATCTTCTGAGTTTTAGGGGGGGTTGTATGCAGCAATAGTTATCCAGAGTCCCTTCTCTGGCTGGTGGCATTGTGGGTCACCAGGAATTTGTGCCAGTTCTAAGTCAGTATTCAATAATCCTTTTTAAAAATCTGGTTCTATCCCTGTCTTCAATGTATAGTAGCCCAAGTAAATGGTTTCAGGGCTCTTTGTGGGGAAAATTCAGAGGGAATTTTACTGCATTCCCTTCTGGCTGTGTAGCAGTCTCCTCGGGGATCCAGCATCCCCTTCATTCAAGGAGTTCTGAGTCGATAAACTGCTCAATTATGAGAACTGATGGAGGAGCCTCAATTCTCTATCAAATTGATTCATCACTGACTTTTGTTCATAAGACCTAGAGCCTTTCTGCTTATATAATCAAGGGTTTATTAGAAAACCCATGTATTTTGGTCTTAAGGTGTTCTGTTATTCACAATACTCTGTTTTTCCAGCCACTGAGTTTGATAATCCCCTGCAATGGCCACACAGAACTCACAGACAATGCTCATGATTATAGGGTGTAGGAAGGAAGTTAGCAGGTTGCAGTGAGGTTAGAATTTCTCAGGATACATACAGCTGTTCTGTCAGGACATGGCACAAAGTTCTTTCAGGGCTGCTAACAAATGCCTAAAGGGCATGCCACTCAGCTGTAAGTCTCTATCCAAAAGCATTCAGCTCAAGCTCCATGGGTCAATGAATTAGCTCCCTGAATTAAGTGCCCAGAAGCACACCGGTCCATCAGCCAGCCTCTTGCCACAAAGAACTCAGCTTTACTTGCTCTGTGGGTAGAAGAAAGTCCATCGCTCTGTCTCATGCTCTGGCTCCCAGCTCTGCTGCTGCTCCTCTGCCACTCCACAGATGTCAGTTGTCTTCTCGATCAAGGAGGTTCATGTGCATGGACTTCATGGTCTTCACGAAGCACTCCACTCCTGGTTCTCACTGATTGTGAAACCCCCACTCTGACCTGGAAGAGGGTGTCTTTTATACCTAGCAGGATGGCATGCCAGGGAATGATGTTAGCAATTACTCACAGGTTAATCCTATCAGTGTCTTCACCACCACCTTCTTCCCTGGACTCATGCAGGAGAACATGCTTTGGTGGGAGTTACAGAGACTTTGGCTAGAAGAGCTGCACTCAATAAGGTGTTGCCCCTGCATCGGGGCACTATGATAAATTAACCAACACCATAGAGCTCAGCAGGTCAGACCATTCTGATTACTGCTTTGGCTCCCCTGTAGCCCACTTGTCTTTGGAGGTTAAGTGCCACCACTTAGCCCCTGCCAGCTAAGCCCTATGTTCCATTGGATGTAAAGAGTTCAGTTCCATGGCAGTATTTCCTACATCATTTCTGTCCTGAAGAAAATAGACACTACAGAGCTCTTCAGAGTTTCAGAACTAATGTAGTTCTCTAAGCTGTGCTGAGTGTGTCCTTGATGAACATGGCTAGGGAGATTATAGTTAGGGGATGGGTGAGTAGGTCTTAAAAGGTAAATTCACTCCTGTATTTCAATTTATTTCAGCCGGTGAATACCTTCTTTAATATAATACCAAGGATATTCCAACTCAATGTAGACCACCTTTGTGTCCTGGTTTTCAGTGAACCAACTGAGTGAATCCTTAGAACGACTACCAGCAGTTTGAGTTAGCACAACAAATCCAGAATCTTTACTTAGTCTTCCCATATCTGTACATTCAGCCAGATCCAACATTATATTCCTTCCACTATGAGCTGTTCGGGCCCTGTTATGGATTGATTTGTGTCACTCAAAATGATAGGTGAGGTCCCAACCATTACACCTGTGAATGTGAACCTATTTGGATGTAGGGCTTTTCTTTCACTATGTTAATGAAATCATACCCAAGTAGGATGGGTCCTAAACCTAATCCTTTCTGAATGGTGTTTTGTAAAAGGAAATTTCGACCCTGAAAATAGATACACACACAGAAGGAAGACATCATATGAGGACCCATCAACAAGCCAAGGAATATCAAGAAACATTCAGGACTGCCAACAGTAGAAAGAGACAAGGAAGAATCTTCTAACCCTGGTAGTGTAATGGTCACATGTGCCGCTAACCAACCACAAGGCAAGTAGTTGGAAACTGCCAACCATTCCTTAGGAGAAAAATAAGGATTTTTACTCCTATAAAGAGGCACAGTCTTGGAAACCCACAAGACAGTTCTCCCTGTCCTCTCGGGTCACTATGACTCAAATCGACTTCATGGCAGGGAGTTTGCTTTGTGAGCACGGACAGAAGAGGAACAGGAACCTGCTGAGGCCCTGAATTAAGATTTCTTTCTCCAAACTGTGAGAAAATAAACTCCTGTTCTTTAAAGCCATCTATTTGTGGCGTTTTCATTCTGGCCTCTGGCCCCACTAGGTAACTAAGAACAATTCCCATACAAAATTCCCCAATGGTATAAATTAGGAAGGCCTTACTTTTTTTTTTTAATGTGTAAGATGCCTCCTCATGGGTCCCACTTTGTCCCTGGTCCCCTAGAGATTGCCAGTCTTGAGTTTGATTACAGAGGTAGGGATATGTCTTGAGAAAGATCACCATTCCCCTGCAATGATACCACCTCAAGAAAGTTTTTTTTTTTCTTTTTTTTTACTCGTTTTATTAGGGGCTCATACGACTCTTATCACAATCCATACATACATCAATTGTGTAAAGCACATTTGTACATGCATTGCCCTCGTCATTCTCAAAACATTTGCTCTCCACTTAAGCCCCC
>NW_022103919.1:74961-83845 GCF_000313985.2 Echinops telfairi
GAGATACAATTTTTTTTTATGCCAACCATAGGCACTTTCTGGTCCTCACCCAGACCAACATTTTTTTTTCTTTTTTTTTTTTTTTTTTTTTTTTGAGAAAGAGAAAGTAGCCTTATTACAAAGCACTGTGCAGGGAGCTAGAAAGAGGGTTCCTCAGATCTGCCTCCCCAAATAGAGTTGACACTTTCCTGGGCTAGGTAAAAGGAAAATTACCCATACTGTATTACAACTTAAATTCTGAGCCCTAAGTTTTCAGAAGGCAAACAGTGGGAGCCTTCAATTCATATTGCGTCTTCACATAGATTTGGCCTCCATTGAGTTCCTTCTGACCATGGGCTGGAAACACAAAATTCTTTGCTCTATGCAGAGTGTATTTGCTGAAACTTCCCTAGCCAGCCCAGGGAGGGGCAACCTCACCTTCAGAGACTTGTATGAGTGTATGTATCCCTCTCATGGTACCTTTCCCACTTCTGTGGTCCCACCTTGTAGTATTAAATTAAAAAGTTGGTGCAGGGGGGTGAAGGGCCAGCCCCCACCGCTAATACTCCTATTACTACTACTCGGATTCAGTAATACTACTTCAGGGTTCAGTAATGCACAATTGTACAGTTGAGATATATAAGTATTATATTAAAGTCATCGAGAGCATGAGATATATTATAATAATGCAGTTGGACATATTACATGATAGCATTGCTCACCTCAGCCCAGCTTGGTGGTCCACGTGGAGAGAGGGGGAAGGGAAGGAGGGAAAGAGAACAAGGGAGAGAGGACTGGAGAGGAAAGGAGGGAGAGAGAGTCAGAGAGGTCCGAGTCCGAGTTCCTCTATATTGCTGACTCCCGCCTATATAACTTTTGGGGTCATGCCAGCCCACTAATTACAGGTAGAGACATACCTCACAGGGAGGAGCTGCACTATAGGTTACACAGCAATGAGTGAGTGGTCTAGGGGTTGGTCTCTGGGTCTCCATAGGAACCATTATCAGTAGGGTGCAAACTCCTCCTACAGGAGCCTGTCTAATGGCCTTAGGCTCCAGAGAGAGGTAACCCATTGTCTCTAGCAGCAGGGAGCAGGCCCAGTGCAGTCTGGCAACTGATTGCCCTCAGGGGGGGAAGTTCCTGTGCACCTGACCTCCCCCCACACCACCTGTGGCTGTAATTAATTGACCTGCCCCAGTTGTGGTCTTGTGACCATTTTCTTTGTTCACTTGTCCTCACTTGAATCCTTCAGACACCATATGGCATCATGTTGATGAGTCGTTTTTATCTTTTTGCCCTGTTTATGACTTAATAAAGGAGTTTCTATAAAATATATTGGCATTGGGGGTGGACCTTCATTTAAGAATTGAAAACTCAGAGAGGTCTGAGGGGCCGGCCCCAATCCCAACTACGTGGACAGTTCCCCCTTCCCCCAGAAGAGTTTACTTCAGAGGACAGCACTGAAGCTATAGCTCAGGGAGGGGGACATGTCTGATCAGAGCACACAGGAGCAAATGAAGGAGGAAGAGAGAGTGGAGCACCCACCAAGCCTTAAGGACAATATTCCCATTCAGAGCAGCCAATCCAGAGAGGACCATATGGCCAGCCCCACTATGAGACACACTGTGAGACACAACATCCCATAAGCCTACAGGGGACAACACTGGAGACACAGTGCGGGAATTGTAGCTGATCTGATCCCACCAGGCCAAGGCAAAACACTAAGGGTGTGCAACAGAACAACAAGGGAAGCAGAGCATGAAAGTCCCCAGGGAGTACCAAAAATAGACTTTGGAGCCAGGGCGTGGCACCCCATTAGATTCAAGCAGAAATCACTCCTAAAGGTCAACAAATAGACCTTGAACTATTTACAGGCTTTTCTTTTTTGTGTGTCATTGTTTTGTTGTTGTTGTTTTGTTTTCTTTTGTTGCTTTGTTTTGCTCTGCCTTGTTTTTTGTGCATATTAATATCTCTGCAGGTCTATCTAGATAAGATGGGTATGATAAACAATCTGGAGGACAAATCAATGGACCAATGTGGGATAGGGGCATGCAGGGGAGGGAAAGTGGGTTTTCACAAACCCAGGGACAAGGGAACAGCAAGTGATCCAGAATCTGTGGCGAGGAGGGTGTAGAAGGCCTGGTGGGGCTTGATCGAGTGCAGTGTAACCAAGAGGAATTACTGAAACGCAAATGAAGGCTGAGTATGATAGTGGGACAAGAGGAAAGTAAAAGGAAATAGAGGAAAGAACTAGGAGGCAAAGGGCATTTGTAGAGGTCTAAATACAGGCTTGTGCAAATGTAAATATATTTATATATGAGGATGGGGAAATAGATCTATGTGCATATATTTATAGGTTTAGTATTAAGGTAGCAGATGCACATTGGGCCTCTACTCAAGTCCTCCCTCAATGCAAGAATACTTTGTTCTATTAAACTGTCATTCTTGATGCTCACCTTCCCAAAACAATCGCTGAAGACAAAGCGGGTACATAAGCAAATGTGGTGAAGAAAGCTGATGGTGCCTGGTTATCAAAAGACATAGTGTCTGGGGTTTTAAAGGATTGAAGAAAACAAGTGGCCATCTAGCTGAGAAGCAACAAAGCCCACATGGAAGAAGTACACCAACCTGTGTGATTATGAGGTGTCTATGGGATCAGGTATCAGGCATCAAAGAACAAAAAGTCATATCGTTGTGAATGAGGACGAGTGCGGAGTGGGGAACCAAAGCCCATCTGTAGGCAACTGGACCTCTCCTTACAGAAGGGTCGTGGGGAGGAGATGAGCGAGTCAAAGTGCAGGGTAGCCATGATGAAACATACAACTTTCCTCTCGTTCTTTAATGCTCCCTCCCTGGCACTATCATGATCCCAATTCTACCTTACAAACCTGGCTAGACCAGAGGATGCACATTGGTACATATAGGAACTGGAAACATAGGGAATTCAGGACAGATGAACCCCTTGTGACCAGTGGTGAGAGTGGGAAGGTGGGTGTAGAAAAGGGGAATCGATCACAAGGATCTACATATAACCTCCTCCCTGGGAGACGGAGAACAGAAAAGTGGGTGAAGTGAGACATTGGACAGTGTAAGACATGACAAAATAATAATAATTTCTAAATTATCAAGGATTTGTGAGGTGGGGCGGGGAGGGAGGGGATAAAATGAGGAGCTGATATCAAGGGCTCAAGAAGGACGCAAATGTTTTGAGAATGATGATAGCAACAAATGTACCAATGTGATTAACACAATGGATGTCGGTATGGATTGTGATAAGAGTTGTATGAGTCCCCAATCAAATGATTTAAAAATAAATAAATAAATAAATAAATAAAAGTATCACTATAGAAAAAACAAAGAATAGAAAACTCTAAGCTTATCCTTTTTCCTTTTCTTCAAGTTTCCTAGGGCACTTGGAAGCAACCAACCAATGTTCATTATTTCCGCTGAAATGTTTTATGGCAGCAGCTATTTGATCTTCCAGAACCTTCTATAGCAGTAGTTCCCGACCTTTCTAATGCCACAACCCTTTAATATAGTTCCTTGTGTTGCAGTCACCCTCCAACCATAAAATTATTTTCGTTGCTACTTCATAACTGTAATTTTGCTACTGTTATGTATCGGGCGACCCCTGTGAAAGGTTTGTTCGATTCCCAAAGTGATCGCAACCCACAGGTTGAGAACCACTGTTGTATAGGCATTTGACTTCAGAGATCTGAAGGTGATCCTTTAAATAACTACTTTGCCAGTGTCTTATGGATTGAATTGTGTTCCCTGAGAGAAATGTTGAAGCTCTAAGCCTCCCTTACCCTTCATACCTGTGAAATAACTTTGTTTGGAAATAACATCTTTGGAGATGTTACCAGAGGTCATACTGGGGTAAAATTGACCCTAATCCAATCTGTGTGTATCTTGATTTTTAAAAAGAGAGAGAGAAGGGACAGAGAGAAAGAGAGACAGAGAAAAGATAACTATGTGAAGATGCATCCACAAGCAGAAACACTTGGAGTTACCAGAAGCTGACAAGAATGGATCCTGCCCTAGAGCAGTGGTTCTCAACCTTCCTCATGCCACGACCTTTTAATACAGTTCCTCGTGTTGTGGTGATCACCCAACCGTAAAATTTTTGTTGTTGCTACTGTAATTTTGCTACTGTTATGAATTTTCATGTACATATCTGATATGCAGAATGTATTTTCATTGTTACAAATTGAACATAAAGCATAGCAATTAATCACAAAACAATATGTAATTATATATTGTGAAATATTTATTTCTAATGACAAATAAATGAAATTTTGTCTTGAAGCATGGTGTAGCATGGGTAACAGTTTTCATGCCAGGTACTCATATGTGGGCGGACCAGCCGGGAGGCGGATAGAGGAGCTGTGTCTCGGTTCCTCAAGCCATAGGAAATATGTGTTTTTCCGATGGTCTTAGGTGACCCCTGTGAAAGGGTTGTTTGATCCCCCCAAAGGGGTCACAACCCACAGGTTGAGAACTACTGCCCTAGAGCCTTCTGAAAAGAGCACGGTTCTGCCAATACCCCGAATGAGCACTAAGTAGGCTTTAGAACTAAAGATGCAATTTCTGTTCTTGTAAGCCACCCAGTTTATGATCATTTGTCATGGCAGTCTTAGAAAATTCACGCAGAGTGCACGCCACCAGCAGTGCCCCCTCACCTGGGGGGTCCTAACTCGGTAAATCAACACCGATTCAAGAACCATCTCTGGTTCTTCCAGCCTTCAGGTTCCGTTCTACTGGAACCACTGCCAAGACTATCTGAATCAGGGTTTCAACAGGGAAACTCAACCCTTAGATTCGTATGGGATACAGATTTATTTCTGGGAGTAGGCCTGACATGACAGAGGGAGGAGCAGGGTCGGCAAAAACAAAGAAGAGGGAGTTAGAGAATCAGAAAAGGCCTCCACCAGTCAATCTGAGAAGCCAGACTGGCCCCTTTGTGACGTGCAGTCCAGGA
The DNA here is from genome assembly GCF_000313985.2 of Echinops telfairi. Lineage (NCBI taxonomy): Eukaryota > Metazoa > Chordata > Mammalia > Afrosoricida > Tenrecidae > Echinops > Echinops telfairi. The sequence goes on from NW_022103919.1 coordinate 79,922, forward strand.
GAGGTGGGTGGGAAGCTATTAGCCAGCTCGGCTCAGGGCAGTTACTGCCTCTGTGAGCTCCTGGCCATGCTGTGGGGTTGGGATTGGTCAACAGGATCAGCAGGTAGGAGGGTGAGCTGGATGGCGAGGAGAAGAGAGCGAGGCTAAACTGGAACCCGCAGGGCCCTTCCGGGTCTGCCTGTCACCACACCTCAGGATTATAACCTTCAGAGAAGAATGGTCACAGCTTCACATCTGCTTCCTCAAGTTTACATAAATCACACTTGGGGCCATGCTTCATCTGGTCCATACAGGAAAGGATTCTGGAACAGTTACTTCCCACTTGAACCAAGTTGAGTTGGTACAACCTGTACATCTCCCTCCATGGAATTCCCTTCCCCTCCTCCACCTTCACATCAGGTCAGGGTCTTCAAGGGCTCTCCTATCTCAGCACCTCCCAGTGTGTGCTCGGCGCATCGAGGGGGTGACCAGCACCTAGCACAGGCCTGGCACAGAGTCAATAGGTGTTTGGCAAATGGGCAAACTTTTAAATGAGGCTCCCTTTATTCCAGGCCCTGTGTGGAATGCTAGAGCCATAGAGAGAAAAGTCAGGCATAGCTCTGCCCTCAGCAGGCTGGATGCTGCTACAATAACTGAATAGTTCTTTCTCAGCAGGGCTCTGGGCTAGAGTCTGGGGGTGGCAGGGGGCTGGGGGTGTCTGGGAGCTCAGGAAAAGTGAGGCCCTACCAGTGAGCAATCGAAGACGTCCTGCAGGAGGTCACAGTGGGGAATATCCCAGACAGCAAGGATGGCTTGGGCTGATGTCAGAAGATGTACATCAAGATGCTAAGAATCCTGTCTCCCTCCGTTTGAGTTGTGTGCTCTACACTGTCTACCAGAGTTCCCACTGCCCACAGGGGACTCATCAGGTGACTGTGGTGGAGGATATTTTCTGCATATTCTTTTAAAAAATTTTTAAATATTTTATTGTGGTTCTTTTTTTTATTAGTTGGGATTTAATACATATGTCATTCCATATTAGTTTATTTTAAAACATTTTAAAACTCATTTTATTGGGGGCTTGTACAACTCTTATCACAATCCATACCTACATCCATCGTGTCAAGCACATTTGTACATTTGTTGCCATCATCATTCTCAAAACATTTGCTTTCTACTTGAGCCCTTGGTATCAGCTCCTCACTTTATATAGTAGGGGGGAGGAAGCATTAAAGAACTAGAGGAAAGCTGTATGTTTCATCATCGCTACACTGCACCCTGACTGGCTCATCTCCTCCCCACGACCCTTCTGTAAGGGGATGTCCAGTTGCCTGCAGATGGGCTTTGGATCCCCACTCCGCACTCCCCCTCATTCACATTGATATGATTTTTTTATCTGGGTCTTTGATGCCTGATACATGATCCCATAGACACCTCGTGATTGCACAGGCTGGTGTGCTTCTTCCATGTGGGCTTTGTTGCTTCTCAGCCCCTTGTTTATCTAGTTAGTTTATTTTTAACAATTCCACAGAAATACAGTTCACATACCATACATTTCAATTGTTTAAGCACATTCATAAGAGTTGTGCAACAGTCACTACAAACAATCCCAGGACATATGATTCATATATCACACAGTTCAATCATATTTAAAAGAGTTGCACAATCATTGTCACAACCAGTTCCAGCACATCTTCTTCCTTCTTGCACTTGCTGTCACCAGCTCCCATATCCCCCAACCTCCCCTGTCTCACCCCTAACAAAACATGATTCCAGCAACTGTCTCTATAGATCCACCCATCCAGGATCACACAGAGGAAAACCTAACAAACAAACAAACAAAAACCAGCAGACCTCTCCTTTCTACCTCAACAACAATAACAAAATACACCAGAGAAAAACCTCAGTTGAAAGAAGAAAACAGGAAATATTAAGAACTAGAACAAATTTAAAATGAGTCAAAAGGGAGGTCAAATGATAAGGTGTTAGATTTTAACCTAGCTGCATTCACAACAACCTGCTTACCCCTGCACTCTGCATGATAGCAAGGCTATTCACATCCCTGGTCTCTGGTCAGAGAATTCATCGGAAACTTACTGTATTCACTCGAGTATACGCCAACCCAAATATTAGCCAAGGCACTTAATTTTACCACAAAACCTACATTAAAAATGTGCTGAAAAACTCGGCCTATACATGAGTATATATGGTAATCTAGGTGCATTTCTCCATTACTTTTTTTTTTTAATGAAATTACCTTCAAATGAGTCAAAAAACCAATCATGATAAAGTATTGCATTTTAACTTAAGTACTTCTTCCCAAATGTTCCAGCTGCTTGGATCAGGACATTCCTCCATCCCTGGACCTAGGCCAATCTTGTGCTTGATGGCAGAGGTGACAACGTGGTATAACTTTGGAGGCTGGTCCTAACAGACAATTCAGCTTCTACCCAGCACGGGCGCACTCTCAGGAAGCTTGCCTGGTGAACTCAGCTACCATGTGTGAGGAACCCAGGCCACCAGGGAGGCCACCTGGCGGGTTTTAGCAGAGAGCCCCAGCTTGTCTCCCCAGGGACTGCCAGTCATTTGAGTGGGCAACCTTCCGGGGAGTCTAGCCTCAGCTTGGAGTTTTCCAGAAAATCCAAGACAGTGTAGAGACAATCCATCCTTGCTTGGCCCCGACAGCTAATCCATCATTAGTGCTGTTTGAAGCCACTTTAGGATTTGAGGTCCTTTGCTACGCAGTCATCAATAACAGATACAATCCCCGACCTTTATTCATAAGGTCCCCTTCCTCGTATGAATTCCCTCGTTCCTGCTGGTTCTCCTTCTGGTCCTCTTGCAAAGAAATGACTCCCGCTCCAATTCCTAACGCAAGAGCCAGCTCTGGAGCCCCCAGACCAAGACAACAGAGGGTTTGAGAAAGGCCTATCTAGAGGAGAATTTGTCAGAGAGAATTACTGAGAGTGCTGCTTTAGGAATGGGCTGGAGAAAGAGACACTTGCTTGAGAAAGTTTCTCTTTCAGAAACTTACATGTCTGAATTGTATGCTTTTTTGGTTGTTTGATTTTTTAACAATTCTTCAGTGCAATGTTATGAACAAAATAAAAACCTTGAGCCAGGCCTCATTAAGACCAGTACAGACATCCTAGTCCAAATGAGTTAGCCTGTGGGGAGCTTAGCTGCTAGCTTTCTTGCCCAGTGAGTTGGGGCCTGGGTCAGTTGGCTGATCCCAGAGCCACTGGTGTGGTCCTTGTCACCCTCTGCCACCATCCCTGGCACCCGGCCTGCACCTGGCCTGCACAGGTGAGTCTGATGGCCGTGGTGGCGGCAGTGGCTGGCAGGCAGACAAGGCTGGCCCACACGCTTGGTTACGGACCGGCTCGCCGTGCCTTCCCTTCCCAAGTCCCGTGCAGAACTGCTGGGCGAGGGTTAATCAACATTCAGTCATGTTTCCAAGTTTAAATGGAGCATTTGTTTAATTATGTGTAAGTAGCAATACATTGTGGCCATTATCTAAATCACTATTTTATTTCCTGGATGTGGTTTCATAATGCAGGGTTTCTGCTCCAGCCTAGCATCATTAACAGAGAAGAGTTAATGAATATAAAAGCGTAAAGGCTAATTACACTTTAATTTACAATCATGGTCTCATTTTGGGACCACATGAAATCTGTTTTGAAAACAATTAAAAAAAAAAAAAACCTGCTCTTGCCCGGGTAAGTGGAGGGACCCCGGCCAGGATCCCAGTTCTGCCTGCCATGCCATGGCTGGGAGGCATTGGCTGGCACAGCTCCTCTCCCTGGCGCCATTACTGGGAGGTTGGTGAGGCCAAGTTCAGCGCTCTGTGACTCTGTCTTTTGTTTCCAGAAATGTCCCTCTTGCCTTTAGAGTATCTGCTTCCGTGGCTGTTGGGGAGAGCTGGGGGTATCCCACCTGGGGCGG
>NW_022103919.1:83945-92459 GCF_000313985.2 Echinops telfairi
GGGCTCACTGAGTAGTGCTTTCAAAGGTGGTGGTGGTCCTCGTGGAAATTGAGAGTGGGGATGGGGTGGGTACTGACATTTTCTGTGTTTAGTTGTTGTTATTGAGAATAGAAACCACAAAACATATAGCAATTCAACAATTTCTACATGAGAAATCCAGTCACGTTAACACATTTGCCACTTTTCACCCTTTTGCACCCTCTTCTTCAGACCTAACCCTCCCCCTTAACGTGAGCTCACAGTCCCTTAGAGTCTCTGTCTGTGGGGTTGTGCTGGGACTGTATATACAGATCTTTGTTCTTTGGACTTGCTTATCAATGATCAATCAGTCCTCCAAACATTTCCATTAGTCTCCCTGGAATGGTTAATGCAACCCTGAAGTCCTTGTTAATTAGGTGCAGTAATGGCCTGGTAGTTCCGTAGAAGAATGCCCTTATTCTTAGGAGAGGAAAAGACAATTTGGAAGTGAAGGGTCATCATCACTTCCATTTGCCTTCTGTGTTAGTCTGGGTAGACTAGCGAAGCAAAATCCACAGAAACTCTTATGCATAGAAGAGAGAGTTTTATATAAAGGGCAAATGTATATTAAGAAAGCATCCCAACTCAGTCCAGTTCAAGCCCATAAGTCCTACATTAGCTCATATGTCTGACACTGATCTACAAAGTCCTCCTCAAACTCACATAACACACACATGGACGCTGACTGCAGGAGGAAATTCCATCAGTGTGCGGGTAAGCATCTCAGCGCTGACAGGGGTCTCCCTCCACATGGCTGCTCCAGCACCCAGGGCTGCATCAGGGTAGGGCTATGTGGCTTCTCCTCGGGGAGGTCTCACAGGAAGTGAGCCTTGCCAGCTGAAACAGGGAACTGCTAAGGCAGCTGCACCCTCGTCTGACTATCAAAGAACAAGAGACCAGAGAGCAAGAGGCAATTTATCTCTCCATCCTTCAATTAATCCCAAATGTGTTCATTGGCAAGGTTGGCACAATAAACCTGAACTATCACACCTTCAAATGGTTCAGAAAATTTATGTCAATCTCTAGCGTGAGAGAGACAGGAATACCTAGGTGGTGTGAACAGTTAAACCCCCTGCAGTTCATTGAAAGCTTAGAGCTTCACGTTCCTCTGGAGGCACTCCAGAATAACGCCCTGGCAATAGCGCAGGCACTGAAAGTGCTAGGAGAAAACACAGCCATGGAGTTGATGCTGACTCACAGCGACACTGCAGGACAGATCAGAACCTCCCCTGTGGTTTCAGAGACTTTGACTTTTAAAGGATTCCCCCAAAGCAGCTGGTGGTTTTAAATGATTGACCTTTTGGTTCACAGTCTAACTTGTCACTCACCACACCACCAGGGCCCCAGGAAACCCTATGGAAAGATCAGAAGGACAGCATTTCTCCAAAGACGGAAAGTTAGGGAAGGAGGACTGGACACGGGACCCACAGGGAGGAAGTAGGGCAAGTGATGGAACACTGAGAAGGCTGAAAAGGAAGAGTTGAAACAAAATGTGTAAATTTATAAATTGTTGAATATAAAACTAGTTATCTGCTTGGTAAATCTTCACTGGACTTGCAATTAAAAGTTCCAAAGGAGAAGAAATAAAACCCTCTAAGTTACTGTTCTAGTATGGACAGTGTGTCCATAATTGGAATTGAGTGGAGAGCAACTGGTTTTGTGTGTGTGTGTGTGTGTGTGTGTGTGTGTGTGTGTGTGTACACATGTAAAGAGAGACAAAGACAGAGAAAAGGCCCATGTGGGTAGGGGGTGGGTTTAGTATGGACCATAGTGGAAAGTAGGTGGAAGGAATACAGAGCTTCATTGTATAATTCTTTCCATTTTTGTGTCTTTCTTTTTTTTTTAATCGTTTTATCGGGGCCTCGTACAACTCTTATCACAATCCATCCATCCATTGTGTCAAGCACATTTGTACATTTGTTGCCATCATCATTCTCAAAAATATTTTCTTCATACTTGAGCCCTTGCTATCAGCGTCTCAATTTTCCTCTTCCTCCCTTGATAATTTATAAATTATTATTACTTTTTTATGCCTTACACTGTCCAATGTCTCCCTTCACCCACTTTTCTGTTGTCCGTCCCCCAGGGAGGGTTCCCTCTTTCTCCCCAACCTTCCCCTTACCTTCCTGGTATCTCTACTCTCGTTGGTCCTGAGGGGTTTATCTGTTTTGGATTCCCTGTGTTTCCAGCGCTGATCTGTACCAATGTACATCCTCTGATCTAGCCAGATGTGTAAGGTAGAATTGGGATCATGATTTTCGTGCGTTTCTACAAAAAAAAAAAAATCTTTTAGCAAAATGGGTCCCCATAATCTCCTTTACCTTCTCCACGACCTGCAACAAGACCATAAGCACAATGAATATGCAGAAAGCAAATAAGAGAAGTGCAAAGGTACATCTGGTCAGTGGGCTTCTTTCTACCTTGTCACCCCCCTGGAACATCAGGGAGCTTCCAGAGAGTGGCAGCCAGCAAGGGGCCCATTGCCTTTGACTTCTGAAACTTGAACACAACACGGGACTTCCCCTGTAAAGAACAAGTTTTGTTTTTTGTTTTTTAATATCACCATTTAGCACTCATTGAGGACCAGGGGACCGTGTCAGCTGCTGGTAAACAACCTTAGTAATTCATCCTTGGGAAACTTCAAAAAACAAAAACACAAAGAAACTCACGGCCATTGAGTCGATACTGACCCATCACGACCCTAAAGGACAGGCGAGAGTAGAGCTGCCTCTGTGGGTTGCTGAGACTGTGGATGGGGGCAGAAAGCCAGTCGTGCTCCATCAGAGTGGCTGGTGGTTTCAAACTGGCAACCTCCTGGATCACCGCTCCACTTCACCACCAGGCCGCCAGGAGACCTCAGGGTAGGGCTTATTGGTATGTGTCTTTGAGCTGATCTTTCAACCTACGGACACCCCATGTGATGCAGGAGAACTGTCCTGGCCCCAGGGGTTTCTAAGCTGTCATCTTTACAGGAGTAGATCGCCACATCTTTCTCCCCCTGGATGGCTGCATGGGTGCCAAGGGTCAGCTTTTGAATTAGCCATCAACTGCTTAACAGTTACACCATGAAGGCTTCTGCAGACAAGGACTACTTGTTTCTAAAATTATTTATGTTAAAGATAAAAGTAGGAGCTGCCCCAAGTAGTGAATTTGATCATGAGAGGAAAAAATATCTATCATAGGCTACCTGATCAAACAGGATTAAAAATTGCATGCTTAGCCTGATCTCAACCATAAGAAACTAGAATCAGAAAGACCTAAAAACATATTAAAAATACCTGTTCAAAATGATGATAGCAACATACATACAAATGTGCTTGACACAATGGATGGATGAGTGGATGGATGGATTGTGATAAGAGCTGTAAGATCCCCCAATAAAATATTTTTTAAAAAAACAAACCTTTTCAATTCAAACAAAGTAGTGTTTAATACTTTCTGTATTTCTAGTCAGATGTTGGAGGCTCTGCCCAGCTCACAAATCCATGGGCTCGCTAATCTATCCTTGATGAGGAAGTTTGGCTCTGCCTTTCTGGCCGAAGATGATTGGATCAGTACACGCATTGATACTCATGCGGACCAATCAGAGAGCCTTCCTCGGGAATCTAGAGAAAAGGATTGAAGCATTACAGTGGATCTCAGAGCTGTGGTGGCCTCCCTTTGCCATTTGGCCACCAGAGTTGATGCCTCATGGGAGGGAAGGATGAGAGTGAGAGCGAGAGCACCCCAATACCACCCACTTCCCGATCCTGGGCCACGTGCTTGTTCTTGGATTTCTTGGACCTTTCCTGTAGCATTTTTTTCCCTTTCCTCCTTTTTGGTTTAATCTGGCACAGGTGGGTTTCTGTTGCAACCCCAATATCGCTAATTAATATAGTGAACATGTGTAACTTCCATCATTAGAGTCTAATGGAAAAGACTAGGCATTCCAGTCAGCCATTGACTGATGGGACCAGGAACCTTGCCCTATGCAGCGCTGGGCCATTTTGTCCTCAGATCCGTTCCTGGGCCTCCCCACTCTGCTGGACCTACAACAAACGTCCTTTCCCAGGCTCCCAGGACTGCCCAGTGGGAGGCCCTGGGGAGATGAGCGGGCTTTACAGTTGAGAAGCCAGGGTCTCTCTCCCCTGTCTCTCTGTTTCTGATGGGAGATGGGTCTCCTCTGTGGCCAAAGCTCCCACGAGATGAGCTCATCAAGTTCCCAGCTTCCTTCAGGTGTTCCCCACCTTCCCACCTCCTCTTTTGCCCTTGCCAACCATAGGCGTGAAAGTGACTTCCTGCTACAAGGGGGTTCGCCCTATCTTGTTTGGCTTCTTACCATGTCTGTTACCTGTGTAATTGCTTTTTTGTATTAGTGTCCTCGTTTACATACTGCTTTCTTGAGTGAATGCTGACTGATATACATAGCTGCCAACAAAAACCAACCCAAACCCGTTGCCATTGAGTGGATTCAGAGCCGCACTGCCCTTGAGGGTTTCTGAGGTCAATCTTAAGGAGTAGTGGTTGACTGGCTGGTAAATTCAAGGGAGTTTAACCCTGGGGGTGGGGGAGGGGATAAAGGGAGCTGATATCAAGGAGTTCAAGAAGAAAATGTTTTGAAACTGATGGTGGCAGTGATGGTATAATTATGCTTGATCTAATTAAATTACGAATTGTTGAAACACCTGTAAGAGCTCCCCAAAAACGATTTTTGATAAATGAGCAAATGATATTGAGGGCTAAAGTAGAGGGTAAATGTTTTGAGATTGATGAGGGCAACAAGTGTACATACGTGCTTGACTCAATGGATGGATGTATGGACTGTGATAAGAATTGTACGAGCCCTCAATAAAATAATTTTTTAAAAATAGAATAATGAGGGTAACAAATGTACAAATGTGCTTTATACAATTGATGTATGGATGGATTGTGATGAGTTGTATGAGCCCCCAATAAAATGACTTTAAAAAAAAAAGAGAGAGAGGGAGAGAGAGCTTAACCCCCGTGCCACCAAGGCTCCTGTACATCACAATGCACAGACATTGTTTCATGTTCTTCCTGAGATGCCCTTCTTAAGGAGCTACAGGCATCTTCTCATTGCAGATGAGAAAACGGAAGCTCGTAGAAGCTTAACAGTGAGTCTCAGAATCACACAGCTTGCGAGAAGGCTCAGAAGTGGAGCTTTCAATCACTGTCTTTTCTGTACTGTTTAAAAAATATATATTGTTTTTTTGTGAAATGTTGCATAGTAAATTAGATTCTCATTTGACAATTTCTATACAACTTGTTGACTGAAATTGGTTAATTTTTTAATCTACAAAAAAGCAGGAAATAACAAAATAAAGAACAAATAAAGAATGAGTTTAAAGGGAAAACAAACGAGTGATAAGATTTCCGCTGAATGAATTCACTGGTTCCGAGGGCAGGGGGTCTCAGAGCTCTGGTGGGTGGTCTGGCAGTTCCATGTAAGCTTATTCCCTCCCTGTCTGTACTCCTTTTTATTACTAGCTCTAGATGTAGAGAAATTTGTGTAGAACAATAACCCAATACTGTGAATAGTTTTTCTGTATTTCAAAAACAACAAGTAGTTGTTTTTGGTTTGTTATCTTTTTTTGTCGGGTGATAGGTTTATTCATCACAAAGCGTCTCCTCCAGACTTACTAGAGTGGCTGACCACGTCCATGACCAACTATGCCTCTGGAATTCCGGAAACTGGAATTCCATTGCTGACTCGGCTTTCTTGTCAGCATCAGATGGCACAGCGCAGTCTGTAAGTGTCTCAGTCAGCCTCCCCTCGTCAGTAGTCAGTCTCGCTGGTCACTCACCCTCTAGACCTTTGGGTCGTGGCCTTCCAGTCTAAGGTGGCAGGGCACAATCTCAGGGGGCAGGGGTCAGTAATCCCAGAGGTACTGGATCCCCTTATTGGTAAGGTACCAGTAGAAACCATCTCAGGCAAAATGTTCCTTCCCGTAGCCTCATGACGAGAGACTGCGTGGCCTTTATGAAGGTTGGCCGCATTCTTGTCTGCCAGGTGGTTTGGCATGTGGACATCCTCCTTGGCCACCATTCCCCCCTCCTTGAAAAGGAGTTCATAGATAGCATTCAGCTCTTCTTGGGCATCAACATCTAATTGTCCTAAGCCAGGACGGGAAAGCAATAGTAGTTTCTTAAAGGTTAATTGCAACAGGGACTCTGACATCCTGTGCATGCAATTTCTACCCTTGGTTACATTAAAATCCATTGGTCTACTTTGTCCTTGAAATGGGTCTCTCACCCAGACATGATTTGGTCATGTGGTGTGATGGTCATTTAGAAAACACAAGTTCGCTGAGTTATTCAGATCTCCCACCTTCTGGCATATTTCATTATACACTATCAAAATATTATGTTAGTGCCTCCGCTCTTCTCAACAGTAAAGTCTTTAAAAGCTGAGAAGAGTTTGGGTTTTACCATCGCCAACAAACACGGTCAACTGTGTTCCTTGAAATGACACCCATTTTGGTCACCTGTGGGAAAATGTCTAGCCCGTGCCAGAGTCTGCAGACCCATAGCGAGCTGGCCGTTCCTCCATTTGAAAGTGGTCTTCCCTGAAGAGCGTGAGAGAGACAGCTCAGAACTCCAACCACGGCGCACACCTTTCCTGGAGACTGCCATCATGCGGCAGAGCTGCTCCAGCTGGGCTTCCCCGCTCATCCTCCAGAAGAGTAAAATGACACATTCCCAAGGGATGAAATGCAATAAACGATCATTTTCATTCCGGACAAAAAGCAACATCAACCTTCCCAAACGAATCCTGGGCTCCGGGACCTTCCTGGGCGAGTGCAGGACTGAGTTAGAAGGATCTGGGTGGTGTTGGCACACCTGAGACATGTTCTCAGACAAGTTCAGCCTCTCACAGCCCCAGGCCAGCACAGAGACTTGTTTCTGAAGGCCAGCCCCTCGCCACACTAGCCTGAGCTCTTGGGCAGGTGGCCTCACCTCTCCGCCTCAGTTTGCTCCTCGGTGTTGGCATTATGTTGATATGCTGTTGGGTCTGCCTCTACCTGAGGGCAACCCCACGCACAGCACAAAGGAATGCTGCCTGGTTCTGCGCCCTCACCACGATCAGTTAGGGATCAGATCAGTATGATCCACAGGGTTTTTGTTGGTTCATTTTCAGAACTGGATCACCAGGCCTTTCTAACTAGGCCAGTTTAGCCTGGACCAAAAACCTAAACTCGCTGCCAGCAAGTCTCTGCTGACTCATAGTGACCCTATAGGATAGTACACAACTGCCCCTGTGGGCTTCTGAGACTGTAACTTTTTACAGGAGTAGAAAGCCCTGTTTTTCTCTCTTGGAGAGGCTGGTGGTTTTGAACTGCTGACTTGATGGGCTTGCTAAAACATTCTTGATAACATGAGAGAAACCAAGTCAGTGAGCTCCATGACAAGAATACCGGCAAACCAAGCCGAACTCACTGCCATCGGGTCAATGGTGACTCATAGTGACCCCCTGTGAGTTTCCAAGACTGTAACCGTTTACGGGAGTAGAAAGCCCAGTCTTTCTCCTGCAGAGATGCTACTGGTTTCCAACTGCCGACCATGTGGATGGCAGCCCAATGCCTTACCACTACACCACCACGGCTCCTTCAGTAGCCACAGGGAAGAATGATTGTTGAGTGAAGGCACACGGTCAGAGGGCCCACCGAGCCTGCTGCGGAGGCAGACCCACTAAGCGCTGCAATGGTGGGAATTGTCTGGGCCCTCTGGCCCTCAGCTGAGTCCCCTCTCCTCGGGGCTGGAGCCACCTGTGCATGGAGGAAGGCAAGGAGGCCAGTGCACACTGCATCTCCCCATTGCTGCCTCAGTCCCTCCAGGACCCTTGGCCAGAGTAAGGTTCAGCATTTACTGAGAATACTTCTTGCCTCAAAGATTAAGTTTGTCTCTATAATTTACAAAACGTTGGGTTTGAGGCACTGCATATATATATATATATATTTTTTTTTTTTTTTTCATGATACAACTGCTGCGACATACTGAACCGCTCCTGGGAGAAGACGGGAAAGGCTCACCCACCCCCAAGGAAGCCCCCAGGGGTGGCCAGGCAGGGCTCAGAAGAGGCTTCCTCACAGGTGTGAGCTGGGTGGCATGGACCAAGTGCCCTGCCCATTGGAAGTCTTCATTTTCTGTCTGTACTGCTTTTTATCACCAGCCCTCAAGTTAGAGGGATTATTATTTAAAATTTAAAACCCCCAATATTGGGGTAGTTTTTTCGTATTTCACCCAAACTCAAAGCAGTAGTTTCTCAAAGTTTCATTGCAACCGGCAATCTACCACCACGCGCAGACAACGTCTATCCTCGGTGACATTGAAGCCATTGGTCTGCTTTGTTTTCCTTACCTTCACGAAGGAGTACCTGGGGTTCCTGCCTCCGGAAGCCCTGATGGCAGACTCGGCTGCTAAGCAAAAGGTTGCCTCTTAGACCCACGCAGTGGCTTTGCGGGAGCAAGACCTGGTGGGAGACCAGAGTCTGTAAGG
>NW_022103919.1:94678-132662 GCF_000313985.2 Echinops telfairi
CACCACATTTGCTTATGCACACATTTTTCTTCAGCAATCGTGTCGGGAAGGTGTGCATCATGGAATGCCAATTTAATAGAACGTGTTCTTGCATTGAGTAAGTACTTGAGAGGAGGCCCAATGTGCATCTGCTGCCTTAATACTAAACCTATAAATATATGCACATAGATCTATTTCCCCACCTTCCTATATAAACATATTTACATATGTACATGCCAGTATTTAGACTTCTATAAATACCCTTTGTCACCTAGTTCTTTCCCCTATTCTCTTTTACTTTCCTCTTGTCGGATGGGCATTTCTTAAAGGTTATGGTGCAAAGTGGGGAAGCCTTCAGGTACCTTGGGGTTGATGGTGTTGGGGGCACTTCAGGTGACTCATGTCTGGGAATGAGGCTAGCTTTTCTCTCTCAGCCCCTTCTCCCCTCTCTGGGGGCTTGAAGTCCCCGTCCTGTCTCAGTTCTTCTCAGGACTGGTGGGACAGCCCTTATTAGCTTCGTTTGTAAAGTAATGTTTACAGATGCTGTTGGAGATGGCACCTTGGAGGGATTTCCGGTTTTGTTCCAGACCACCACAATGAAGCAAATATCATCATGAAGCACGTATTTTGGTTCCCTAGTGCCTACAAAAGGAGCCCTGGTGGCGTAGTGGTTATGAGTTGGGCTGTGATCTGCATGGTCTGCAGTTCAAAACCGCCAGCAGCTCCGCCAGAGAAAGACTTCTTGTTCCGTCAATAGTTAGTCTCAGAAAAGCACAGAGGGTCTCTCTGAGTCAGCATTGGCTCGATGGCAGTGAGGGAGTACATTCAAAAGGTATATGTACACTCTATGATAGTTTATTAAGGGTACAATTGCATTATGAATCCATTTGCAATACTGTGAGAACGGTCACAATGTGACCCCGAGAGATAGTATCTATACACAATAAAATGAGGGGTGCCTGTGCTGTGTTTCCCTTGAAAGTTTGCACAACCGAACTTTCCTGTGTGACAACTTCTCCACAAGTTGCTCAGCCATTAGTTACAATTCCCATGGTGTGTCAACATTCTTGTTTAATTGCTTGCTACTTGTTTGGTTTCTCATACAGTGCTGCCTCACACACACACGCACACACACACACACACACACACCACTTCTCATCTTTGTTTAGAGTAAACATTCACCTTTTAGTCTCCTATAGATGGTTTTTAATGGAGCGTCATACTCATAGATAATGTCTTATCTTGGGAGCTTTATTTTGCTAACAGGTGACCTCCCGGGATAGTTCCTGTTAAGGTTAAAGAATATCGCAGGGCTATATCCTCAAAGAGTTCTTTTGTTCCCCACCACCACCACCCTGTATTTTATCTGGATCCATCTATCATGACCTTGATCAGAATAGTTAGCAATAGCCAGGCACCATCTAGTCTTTCTGGTTTCAGGGTAGAGGAGGCTGTGGCTTGTGTAGGCTAGCAGCCCTGGAGACTAATTTCTTCTCTGAGACTTTGGTTCGCTTGATTTTTCCTCAGCTGAAGTACGAAGTTCTCCACGTCATGCACTACGTGGCGCTGAGGGCACCACTTATTATTATTTTTAATCATTTTATTAGGGGCTCATACAACTCTTATCACGATCCATACATACATCAATTGTGTAAAGCACATTTGTGCATTCATTGCCCTCATCATTCTCAAAGCATTTGCTCTCCACCTAAGCCACTGGCATTAGCTCCTCCTTTTTCCCCTCCCCCCTCCCCCTTCCTCATGAGCCCTTGATAATTTATAGCTTATTATTTTGTCATATCTTGCACTGTCCGACATCTCCCTTCACCCACTTTTCTGTTGTCCGTCCCCCAGGGAGAAGGTTATATGTAGATCCTTGTATCGATTCCCACTTTCCACCCCACCATCCCTTACCCTCCCAGTATCGCCACTCTCACCACTGGTCCTGAAGGAATCATTCGCCCTGGATTCCCTGTGTTTCCATTTCCTATCTGTACCAGTGTACATCCTCTGGTCTAGCCAGATTTGTAAGGTAGAATTGGGATCATGATAGTGCAGGGGGAGGAAGCATTTAGGAACTAGAGGAAAGTTGTATGTTTCATCGTTGCTACACTGCACCCTGACTGGCTCGTCTGCTCTCTGCAAGAGGACACCACTTATTGTGTAGATATGGTGCAAAACCTAACACAAAACTCCCAGACATCAAGTCAATGCCGACTCATAACGACCCTATAAGACAGGGTAGAACTGCCTCCGTGAGTTTCAGAGACTATAACTATTTATAGGAGTAGAAAGTGTTTTGAACGCCTGACTTTGGGGATCGCAGCCAAACGCATGAGCACTTAGTACGACTTTCTAAAATGAGGTAGGAGAACAGAAAGGGTACCTTTTCTGAATCCTCACTGAGCAGCCACATGAACCAAACTAATCTCCATTTCGGGACAATGACACCTTGACCGGATGAACTCCCATTCATCCTTCAAATCCCAGCTCGAATAGCCCTGTCCAAGAGACTTTCCTCAGCTCCTTGTGTTATGACCTACTTTTCCCCCAGGGGCCCCCTTGACTCCTTGCTCCTCTCTGCAGAGCTCGGCTGCCCTAGCTAGCCTGCTACTGCCTGCACCGAGTCTGGCTTCTGCACTAGGTTGTGAGCTGCTGAGGGCGGTGATGATTGATTTGGATTAGGACCCTTCTCATGCCCTGAACTCTGCCTCTTCCAAACGAAAAACTTGATGGGCATCTTAGAAGGCACATATGGATTTTCATAGGTGTCTAAAGGGTTGGAGCTTGTAGGGCTGGCTAACACCCACCCACCCCCACCCCCGGTCTGCTCCCATTATCCAGGAGAGACACTGAGGCCTGGAGTGACGAAGGACTTGCCCAGGGTCTCACAATGAGTTAGAAGACTTGGTCTCTTGCCTGCCCCCTAAAGCTGTTCACACAGCTTTCTCCTGCACAGTGGGGGAAGCCGCTAAGGGTCATGGAGGATGCTGGTGATGGTGACAGGGACAGGTCACAGGTCACCAGTCCCTTGCCCCATGACCCTAGAAGCCATTTCCACCACAGGTCACTTGTCCATAATCCCTTCTGGAGTGAATGTCCGACATAGATTGGTGATGTCTGATTCCTGGGAGTCTAACTGTCTAACAGTTCTGGGGCTTGGGGTGTCCGGGGGCCCGGCCTGGGGTCTGGTGACTAGGGTGAAGACTGTCTTGCAACTGCCTGAACCCAAAATGAGCCCCTACTCCCTGCCTGCTCAGGCCCCTCCTCATCTAATCCACTTCCCCCTTCTAAGATTTATTCCCAGGCCTCAAAGCCGGGGAATAATTTGCTGACAAAGTCCCGTCCCCGGCAGGTGCTTTAATTGGTTTTGTGGGAGCAGGTCTGGGAGCATCTATTTAGAAGGAGATAGAAATTATGGCGCTGCCTGTCCTTTCTCTGTAATGGGGCCTGGAGAGCAGCAGGGGTGGGTGGGGGTGGGGTGGGGGAGGGGAAGAGAGTGGTTCTGAGGGAAACAGAGGCTTGTTCTCTGGGATCCCTGGTTCTTTTTCTTGAGGGTGGGTGTCTGGGTCTGGGGTGACTGGAGTACCAGGGGCAGTGGGAATCGAGCCTGCAGGCCAGGTCACCCAAAAGCAGCCCCCGCTCAGCCCTGGTATCAGGACAGGCCTGCTTCTCAATCTCCCGACCTGCGGTCCAGAGGTGTGAAGACTGAGGGGGAAGGGAGAGGAAATAAGATCAAGGGCCTGGTTTCCATTCTTCTTCCAGGAGAGCCAGCTCCTTCCCAGTGGGACACAGATCAGGCCTGTCCCGTCTTCGTGGCTCAGACCCCTCCCACTGCTCTCTGAACAGAGCTTAATGTCCTAGACCCTGAGAGACCTTGCATGAAGGTCTGAGCCCCGATGCCCTCCCTAGCCACTCTACCATTTGCTCTTGCCCCCAGGCTCCAGTGTTTCCTGGTAAGTTCCTGTCCTGCGCTAGCCTTTCAAGCTGTCATGTGCCAGAGGGCAGCATCACTTCTTTTATTGTGCAGGTGAGGAAATGGAGGCTTGGAAAGGTCACCCAGGAGAGGTCACACAGCAGAGCTGAACCAGACCCAGGCCTGTCTCATGGCCAAATCCACTTGCCTCTAAACGAATAAGTTTACCTTCCGAATGAACTAGGCTCCCTCGGGCTTCTACCTCTGGAGTCTCTGGGCCTTGATTTTCACATCTGTGTCATAGAACACTAGTAATATCACCTCACAGGGTTGAGTTTTATCAAGATTATGGGAGAGAAGCACAGGGCCTAGCCCAGAATGTACGAGGATGGCTTCTGGAAATATCCCTTCCTGCCTTTTTCCTGGCCGACTTCTACTCATCCGGCAAAGCCCACTTGATGTCGCTTTCTTGAGGAAGTCTTCCCTCCATAGTCTCTTCTCTGGGATCCCCAAACCCCAAGCCAATCCTTTGAGTTTGCCATTGTCTGTGTTCGAGTCTGTCCTCATCATCTCCCGGAGAAGGCGCTCCTTGGGGGCCCCCAACTGCAGTGTGTTTGTCCAGCTGAATTATTGTGGACCCTGCAGGGTGGGGACTGCATTCTAGTCCTGGAAATTCAGACGGGTCAAAGACTCTGGGATCCTTTATCTTCTTAGGAACGTTGGGCAACCTGGGCCGCTGCTGCTCTGTGACCCCGAGCAAGGCCTGTGTTTCTGTAGACTCAGTTTACCCAACTGTCAAATCAGAGGGTCTGCCTTGTCGTAAACGTACCATGTGGTTGTGACATATGTGTGAGTGGATGGTTGCCCCAGGCCTGATCAGCTCAGTGCACAGGGTCCGTGCTGAGGCCTGGCCAGCCTGGCCTCTTGGTACCACTGTGGACTGGCTGGGGAGCCCAGACAGCGCGCCATCGAGTCAATACCGACTCATCGATAGGACAGGGTGGAGCTGCCCCTTTGGGTTTCTGAGACTTTAATAAGGAGCAGCTGATGGGTTCGAATTACTGACCTTGTGGTCAGCAGCTCAAGGTATAGTCCACTATGCTGCCAGGGCCCCTCCTCTGCAGAGCAGAACAATGATAATCCCTCTCCACAGGGCTGCCTTGATAGACAGGTTGCAGGGCCTGGCCCAGAGCATGTGCTAAGTGTTGTCAACCATGCAATGAATGCTGGGTGCCCTGGCCCTGCTGGGCCGTGAGGGGTAGGTGGGGCTGAAGGATATCCATCTAGACTGGTCACCAGACTAACTTACCAAGACCAGTCCAGAGCAAAGGGGCCCAGGGGTCTTGGTTTTCCCTAATCATGGTGGGGAGGGCCGGCTGGGTCTTCAAGAGTCTTTCCCCCAAGAATCTGCGGTGTTGAACAGCCAAGCGCAGGCTCTGAGGACAGATGGGCAGCAGGACTCAGAGGAGAGCTGGGATTCCCAGGAGCGCCCCCAGCCCCCACGCCCGCAGTCTTCAGGGTCGGGGGGTAAGAGACCAGCTCAGACAAAGGTCATCCCAGGGGGCTGCATGCAGGCTGGTTTCGGCTGAGCCCACTCCCCTGGGTTGTCCAGGTTTCCCACTTCCTGGCGGTGGGCCTGCGTCTCAGTTTCCCCTTCTGTCAAGACTGTGGCGTCCTGGCAGAGCTGTCGGGCAGTGCCTGCAGATTAGACCTTGTCAATCTGCTTTCCAGGCCCTGAGCATCTTGGGCACTCTCTTGCTAGGGAGCTGAGGCCGCCGAGGGGAGCCAGGCGATGCTGGTGCGGGCAGTGGCCAAGACCAGGGCTCAGCGCCCTGGGAGGAGTCCTGGCGCTGGACCGTAGGTGGCGCCACAAGGCTGCACTTGGGGCTCCCTGGGCTCCTGCATCCTGGCCGCCGAGACCCCGCGAGTGTTCTGGGCACCAGGGTCTCACCCAGGCCGGTCTCTGCCGCTGGTGCGGGCTCAGTGCCCTCGCGGCCCGGCAGCGGGGCACCCCCACCTCCAACTCGCTCTGGCCACCGCAGCTTGGAGGGTCGCGACGCCGGGCCCGACTCCCCAGGGCCGCTCTCTGGGCGCGTGGGGAAGCCGATGCGAGGACAGGATTGGGGCCCGAGACCCGTGGGGGCCCGCGTCAGGTCGCCTGGTGTGTGTAGGGGGAGAGGGGGTGCGCGCGGGGAGGGAGAGACAAGACCCTTCCTTTGTTCGCTCTCCCCTTCCTCCCCTGCAGATTACGTTGCTGCAGGGAGCAGAGAAGGTGCCAGCAGGGAGCCTCAGGACTGGGGGATCAAGGGAGTGTGCCAGAGGGGAGAGGAGGGGTTCCTTCCTTCTTCCCTCCCCTTCCCGCCTCAGCTCGGGGTCCCCTGGGAGATGGCCGGGAGGCCTATTGAACATCTCTAGAGGGGGGTGGGGGGTGATGGTGTTTGTGTGTGAGCCCAGCCCAGCTCCAGGGATACTCGGTGGCCAGGTATGGCCAGTCCCCAGAGCAGGCTGGACACGTCTCAGGGGACAGGCCCCTGGGGTGGGTGTGAGCAGGAGCTGGTGGGGACTGGGAAGACCGGGCCTGAAAGGAGGCAGCGTTTAGGGCCCTTGATTAGACATCTGGACGTTTTCCCACAGGGTCGGGAGAACACCTTCCCCCAGCTCCCCCACCCCCAATGTTTCAGAACGGGCAAGGTGGGTGGGCGGTATACTCTGTGATCTGGGAGGGTTACATAACCTCTCTGAGCCATTGATAAAATAGGCACGTGGTCACGTGATTTGAGGGTCTCACAGTGTTTTCTCCCTCCCCTCCTGGTAGTCAACTCTGTCCCTAACTACCAGTACTGGATGGGGCCCGGACCCAGGTGGGTCCAACCAGTTTCTTCCTCTGACTCTTGATTGGTTCAGGATGAGCATGTGACTCAATCTCGGCCAACCAGAGGATTTCTTAATGGAAAACGCCATCTATTGGCCCCATTAGCTTTCCTTGATTGTAGTCATAAATTTCCTTTTTACTTTAGTGGGTTGGCATTAGTTCCAATATCCAGCAATTGAGAACATCCTGAGCCAGTGAGGAACGGTAGCAGTGACCTGCTGGAGGCTATGAGTTAGAACCAGCTGGATGGCACTGGGAATTTGTGAGCCAGATTCAATGACACCAGACATGTGCAGTGCCAGCCTCCATGGCAGGCACATGCCCACGCCTGCCATTCTGGATGGGAGCCCCTGGGCTCACAGGGGAAGAGTGTGAAGTAGGGAGGACGTGGGCCCAATTTCTACAGCTTCTCCCTGAGCGAACCTGGACAAGCCATCGCCCCTCCTGGGTCTTCGTTCCTGGGTCTGTAAAATGTCACGTGCTGCCCACACTGCGTGGAGGGGACGGCCGCTCTGGCTGCAGAGCGCTGCATGGCTTTCTCTGGAAGCGGCAGTGGAGATGATGACCGATAAGCTGGAACCAGGGGAGAGAAGAGTGTGGTTAAGGTTGGGGCCTGGGCCAGCAAGGCCAGTAAGGGGTCACCCCAGGTGATGGCAGTGTACCCACTCCAGAGCCAGGGGGGCAGTGTACCCATTCCAGAGCCAGGAGGCAGGGGCCAGTTTCCTTGTAAGCCTCCAGCCAGGGGACAAGGAGCCAGGAAGATGCAGAAGGGAGGAGAGGGAAAGCCCAGCTGCTGTGCTGGACCCCAGTGTGGGAAGAGCCTCCTGCCCATCTGGCCCTCCGCGCCCCTGCCCTCTGGCCCGCAGGCCATGGGATAGTCAGGTGATGCTTAAACCCAAACATGACCAGGAAGTTCCATGGCGAGAAACCTAATGTTTGCCTGCTGGATGGAGTCCCAAGCCCCTAACCCTCTCAGGATGTTCTCCCTGTGTGTCCCTATCCAGCTGTGTAGGACCCCTGGATTCTTCCAGGCTTCTCAGCAGTAGAGCGGTTCGTGGCACAGACTTCGGAGGCTGGATTAGACTCTCCCCCCTCCGGGTGGCGGTATTCTAGGGCAAGGGGACCAGGCCTGCGTGAGCCAGGACGGTATTATCGTGCAGGACTGTAGTGTTATCATATTGTTCCAGCCCAAGGAAAGCCCACTCAGTCTGCTACACGCCAGCTCTCCTGGGAGTTCTGCCCGCACAGACTAGATGCCCCCTTTCCCCAGTCCTCAATGCCTCTTCCTAAGCGTGGAGCCACGGGGCCTGTGGGCTTGTCATGACCCTGAAGGGGCTGTCTCTCCAGTGACTCTTGCTGCGAGACGGATAGGGGAGAAAGGGTGGACAGGACACATGGGGGCAAGGGGTGAGGGGAGACCCGGGAGGAAGACCTGGAGAAAACCGAGGCACTGGGGATGTTTGACCTCACTTTCAAGTAATGGCAGCCTTCCCTGAAGACCCCTCGTCCTAGCCCCGACAGGGGCGAGGCGACATCAGGGTCCTGAGGGAGGTGCACTCTGACCTGAGCAAAGGAGTTTAGGACAGAGGTGACTTGCTTGGAAGGCCAGTGTGAATGGGATTCTTCCCAATCCCTCAGTTTTTCTTTTCGGTTGATGCAAAATGCGCTCCTTCTTCATCATCAGAGCACAAAGATAAGATGACGTCAGTGCTTCGTACCTGGCTTCATTTCCTTTCCCTCTGCGGCCCCGTAGTTAACCGCTGTAAAATGGCCCTGCCCCTGGGCAGGTGAGCCTGTGGGCATGGCTCGGTGCAGGCCACGCATGTACCTGCCTCAGGACTGTCATCCCCGATCTAGCCCTGGCCAGAGGCCCTGTCACCCTGAGACACAGAGCGTGCTGTTAGAGCAGCGGTTTTCAACCTGTGGGTCGTGATCCCTTTGGGGGTCAAACGAACCTTTCACAGGGGTCACCTGATCCCTAACAGTGGCAAAATGACAGTGATGAAGTAGCAATGAAAATAATGTTATGGTTGGGGGGGGGGGTCACCACAACATGAGGAACTGTATGAAAGGGTCGGGTCGCGGCATTGGGAAGGTTGAGAACCACTGGGTTAGTGGGATGAGACGAGCAAGAGAAAGCCTTGCGTTGACTGGGGTGGGCCTGCCCGGGCCTGTGGCCCTTTGTGGTTTGGTCTGGATATTTGGGGTTGAAGCACGGGATGGGGCAGGAAGCACAGTTTTGGAGTTGGAGACACTGATGCAAATTCTGACCCTGCCCAGTCTGATTTCTGTGCTGGGGAGCTGAGCCTGTCTAAACACAGGGTCCTCCTCTGAACCATGGGCTCCCTCCATACGGGGCTGTTGGAAAGATGGAAATTAGACAGTATGTGAATCCTTGGCAGAGAACGTAGAAGTGTTCAAGAAATGATTGTCAGATCTTGGGTGTACCAATGAAGAGCCTACCTCTGAGACCTTTGCCCCCTCCACTCAGAATGTCCTCTCTCAGAATGACCCCATCCAGTTGGTGAACTCCTTCCTCCTCATCCATCACTGCCTGGGTCAGGGGGCTTTTCCTGGAAGCCCCTCTGAACCTAGCCAGCCATGGGGTGACTTCTTTACACCCACACCCACCCTCCCTCACACCTGGTTCAGTCCAGGCTCATGTGGGAGAGGTGACAGCCATTTTTACCAAGGGCACCTTTGACCACAAGTACAGGTCACAAGGACACAAGAGATATGGGGGCTTCTACCAGCTGCCAAGACCCAGAAAGCCCAACGGCCCAGGTCTGAGAGCCAGCGGGGTCCATGAGGCCACTGCTCCGTCGGCCCGGGCTTGGTCTATTCCACTGTTTTCCCCTCGGTCTGAACAGGAACCCGGTCAGCATGGCATCCATTTCTGTCAGAGAGGAGGGTTTTATGGCCACAGAGAGGGAAGTGGCAGACAGGCAGGGGGTAGATGGCTTTCCCGGAATCCCAGATCGCGCTTTAATAATTTGTTTCAGAATTAATGTCCATTCACGCCGTCTACACTGTTCCAGCTCATTGGAAGATTAAATAAAAACTTGTGCACCGCCTCCCCCACCCACCACCACCACCAAATGGAGGGAGCCTAGCTCCGTTCTTTCCGGCTGGGCTGGCTGCCTGGAGCTGGTCCAGGAAATAAATCTCTCAGAGAAAACCACTTGCTCACAGGATTTCAATCCAACAGGGCATGGGGGCCCCAGTCACTTCTTGTTTTATTTAGCTGATACCCTTTTAGTGCAACAGGAGACCCTCCCGTAGGCTTCATGTCTTCACAGGCCTGAAGTCCCCCAAATAGCCTGGCTGCCCAGGGCAGACCTCCAGAAGGGGGTTCGTGCTCCCCTCCTCTCCAAGGTGTCGCCCACTTATGATAGCAGGTGGTGCCAGCTACCTGGGAAGGCGGGGTCTTGGGAGCTGGGGTACCAGAGAAGGAGCAGGCCAGGGCCTCTGTGGGCAGTGCCAGGGCTTAGAGACCCCAGCCAGCAAGGGTCATCAGTCAGGGAGGCTGTGAGCAGAAGTTCAATGAGGCAGTTCATTCAGTCATTCATGCAACAAGTCTTTATTGTGTTCTTTCTCTGTGTTGGGTGGTGATGCAGTGGTTACCCGTTGGGTTGCTAACCGAAAGGCCAGCAGTTCAAAACCACTAGCCGAGGAGAAAGATGAAGCTTTGTGCTCCTTTAAAGCGTTACAGTCTTGGTAACTCACAGGGGCAGTTCTACCCTGTCCTCTAAGGATCTCTAGGGGTTGGCATGGACTCGATGGCAGTAAGTTCCCTGTACCAGACCCGGAGAGTAGGGCAGGCAGACAGGCAAGCTCCTGCCCTCCTGCAGTGGCAGCCCTGTAAAGTCGCTGCCTTTGTCTTACTGCATTGCCTGATGCAAATGTCCCGATCTTGCATCATTTTCTCTGCGTCAGGCATCCTCCCTCCCCCACTATCAGTTTTATTTCATTTGCATTCTTAAGTACTGACAAGCCCAAACCAAAGTTACTGCCATGGAGTCGATGCTGACTCTTAGTGACCGTAGAAGACAGGACCGAACTGTCCTGCTGAGTTTTGGAGGGAGAGCGATGTGGCAGTCTGCTCCTGTGTAGATGACAGCCTGGGGACCCCCACAGGACAGTCCTCCTCTGTCCTGTCGGATCACTATGACCTGGGATGGACTCCACAGCCACAAGGCTTTTTTAAGGTACCAGATGATGAGCTTATGTAAAATTTAAGATGGCTCTTTGTAATGTGCATCCTAACTCTAGTATCAGTGAAGCTTGCTTTGGACTAACATTTCTCCCACTCAGAATGAGCTCTTTGATTTCACCAGTCAGATCTATCAGGTTGTTCCAGTTTCCACGGGCCTTTGTGCTCTTTCAGAGATTTGATCATTGTTATGTAAATAAAGACCTGGTGCGGAGTTTTTCCATGTACCGTATATATCATGTATAAGCTGACTTTTCCAGCACATCTTTAATGCAGCTTTTGTGGTAAAATTAGGTGCCTCGGCTGATATTCTGGTCAGCTTAGACCCAAGTGTACAAGGTATTTCTACAAGGTAGGGGGCTTTTACAAAACCTATTTTGACGTAATTACAGACTGACAAACCAGGAGCCCTCGTGGTCTAGTGGTTTGAAGCCACCAGCCTCTCCAAGTGAAACAGACAAGGTCTCTACGCCCCTAAAGTGTTCCCTCTCTCATTGCCATGTAAGTGCCAACACATAGCGACTTTATGGGACACTAGGGGACAAGTAGAAGCCCTTGTGAGTTTCTGGGACTGTCACTGTTTGCGGGAGTAGAAAGCCCCATCTTTCTGGGGTGGAGGAGCTTGTGGTTTTGAACCACCGATACTGTGTGTCACCACTACACCACCAGGGCTCCTTGTGAGGAGTTACAGTCTTGTCAACCCCGGGGGCAATTCTAACTGTCCTATACAGTTGCTTTTAGTCAAAATGAGTTTTGAGTATAGATTTACAGGATGTTTTAAAAACATGAAATCTTGGGAACCCTTCACCCAGTTTCCCCTAAAGGTAATATTTTGGGTGGTTGTCCTAAAATATCAAAACCAGGAAATGGGCACTGGTATGATACAGTTAAGTTGAGCCCACCCAGTTTTACATGCACGCGTGTGTTTCTGGGCCGTCTTACTCTATATGCACACATTTGTGTGACTCAGGTATAGCTTAGATTTTATTTTTTAAACTTCTGAATGGAGGCATACCAGTACCACCTCAGAGCGAAAGGCCACCACGCTGATGTGTCCCGCCCACCGTGGAGCAGTTGACTTGTTCTTGAACTTCATCAAACATAGCAGCCTTGAGCTTCTGAGTCTGACTCTATTTTGACCTCATGTGAAGTCTGGGAGGTCCTGGGGGGTCACCTTTTGTCAGGGGCTGTAGTTGTCAGTTGTCGGCCCCATGTATGCCAGAATAGACAGTGTGCTCTTCATCGCGGGTCCTTTCTATCCTGTGTCAATTCTACTCATTCAACAAATGTGCCAGGACCCTGCTGTGGGCTCTGTGCCAGGCACTGGGACATCGATGCGCCTCTGCCCTAAGTGAGTTCAGCCCAGGGGGAAAACAGACAAGGAGACTGAGAGTGTTGAGGACTTGATGGGGGTGATGGGGGTGGCCAGTCCCCTAGAAAGGGAAGGGAACTGCAGAGAAGATAGCAAACAGCCCAGGGCATGACCCTACAATGGCTTGGAAGTGCTTTGGTGAGGCATGTGAAGATAGGAGCTGGGAGTCTGGGGACACTGGACTGCAGAGTCTGGGAGACCATGGAAAGGGTTTCTAGCCTGAGGGCGAGACTCTCAGAAGGCCAACAGCAACGCAGTGCTGAATGGGATGCACTCTGATTGGCTGCAGCCCCTTGTCCTGGAACCAATGAGGCTGTAGAGTCCTAAGGTGCCCCCATCCTGGGCACTTACGCAGCACCAGCGTGAAGACACACTCAATCCTCATTCATAGACATTGTTGGCTTCCAAAGACTAGGTCATTATCAGATATCATCAGTGTTATTACAACGTGGGGCTGTGCAAGTGCCTGGTCCAGGCCCCAAACTGGACTCCACCTCCCTCCACACCCCCAATAGCTCACTGCTCCTCTGGTTCCTCCAGCTTGTCTCCAGGATGCATCATTCACCATTTGACAGCGGAGGGAGGGGCCCTGCTCACAAAGCAGCTGGAGTGAGGGAGCCCCCTGCTCTCAGCTTCCTCAAGCCTCTCAGGGGCCCTGCTGTCACGTGCGCCCCCTGTGGCCAGTCTGTAAACAAAACACTCCTTTCAACTTACCTTGGCCTTTCTTCGCTCACCCCTTCCTCAGGCTGGGGGAGGCTTCTGGGATCTGATCCCAGATCTTGACCCAGCTCCTGCCAAGACAGCCTTTCCTCAGAGCAGTGGGTGCTATGGGTCTCAAGTAGGGGTGGCTCTACCCTAGGAAACAGGATGGGGATGCTTTCTGTTGTCACAATGGGGAGGGCTGAGGCAGCTGGGGAGTTGACAGGCTTTATGACTATAGACCCAGACCCTCCCCAGGAAAGCCTGGGGAAGTCCCACACAATATGGAATTGTCTCCCTTCAGATTCTACTAGTGCCCCATTTGAGAAACACTGGCCTGCTCCATAAGACAGGCAGAGAGACAGTGGGAACATCGGAGAGGACAGACTGCTCAACCCCATCCTGTTTCAGGCACCCTATAGGTGAGGCTCAGAGCAGGGAAGGGAGGTGTTGAAGTCACCCGGCTGTGAGGCGGCTGAACTGAGATTTGAACTCGTGTCTGTTTCCATCTGGAGCTTCTGTTTCTGCCCATCCAGGATACCCTTGGGGCATGAGGGAACCCTGTGGGTGTGGGCAGATCCAGGCTCCTGCCACAAGAGGCTCCATCCACGCCTACCCCAGATGTGAACAGACATGGGCCCTCCTCACACGGGGGCGCCCCTCTGCTGCACGGCTTCCTGCAAAAGAGATGCATTCCCATTAAAGACACTGTCAGCTAAGCTGTACACGAACCCTCCAATTTGGTTGCTGAGACGTTTAAAGGCATAAGTGGAGGAGAGAGAAGAGCCTGCTGGCACACCTGCGGCTGCCACTGATTTGCTGTGTGACCCCAGCTTGCTCTTGGACCTCTCTGCCCCTTATTCCTTCTCTGCACCCCTTGGCTAAGTGGACCTGCCTTGTAGGATTGTCAGGGGCTCGCTCCGCAGTGCCACATGCAATGGCGAGGTTAGGAGAGTGCGTGAGTGACACCTGACAAAGCCCTGATTGCCAAGGACTTACCCTGGGCCTGCTTGGAGCCAGACCTGGGGCTAGGTGCTGAGAAGCCACAGCAGCCAGGCCGGGAAGGTCCAGGTCCTCAGGGAGCTTGCAGCAGGGCTTCTCAGGAGGTGAAGTCTCGGGGGTGGAGGTGGCCCAATTTCCCGCAACATCTGCATCTGCATCTGGGCCAGGGACTGGGGCAGCCCTTGGGGGCCAATATCAGTTAAATAGAAGACACCAGTTACATTTGAATTCCAAATAGACAAAGTCTAATTTTTAGCATGAGTATGTGTGGTAGTTACATAATTTCATGTCAACTTGATGTATAAGTATAGGGGTGGAGTCTAGCCTGTCAATCAGGTCACAGCCTGGTAATGCCTCCTTGTGGGCATGGCCTTCTCACGAGGATTCTGGGAACTTCACCTCCTCCTTGGAGCTGGCCCCCACACTCTGCCTCACCTCCCTGTTAAGGAGACACACTCAGAGCTGGAGGAGCATTTCGCCAGCATGCAGATGCTTCCACCGCTACTGGATCCACAGGACTTTTCACCCACCGGCCTGTGTTCTTCCTGCATTCGGCGTCATTGCACGTGTTGTGTGAGTCTGAAGAGTTTATAGGCCAGTAATTGATATATGGGCTAATATCTGGACTTGTGGACCTGAATCTGGGCTGGGATGTCTTCTCAATATGTAATTGCTCTTTGATATGGTTACGGTTAAGTCACAGCTGCTAACCTAAAGTCTGGTGGTTTGAGCCTCCCAGAGTCTCCACAGAAGATAAGACATGGCAGCGTACTCCTTCCTAGGAACCCCCGAGGGGCAGTTCATGCCTGTCATAGAGGGTCGATGGTGGCCAGACAACATGCCTCAACTACATGGGATATACTTACACTAAAGACAGACAGACAGAAATCCATCGTTTACCTGAAACTCAAATGGAACTGGACAGCCTGTACCTCAATTTGCTAAATTGGAGGTCCGAGGTGATGGCCCCAACCTCCAAGAAGGCTCCAGGCTCCTTCCACAAGAGGCTTCTTCCAGGCTCAAGGACACAAGGATCCGGTCCCACTGCTCAGGCGGAGTGGGAGGCAGGAGGCTGCTTCCCAGGCCCAAGCAACTCTCCCCAATCGGCCTCTGCGTCCTGGACAAACATATTTATTGGGTTTGATGGCAAACAGATTATGCCTGTCCCAGGAAGGGCAGCTAGAGAGAGAAAACCTTGAAGTCTGGGAAATAATGATGAGGGGAGTTAAATTAAAGTGCACAAAACCCTCCCAAGAGATAACGTCAGAGTGAGTTACCGGCCCGATAAGGGACTAGGGGCTTGCAGAGAGGGCTCCGAGAGGTCGCCCACTGGTGCACAGAGGACCAGGAATCATAAATATGGGGCAAGATGCCCAGCCGAGGTCACCGGGGTGAAAATATTAGGGTCATTCCGAAAACAATTACCCGGCTTGCTTTGCTCTTCGGGTCTTGTAAATCTTTCACCTTTTATAAAAGATTTCTGGGGAAGCAGCACTTTGGAAGCTCTAACTGATTTTTGTGGCTGCCCCTCGGTGGTTCTGCTCCAAGAAAACAAGAAGACAAAGGGACAAGTAATTACCCAGCATTCCCAGGGGCCCGGGATGAGCTGCCCGGTCTCATTATTCCGTGGAGATTTCAGGGCGACCTGAGTTTTGACTCACTTGGAGTCTGGACACCGTTCGATCATTTCTTTGTTTGGTTTTGAATCCCGTCACAGAGGGACTCGGACTCCCCAGTGGATCTTGCTCCTCGGGACAGACCAGGCCGCATTCTGGGTCTGAGTGACCGCCACCTTGACTGGCGAGGTGGCCGCTGTCTGAGTAACGTGTGCCAAGGCTCGTGTGCCCACACAGAGCTTCTGAAGCTGAGAAGCGGGCCCTGGTGGAGCCTGGCCCCATGGCTGGTGCCCTGGCTGCATCTTGTGCTTTCACAGGGTCTGGCGGGGACCCTTGGCCCCTGTGACCCTCTGTGGGCCCTGCTGATTGGAAGCCGTGGCAGAGGCAGCCAGGCCTTCTGCTCACCTTCACTGCACCTCTGTTCTGTGTTCTGGCTCATGTTGCTCAGCCACATGGCCCAGGCTTCATGAGGGGGAAGACCTTTGTCTGCAGGGTCTTCTGCGGCTTTCTACTCTTTGTGGAACCGGTCAGGGCCTCCAGCTCTAGCAGGCTGCGGAGCTCCAGCTCCGTGGGAGCCTGGCCAGGCTGGCCAGCACTGGGCAGGGGTGCCCACTGAGGGGCTGTGGCAGGCTCGGGCCTTCCTGGCGCCTTCATGGGCGAGGTGACCCTAAAACTAGGGCTTGTCAGCAGGAACCACCGGACCCCAGGCTGCGGGGTCATGGTGCAGAGCAAGGCCTTCTTACAGTCCCAGCCCCACCCTTGTCAGCTAGGCATCATCTCTGAGCCTCAGTGTGGTCATCTGTGAAATGGGATGGTAGTAGAATCTTGAGGTGACCACTAAGGCCCTAGTCCAAGGCTAGCCCAGAGGGTGGTCCCACCAGCGGGAGTGTGAGTGTGGGGATGGAGTCACGAGGGCCGTTCACATTTATTTTTTCCTGGCGCAGTGGATACTCTTTTGAAAATACTCGACTTTGACCTGAAAAGGCCTGACTGGACGCTCCAGTGGGCTTGTTCCAAACTCGACTTTGCAAATCAGATGTGACAGGCAGACACGTGCCGAGATGGTGGCCAGCTGCTTTGCTGTGGGGAAGGGCTCGCCCCGAGACCGTGCACGGTCCTACCTTTCCCCGGCTCCCCTTTGGAGCCTCAGGGTCCTGCTGGGGAGGGGACTTCCTGACAATGTCCATAGCCCCCCACCCCGATGGATAGGAGCTCTCTGCTTGCGATTGTAGATATGGAATTCAGGGGCGACGCCTCTCTTCAGAGACCCCGAAGGCCAAGCCCCACTCCGTACAATGTGGAGGGCCTTTATCTTGAGACCCTGACCAGAGCCAAGAGGGGTCCAAGTGAGGAAGCAACTTGGGCCATTTATGCCATCACGTGCAGGGACACACACACAGATCGTCCCACCACAGCCTCCCAAAGACTGCCTTCCCAGCGTGGGAGAAGCTAGCGCCTGGGAAAGCTGTGGGGGTCACGTCTCAGGGGTGCCGTTGGGTGCTGAGTTGGGTGCCAAGGTGCTGAGTCCTCTTCACAGCAAGCCCGCATGACTGGGCCGAACTGTCCCCAGGGGTGGCTTCTGTGCTGTCATCTTTACAGAGACCAATGGCCAGGCCTTTCTCCTGCTGAGCCACTGTGTGAGTTCAAACCACCCACATCCGGTTAGAGCCAAGCGCTCAACCATGGAGCCCCAGGGCTCCTTTGCCTTTCAGTGGGAAGTAGCTTTCTTGGGTGACGGCATCGTTAAACCAGGCCAGCCACGTTAGGCAGGTGAGCCTTTGCCCTGGAGCAAGCTTTTGCTTTAGGGGAGCTCACTTCCATCCTTGGTGGTGCAGATAGCCCTGCCCCGTTCTCTTGTGCTGACTCCGCCCTCTTCTTTAGCACCCTCTCTGACCACAGTCCCACTGCCGGGTGGGGGTGGGGGTGGGGGTGGCAGGAAACAAGCACGGATCTGGGTGCTCATTTGTCCCAAGTCACCCACTGGCACACGGCTGGGCTGGGACTGACACTGGGCAGAGTGGCTCCTGCCTCAGCTTTCTTGCTCCCAGACCTGCTCCCCCCCACCCCCCGACACACACCACCTCAGCTGCTCACGCAACTTGTACTGGTACCTCAGTGAGGCCACCCACTACCCACTGCCACAGGGTGACCTCTTGGCTCTTGTGGACGCACAGCCACGGGCTCGACAGCCAGGCCACCTGAGTTGAGAGTATGTCACAGCTTGTCATTTCTAAGTACCTAATTCAGTGATGTTCACCGCGTTCACAATGTTGTGCCTTCCATCCTACCCTGCCCCAAAGCCTGTCATCATGGAAACCTGAAAGACAGTTCCCATAAATATACGACTCCACTATTTCCTCCTCCCCTTCAGCCCCTGGGGCCCTGGCTTCTCCTTGCTGCCTCTTTGTGCCCACCTGGTGGGGATCCTTCAGTGGAGTCTGGTCACACCGGGTTCCTCCCTGCGTGTCTGCCTTGTCTCGCTCAGCAGCGTATTCTCCAGATCCCTCCGTGTCGCAGCAGGTGTAGACCCTCCTGGTGCTTTCTGGGTGAATACTAGTCCCTTGGGGAACGAGACCATACCCCGCCGATCCCTTCCTCTGTTGATGGGCCCTGGCCGGTTTTGACCTCATCTCTGTCTGCGTCTCTGCTCCCCAGTTTTTGGAGTGAGGTCCTCTCCTAAGGGCAATTCTCCCAGGGCCCATGTTGGGCTTGCTTGGCTCCCTCTTTCCTCCTGTTGGGTGCAGCCCTCCTAGGGCTCCCTGCCGGGGTACCACACCTCCACCACTCCCCACCAGCTTGTCGTCTTCCCACTGGCTCTACTGCAGCCTTTCCTCAGCAGAGGGTGGTGGGGAGGTGTGGGGCTGCCTCTGCTCTCCAGGGCCTCTGAGCCCAGCAGCTGCCTGTTGCAGACACCACTCCCCCAAGGACTTGAGGACGGGTCGTTAGCCCGTGGACCAGGAGTTTCTGGAGGCCAGGCACTGAGTCTGATCATGTCTGTCCCTTCAGGGTCAGTGCAGGCTGTGGCCCAGGGTAGGCAGTGGTGGATTTTTATTAAGGAATGCTGAATGCTTGCATTCCTCCAGGGCCAGGGGACTCACTCTTCACTGGAAAACGGCACTCGTCACCTAGCAGCCTCCAGCCCTTGCTGAGCCTGAGGAAAGGTCCGCGGGTTTCTTCTGGGGCAGGCTCCAGAGAGCGTCCTCCCTGGTTCCCAAGCATCCCACAGCAGTACAGCTTCCTCCCTTCCCCCCCCACCTCCCCAGGTGGGAGAGATTCTTTGTGAATCTAAATCAATAAACCTGCACTAGTGGCAGGCAGTGGTCACAGCCCAAACAGGGACCCGTTGCTCTCCATCAATGTGCTGTGTCATCCCTTGAACGGAGTGAAAAGCAAAGGTGTCCACCTCACCAGACTCCGTGTCTCTGCATTGTGCGTTTCCATTCTGTCTCCTGACTATCTGGCCGACAGGGCTAGACAGGCCGCTGCTGCGCCTCGGATGGCCCTCCATGCCCAGTCTCCTAGGGGCTCCTTGGGGAGGCTTTATTCTTCCTGCTCCACTCCACAAAGGGGGGCTCAGGGAGGGGAGCAATGCACTGGAAGCCCCACCTTGCCACCCCTCAAAGGCCACTGTGAACTCCACCCCCGAATCCTTTTCCAGGCCAACATCTATCCCGGGGCGGGGCAGGGAGGAGGTGGCTGACCCTAGGAGGCCTTCGTGGGGGCTGCAGTTCCTGGGCAAAGCATGTCAGCAGGGCTCTGAAAAGACCTACCTGGGGTCCCCGCATTGCTGGGTGGCTGAGGTCTCTTAGGGTGCAGAGCAATCGGAAAGAAAATGCCAGTTGCACCCCATCCTGGGCACCCACCAGCCCTTGTACAGATGGGGTGCAGAACCCGGGCAAAGGGAAGAAAGGCCATTTGCAGGGCAGAGTGGGGTGGGTTTTGTAGTAGGCATGACAAACACAGTCCTCAAACCCAGCTGGGCAAGAGCAAGCCCTGGCTTAGTGTTGGGCTGATAATTGCAAGACCCGCAGTTCGAATCCACTAACCGCTCAGTGAAAGATGAAGCTTTCTTAAGAGTCTTGAAAACCACGGGGCAGTTCTACACTGCCCTCTGGGGTCGCTCTGAGGCAGACTCGATGGCCGTGAAATTATGTTTTGAGGAGAGGCAGTAGATGGCATGTATCCGGAGCACCGGCGCTGAGAGGAAGCATTGAGCCTCTGACTCCATGGTAGGCGATTCCAGCCCATCCTTGGGAAGAAGCTGAGGCTGTCTGCCCTGGTGAAGATTTACACCCTATCAAGGGTGACTGTGAGTCAGAATCAAGCGATGGCAGTGGGTTTTCTGTGTGTGCCCCAGTGGGTGCTGGGAACTCAGTTCCAGTTTGGGCCTCTTTCTGCAGGAGCATTTTCACAAATTCAGTGGTCAGGGCTGCCCTGGGCACATATTGATGGGGCCATCGTTAGACCAGGCCAGCCACGTTAGGCAGGTGAGCCTTTGCCCTGGAGCAAGCTTTTGCTTTAGGGGAGCTCACTTCCATCCTTGGTGGTGCAGATAGCCCTGCCCCGTTCTCTTGTGCTGACTCCGCCCTCTTCTTTAGCACCCTCTCTGACCACAGTCCCACTGCCGGGTGGGGGTGGGGGTGGGGGTGGCAGGAAACAAGCACGGATCTGGGTGCTCATTTGTCCCAAGTCACCCACTGGCACACGGCTGGGCTGGGACTGACACTGGGCAGAGTGGCTCCTGCCTCAGCTTTCTTGCTCCCAGACCTGCTCCCCCCCACCCCCACCCCCACACACCACCTCAGCTGCTCACGCAACTTGTCCTGGTACCTCAGTGAGGCCACCCACCATCGCCACACTTCCCAGGAAGAGATTTCTGACACCTCCCCAGGGGGTGACTCGGCTACTCCCCAGTCCAGAAGAGTACAGGCCAGATGAAGCGGGTACAGAGGTTTGGGGTAACCTTGCTTCTCTCACGTTCCTTCCTAATTGATAGCCTCTCTCGGCCCTGTGCTCCAATGTACACCAGCCAAGCCCTTCAATAGTCAAGGACTTGAAGAATGCGAAAAATCTAATGTATGTTAAAAGGGTATTAAATTCTAGACTAAAATTTACATGGAAATGTGACATTAAAATATTTTTAGCTTTCAGGGAGCTGGGGGCTAGAATGCTATAATATAGACAAATTTTTATCATTTTGAAAAGGACTAGACTTGCAGTATTTCTTAAGTATTCATAGAGTTCCCGCATAAAGATGTGAACTCTGACTGGGGCTACTCCACTAAGTATGTGTGGGAGGACAGAGCTGGCCAGTGGGAAGCCTTGGTGCTCCCCACCTGGAGCCCTGGGCCTGTCCCTGAGACCAGAGGCTGGGGCTGTCCCCTGAGAGCAGAGGACTGGCCTCAGCCAGTGTGTCCTCAGAGAGGATTCGGGATACTTGTCATGGCCACCTGGTACTGATCCCCTACTGTGTGCCAGGAGGGTGCAAATGGTCATATTTACTCTTTATGAAGGAGCCCTGGTGGCATTGTGGTTACGGGTTTGGCTGCTAACTGTAAGGTCAGCAGTTTGAAACCACCAGCGGCTCAAGAGAAAGACGAGGCTTTCTAGTCTCAAAAAGAGAGAGCCCTGGAAACCCACAAGGGGAGTCCTACGCTGTCCTATAGGGTCACTGAGTCAGAACCGACTTGATGGCAGTGAGTTTTGAGTGACAAAGTAGGGTTTGGTCTCTCTTCCGCAGAAGAGAGAAAAACAGCTTGGTTCAGAGAGGTTGTTCCCTCTATCTGGAGTCACACAGCAGCCCCGTGTCAGCAGCCTTCAGGGTGGTTTGCGCACTCGCCGACCTGGTTGTCCCCTCCCTTGATGGTGCCCTATGGCTGCAGCGGGCCTTCCCTGGGTCCCAGCCCCAGCCAGGACCCTAGGGCCCCACTACAATCCTGCCTTTCATCTCTTCCTGACACCTTAGGCACAGCTGACCCTCTCTGCCAGTACTGGGAGGCAGGTGTCTGCATTCCCATCAGCCTGAGGATTAGCATGGGAATAGCCCAGACCAGGAGCTCAGGAAACGTCTGAGGACTGAAGTGGGAGCTTATATGGCAATTGCTCACAGACACCCCACCTCATACCAGACCCCGAGCAAGGCTCTGGCACCCAGATGAGTCAGACCTGGTTCCTGCCCAGCAGTAGAAAGTCTGTCCTTGGGGCCTCTCTCTGCCTCTTACTGTGTGTCTTTGGACAAGTGACTGACACTCTCTGAGTCTCAGTTTCCCAGCTGAGTGGGGATGGTGGTGTCTCGTGGATGCCTGAGGATGAAATGAGGGATGTCTGTAAACCCTTGGGCACAGAGCTCAATAAGTAACAGCGTATTTTATGTCAACAGATGATTTGTGGGAAGCACGATGGCCTCCCCCCAGGACGTGCTCAAGAAACAGCAGCTCCACAGGCTCCTAGCCGGGGAGGGGTGTGGGGTGTGGCTTCTTTGGTGGGACAGACATCAGGATTGTGGAAGAGCAGAGGGTAGTAAGGCTCCCCTGGAAAAGTGGGTGAGGCTCAATGCTATATGCTGGTCAAGTCACGGTGGGAAGGTGCCCTAGCCAAACCAACCTTCTTATCCTTGAGTAGTGGGCCTGTGTCCTGACAGCCTGTGGAAATAGTCCTACAAGCCAGTCCTATCTCTGATGGGAACCAGGGGGCACCCCACCCTCCCGATGCTACAGAGCCTGCGCCTCTCATCACTGTGCCCCAAGCGCGACCTTGTATGGTCCGGGGCAGCAAAGGTACAGGTGTCGAGTCAAACACAAGGCCTGCTGGTCCCCCTGCATGGTGCATCGGCGCAGCTCAAGGTCTGGGGCAGCCCTCGGGTGGGGCTGGGGACTGAAGGTGGCAGAGAAGGAGCAGGGAGACCCAGCAGGGCTTGCCACACCTTTCCTCCAGGTCTACCTTCACCATGTGGGCAGCCCGTCTTCAAGACTAACCACCCCACTCACCCCAGTCATCACTGGACAAACCACTCTGGTGTGGCACCACTAGAGCCTCCCATTTACTTCAAAAAGAAGACAGGAGCGGTACCCAGGTGCTCCCAGCAGACAGTGGGGGCTGAGGGGCTGAGCAGGTATGGGGCTCCAGAAGCCCCAATGGCTTCCTGGGGAAGTACAGAGCTGGTTGGATCCAGAAAGCTGAGTGGCGGCAGCCTGGGAACAGCAAGCAGGGCACAGACAGCAGCGACAAAGGTCTGGCCCAGGCTGCTGTCCAGCTGGCTTCAGGAAGTGCATCATTTCCGGGAAGGGCCACGGCCCCCGGGGGCTGGATGGGTCTGAGTTCCACAGCGTGTGGCCTGTGTGACTCCCAGCTGGAAACCTTGGAGTTCATTCTGCCGGGGACCTGGGGTTTGGTTGTCAGGACGGTGGGCGAGCAGGTGAGAGTCTCTGTTCCTGGGAAGGGGGCGCAGATGAAAGTGGAGGCTAGCCCTCTGCTCACAGCTCCAGGGTAGACTCTAGCTGGAGGCTGCCTGGCTTGACATGGGGGTCCTGGGTTGTCTGAAGAGGAGGAGGGGCTTGGATCCCACTGCAGCCCTTCCTCGCCTTCCCCGCTGACCCGTGCTCCGTCGGGGACGTCTCAATGAGTGGCGAGCAGAGGGGCTGTGAGGCCCCATCCACACCAGCCTGTGGCCCAGCCAAAGGGTAAAGCTGGGTGAAGGGGCGCTATCCTTTCCCTCAGGGCCCAGGCTGGTAAAGGAACAGCTGTCCCAGAGAGCCTGCAGGGGCTGCCACTGAGCCTCACGACCCCCAAGGGCGGCTCACTAGCTCTGAGGTGGGAGGTAGGTGTCCTCAGTCACCTGCCGGAAAGCCACAAGGCAGGGATGCTGGTCCAGGGATTTACAACCCAGGTCCTCGCTGTGTCTTGGTGGCCCTGCCAGCCTCTCTGAGAGGATCCCTCTGGATAATGGCTGCTGAGAGGCCCTGAAGCAGCTCAGCCCAGGCCTCGGCCATGTCGCCAGTGCAGAGTGTGGCTCACACTGGCAGCCGCTCTGGTCCCATGAGAACCCCTGGGGCGAGGGCAGGGGGGCTGGCGCAGGCAGAAATGACCACTTATGGCCTGGTGGGCACCTCTTGGCCGCCGCCCCTCCGGGAGGTCACTCATTGGCAGTTAAAAATCTATTGTGACTTGTCAGAAAATGACTAAACGGACACATTATTTTTCCATTCCAGACCTCAGCATCTGTTTGTCTAATCAGGAGGCAGAGCGGAGCAGTCAGCGAGGGCTGCCGAGTGTGTTTTATGGAAGTTTTCCTCTGTCAGAGGAGTTTGAACGGGTAATGAACAGGCCGCGGTGATCTGAAATATAATCCCATTCTGCAGAGGAGATTACCGGGCTTCCAGGGTTCACAAATCACGCCCAGGAATTGGAGCGCGAACCCCGCCCTGTTGGGATTGCGCATTTAAGCAGAGGTGTTTGGTGGGAACTCAATGTGACAGGTTTAACCCTGTCCCTCTCCTCCACTACTCCCCGTAGTAGTGTGGGTTCAGCGGGGCGTTCAGAATCTGGGCTGTTATATTGTGGAAGCCAAAGGGAGGGAGGGATGGGGTGGGGGACGGAGGGGGGCTGAGTCAGCCACAGCCTGGATGGCGCAGCGTGGGGTGAGGGAGTTCACTTTTGGCCTTCAGTTTCCATTATCCATAAGCTGGGGACTAGGTGACAGCGTGAGAAGAGACACAACAGTGACTCACACAAGTTGTGCACTTAGTAAGCCTGGCCCTTTCTGCTCAGGACCACAAGTAGCCAGACTGAGCCGGGAGGCAGGTACTGATGAAAGAGTGACAAGTGTTAGCTTGGAGCCCCGTCCTGATTTAAATTTGACTAGTTCTGTACTGGGCCAGTGACTTCCTGGCTATCTTGTTTCAAATGCAAGCTTACTGCCAGCAGGTCCTTCCAACTCACAGTGGCCCTATAGGGCAAGGCAGAACTGCCCCTGTGGGTTTCTGAGACTGTCACTCTGCGAACTCTTCGTCTTTCTTGGGTGGTTTCCAATCACTCACCTTGCGGCCGTCTTGTCGGATGAGGCTTTAGCAGCGGGCACTGCTTGCCCGAGTGAGTTTAAAGGAATCAACTCCCAGGCCAGGCACTGCCTTGGCAAGGCCCACCCATGGCGGAGTTTGATGCGTCTCCTGCTGGCATTAGGGTGTTTCACGGCAGCTGTGACAACTGGTTCTGGTCAATGAAATGAACCTTAGTGAGAAGTGACAAAGGGCACTTTCAAACCACAGCATTCTGTTGCTGCTAGGAGAAGCTCCGCTGCCTCCGAGTCACCTGGACCCACGGGTAAGTTTGAGGGAAAGAAACACTTGTTACCGCAGCGTCCCCTGGCCCATCCCCACCATAAACTCCTCCAATCCTCAGAGCACCCTTTCAAGTAGGTATTCAAGTAGGTATTACTGTCCCCGTTTTATAGAGGATGAAACTGGGGCTCAGGGATCAAGCTGCTTGTTGATCACAGCCAGCGGGGAATTTAAAGCAGACATACATGACAGAGGTCACCTCAGCTAGCACATTCACGTACAAATCAGGAAACTGAGGCCTGGGGTGGGGGCCCAGGGCCCAGCTCACAGCCACGCAGCAGCCAATGTGGAGGGAAGAGCTCCTGCGGCCATCAGTCATTCCTCAGGCCTGAAAGTCACCAGGTCACAAGCAGTGGCTGAGCACCTGCACTGTGCCTGGTGCTGGGGAGATGAGAGAGAGAGAAAAAGAGAGAGAGAGAGAGAGAAATCCACCACGTCTTACCTTGACAGTGCGATGTGGGGTGTGAAAGAGGCTGAGGAGATGCTATCCGTCAACCCTGTTGATGTTGGGCTGATCCAGGCAGTGGCTGCAGTGTCCCCTTTGATCTCTCCCGACGCCAGGCACATGTGCACATTTTACATACAAGGCGTGCAAGCTGAACCGGAGTAAAGGGGTCACCCTGGCTGGTTCAGTGCTGAAGGAAGCCCTGGGGCCTTGCGTAGACACTGGCTACCACCTCAGCAGCCAGCCCACCAGCCCGCCTCTGCCCTCGTCACCCACCCAGCACCCAGCCCTGCTGGGCTCAAGACTTAGAGAATTCATGACAATTTGCGCAAGAGGGTATACATTCGAGTTTTATTTGAATATCATCTTAGTATTGAATATGTCACAAGATTCAATGACCAAATTAGTCATGTACATTTTCCAAAGATATCTAAATATAAAATTGCTAAAAATTCAAATACAGATAGCAAGCTACAAATACTATTTCTTTTGGCCCCAGGGTGGGTCGGAATGGAAGACATTAGAAAAGGATGCTTTCGGCGGCTGCGCAGAGATCAGCACGAACGAGAGGAATTCGTGAAACGGACCTCGTGCGAGATGCCAGTGTTAGTCACATCTCTTCCTGGGTTAACAATGTCAAAAAGTTGTTGTCAATGCCGGTCCTCGGAGTAACAGAGGTCCTAGCCCTGGCCGAGGGCAGGGTGAGGGGCGTCACGAGCGGTGGGCACCGAAGAGGCTGGCTGCGGAGGCATCTGGTGAGAAGGCGGTGCAGCTGCCTGACGGGGATCTATCAGTTTCCCTCCGCGCCTGCCTTCCCGCTCCCAGGACGAGTGGAAATCAGCAGCTTGCGCCTTGCCCCAGCAGGGAAGGCAGGTGCTGGGTGGAGAGGAGGCGGGAGACCGAGGTCCTTTCAAAGGCAGCCAGGCAAAGCCAGTCTCAGCTCCAGGAACAAGCCCCATGCAGGTCTACCCATCAGCTGGAACGCACGCTTGATTATTCGATGGAAAAGGCCACTTCTGGCTGGGAGCTCAGAGTGACCTTAAGTCTTGCCCATCGACCCCCGCCTCCCTCCTCCCAGCACGCGCTTCCTGGGTGTCTCTGAACTCGGAGGGGCTGGAGCACATTGCGGAGATAAAGCTTTTTCAAGGGGAAAACGACACAGCTTGAGGCACACAACACTAGGGTCCCTTTAGTAACTTTTAGTAAGAGACTATCCTCAGAGCCACGCACTCACTTAAACAAATGGCATAGTTACAACTATTGACTAAGCCCTAAACAGTTCTTCTGAGAAATCGAGCCTTAGCTTTCCCAATCTCCCTGTTCAATATGGGCACAGATTTGAAAGAGAAGAACATAATCAATTCTCCACCCCAAAGAACGGGCCACCATACCAACCACGATCGAGCACACCTGTTTATTAAAAGGAAAATAGACAGAAAGGTACATTTTTGTTCTCCACTTCAGAAATTTGATCACGTGGCAAGGAAATGCCTGGGCCTGACTATGTACATTCTTGGGCAGGGTCACCAGGCAGTGAAGACGAAGGGGCAGCATGTGGCCCCTCGTGGTGGTGCCTGGCCCCTGGGCACTGCTAATCAAAGCTATTGGCTACTCAGACTTCAGTCCTGTGGAAATGTCCCCAGCTCCATCCTAGGAAGTGCCCCTCCCCAAATCTGCCCCAAGCACCCACCAACCAGCCTGTGAGCCAGAAGTGGCGTCCCTCCCAAGGCTGCAGGGCCTAGGGTGAGCTCTAGGGCCCCCCTGCCCTGGGTGAACAGGCAGGCTCTGAACTACGGAGAGAGATTGAGGCTGAGGCTGAGGCTGGATGCCAGCGTCATTGCTGCCCCAATTTCTTCTCCTTCTGGAAGCTGAAGCTTGTACGTCTGTTCAATTTTCTTTGTTTTTGAGCAAAATAGTCAGCCCGGGCAGTGCTTGCTCGCGATTCCAGGATGTAGTTAACCTGGAAAGCAAGAGGACACAGCCAGTCACTTGCCAGCGAGCCCGCAGGCAGAGAGGGGTAAACGAGGCGGACTGGAGCCAGGCTGGGGCCTAAGCCCAGGCGTTCTTGTGGATGGAGGCCAGTCATCACGGCCACCTGGCAGGACCAGCGCTCTGGCTCTGTGAGGGGGGGGCCTGTCCATGGCCTTCTGCTCAGGAAGGGATGGAGATGGTTGCTAAACCTGCAGTCCCCCTGCAGCCTAGACTGCCTCTCAGGCAATCTGCCCCTAGCCTGCTGGGCAGCCTTCCCCAGCCTCACTTTCCAGTTTGAATGAAGAGAAAGTCACAGGGTAAAACCCAAACCCCAAACAGGCTCAGCACCTGCAGCCACCAGCCAACTCTGCTCTTCGCTTATAACGCTTCCAGGGACCACTTGACAAAAAAGGAAAGGGAGGTTTGGAGGACTGACCTGGGCAAGGTCACAAAATTACTATTAGAAAGATCTGGACCAGATGGTCAGGCCCTTCACGGTTAAAGCCTCTCAGTTCTCCAGGCTTCCCCAGGCCCACCTAGGCCTCTTCAGAGCCACAGTCATTCCTCTTAGCCCCTCTCAAGCCCACCCCCTGCCCCCTAGACATTCTCTAGTTGTTTTTATTCTGAACAAATACCATTTTCCTTCACCAGTATCAGAAAGCGATGCCTAGGAACGGACTTGTTTGGTTCTGGTTTAAGGGGCTGCATATCCTTGACCTGGAGCAGGAGAGGCCTCTATTGCCTGAGAGCCAGAGGGCTCTCGGAGGTGGCAGCCCAAGATGGCTGGCCGCATGTGGGGACAAGGCTCCGACGCTGTGCCCCGGACACACTTTCCGCTCTGATAGGCACCAGCAGCAGCCTCGAGGCTGGGGATGTGTACAGAAGGCCTGACACGCTCGGCCACTGCCTCGCCAAGTTACCAGCTGAGAGCAATAAATCACCAGGCCCGTGGGCTGGGCTAGCGACTCGGGACACTACAGTGTATGAAGATAAGAGGCTTTATCATTTTTAATAAAAGCAATCGTTGGGTTATATTGTTTGCACACTCATCCAACCTAGTGTTTCCAGTGTGTTTTTGGCACACAGAACTTGAAAAAAGCATTTAAAAATGATCCTTAACAAGCCAACGACTTCCTAAATTTATTACCTTCAGTGCTTCATGATAATCACATAGATAATTTTAATGGAAGATTAATGTAATAATCAAAAGATAAAAACGCCCTTTGGTCTGCCATTAGCTGGTTAATATGCTGTGGCTTAAAACTTGCACAATTTTATGCACTATAGAGTGTTTCGCTTTCAATGCATTTTACAGCTTAAGGCATAAAAATATAGGGAGTTTTCATGGTCAATAAAGCCACAGTCTCCATCACTCGATCATGAGAAGAACTGTTTGGAAGCGCCCAATGATTCCTCTGAGATTCCTCTCAAAAGCCTGCAGAATTAGGGACCGCACAGAGCTGACAAGGGTGGAAGAGGAGGGGCTCTGGGACTCCTGAGGGGCTGGGTTCAAATCGAGGCTCTACTCCCATCAGCTCTGCAGTCAGTCCCATGTCCCACCTCTCATCTACTAAAAAATCCAACTCACTGCCAGTGAGTCGATGCCAACTCATCGCAACCCTATGGGACAGGGCCGAATTGCCCCTGTTGATTTTCCAAGATTGTAACTCTCTATGCGAGCAGGTTGGGAGAAAGCCTCATCTTTCTCCCAAGGATTTCAAACTGCTGGTTTCAAACTGCTGACTTTGCAGCTAGCAGCCCAACTTGGCCACCAGGGTGCCTCCCGTCTATAAAGTTGGGCTTATGATGCCAACACTCTGCCAGCAGGCGGTGACGAGCAAATGGACTAAAGCGAACATAAAACCAACTCACTGTCATCGAGTCCATTCTGACTCATAGTGACCCTGCAGGACAGGGCAGAACTGCCCCTGTGGGTCTCCGAGACGGCAACTCTTTAGGGAGTCTCTCTCTCTTGGTAGTTTTGAACGGCTGACCTTGTGCTTAGCAGCTCCAGGGGTAACCACTATGCCACTACGGCTCTGAGCCAGTGACAGGGAACATAAAATGCTGTGCACATAGTCAGTGATCAATAAACGAGACATGACCATTTCTACAGGGAAAACACAGTGAGATTAAACAATCGGATGGACAGGTGCCTGTCCATAAGCGTTTCTTGGCACCAGGCTCTGGCCTTGTTTTCGCCCTTTGGTTTGCGGCTAGAGCTCTCGAGGCGTGCCCAACGCTCCAGCTCTAGAGCAATCACACCCTGACCCGTGAACCGCCTCCGATGGAAACACTAAATATCTCTGTCAAATTCACTGACACATGGCTGGTGCCTCAGTGAACTGGCTGCCCTGCTCAGTCACTCAGGGTTGGCGCAATGACACTGTCCCGGCACGGGGATGGTGAATGAAGCTGAGCATTTAAATTGCTATAAAAACCAGACATAGAAGCGAAATTTAATCTTCTGACAGGATTATGCTCATTAGCTTGTTAAGTGAATCAGGCCTGGGCACCCTCCAACTCTCCAGGCATCTTTTGCACAAGGTGCTTTTTCTACAAACATTTTGATATAAAAACCAACATTTGGGGGGAGGCGATAGGCCTCAGGGACCTTGCAGAACAGCAGCTGCTCGGGGGGCACATTTGGCCTGTGGAATGATTTCTCTGCACTTGATCTTCCGGAGTCTCATATTGAAGTCATAAACCTGTGTTTCTGTCATCAATCTACTGTTGTGAAAATTATTTTGATGTCAAACACAGGATTATAATTTTACTAGAATCCTTCTGAAGTCTTGAATATTTTAATACTGGCTATAAAAAAAATAAAATAAAATAAAAAACCTGAGTCCCTGACAGGGGAATGGAATATTTCTTTACCTAGTCCCTGAGTGCTTTGCACAAGTTCCTTCGGCTGCCTTGTGACAATCTATGACTCTTGGCTCGCTGGTTCCAGCAGCTCGAGCGGGCACTCTCCCTGCCCCCCGGCTGGTGGGGGTTTTGTTTCAGGGTGGTCTATGAACCCAGTACCCCCGTCTCAGCTCCAAACCGCCTGCCCAGCAGCCTTGTCCTTTTAAGGGTCACAGACCAAAAACTCTTTTGTAGCCTTTTGAGGCGGAGTCCGGCTTGGCGAACTCTCCCATGCACACCTTGGGAGTTAGCAGCACACGTTCTGCTTCTGCTGCTACGAGAGTCTTGATCCGGGCCAAGGCAGGTCTTGGATCTGGGTCTCAGCTTCCATCTGGGAAACAGGAACCCAGCTGACCCATGAACTGCAGGGGTGGGAACTGGGGCCCACTTTCTGTGCTGCTGCTCTAGCAGAGAGCTCGCACATGTAAGTGGGTGGGGCCCTTGCAGCCCAAAGGTCAACTGTAGGTTTTCACCCCTTGACCCCGTGTTGAGGACCAGCTGTATTGTCCGTCACCTGCCTCACAGAGCGGTGAAGGTCGATGGAATGTGTTAGGTGGCACACTCACCCCAGGTCCTGTACTTTGCCATCCCTCAGTGCTTCTTGAGTGCCCCTGGAAATGTCCTAAACAGGACCGGGACCCCCGGCAAGTTTACCCAATCTCATTGGATTGGTGCTCCAGCAGCTCTTAGGGGTGGGGGTGGTGTGTGTGTGTGTGTGTGTGTGTGTGTCCATGATCCTCAATGTACCAGGGGGAAAACTGAGGTGTGATGGAATAGTGAGAGTTACCCATTTATGGCAGGGTGGGGGGCGGTGTCCTCCCTGTTTAAAGTCTTGTCCTGCCAAAGCACCCTCAGCTTTTCCGATCTGATCGACCTAGCTTACAATGAGGCTCGAAGGAATCTCAGTAGGCAACAGTCTGAGAAGGATGAGGCCAGGTCAGGTCCTTGGGGTGTGGGGCCCAGATCAGAACACATGCCATGCCCTGGGCTCCTA
This sequence comes from Echinops telfairi, assembly GCF_000313985.2. Lineage (NCBI taxonomy): Eukaryota > Metazoa > Chordata > Mammalia > Afrosoricida > Tenrecidae > Echinops > Echinops telfairi. The sequence continues at coordinate 126,003 of NW_022103919.1, forward strand.
CCCTAGACCTCCGGAACCCCTACCCTCAGGAACACTGGCCCAGGCCAACCCTCGCCTGCATGGCTCTGTGGGCCAGGTTCCTCCAGCCTCACTGCCATTCACTGCTTCAGCCACACAGGTGGGTACAGCCTCCCAGCCCCTTCAAGATGGAAATGCTCTTCTCTGCAGACCTGGTATCTGTGCCTTTTCTGGATTCACCTCTCCCTGCTCCCCATGCCCCATCCGAGTCAGGTCCCACACACTTACAGTCCCCACACACCTCTGAGCTCGATGCAAATCCCGAGTCAGAGGACACACTCTCTGAGGGCAGGGACTGGGCCTGTATGGGTCTCTGCTGGAGCCAGGCACACAGACCGACACACGCTGATCTACAACTGACGCCGGCAGCTGGGTATGCTTACCCCGGCTATTAAAACCACCTAAATACAGCAAGGCACATTCAAAACAATACTAATAATTTCTTTGGAGTCTGTTCCAGAAACCTTAAGGAGCCTCTGTCAATGGTTGCAAGAAAATAAATGGAGCTTAAGAGGAATATAAAGCACACGAAGAACCAGGATTGCCGGGGGTGGGGGTGGGGGGCTAGGAGGAAGCCCAAGGGGTCCCACTATGGCTGAGTGGGGTGCAGAGCAGCTGCTCTGAAAGGGCACCAGGCTGGACACAGAAAGCCAGGGTGGCGCAGGGCTGGGCTCACTAGCTGGGCAGACAGGAACTCCTGCTGCTCCTTCTCTGCAAACACAGGCGCAGGCAGAAGCACCCCGGCAGAACTGGCCCACTTACCTTGAGTACAATCTCACTGACGGTAGCGGCATCAGATTCAAAGTAGAGGTGTTTATAGTCATGATTGCTTAGATACGTGAGCTTAAATATTGCGTGACCTGCAAAGAGAGAAGGCGAGGGTGAGGAGGGTCTGGCCAGGTACCTATGGGGAAGACCCCCATGATCCTCCAAGTGAGAGCACATAGACACTGCGCAGCACCAGAAGGGCGGGGTTCCTCCTCTCAGGTTGGGTAGAGAATGGATAGCCACAGCACACAAGACAAAACAGAACGATCAAATCGCGAGTTAGTTTCACTCTACCCTCCAGTGTTCAGGGGACTGCGCACCAGGAAGGCTTTACAGAACTACTGCTAGACAATAATAAGAGACAGTGGTATTTTTAGGGCAGAAGTCCCATCAATACCAAATGATTACTCTAGAAACCACATTACTGAGCAGCAGGAAGGAGGCTGGCCAATAGCAATGCTATCATATTAGGGAGACTTCTCCCCTAGCACTACTCCTGTTGACCCTGCCTGCACACCTCCCCGTGACGCTGGTCATTTTATCACGTCCAGGAAAGAGGATCATTTCAACCCTGCAAGAGCTCAGGTGGGAGTGGGGCTGAGGTGTTGCTGCACTAGCCACGGGCGTGGAGAGCCAGTATTCACTACTCTGTCTGAGGGCCAAATTCTTTGACACCCCTTTCCTATCACCTGCAAACGGCACTGGCATTTCTGGGCCTACTTCCTGGCCCAGCTCGCCCAGCTCACCGGGAGACCCAAGCCAGTCTTTGACAGGTTTGATCCCACCCCATGAAGCCCCTCCCACCGATCCGTCTGCAAAACACTTGCCCACACTAGGTGACTTGGCTCAACTGCCACCTCCCTGGACAAGTATTCATAGCTGCACTTCCACGGCCTAGTATACTGCACACAGCCCAGCGTGGACAGTGAAAATACAGAAGGTGGTGGGGTGTTTGAAGGCACCTGGCCCAGGTCCAGTTTTGCAGGAGCTCTGGCATGCCATGGCGTTCTCGTCTTCTGGTCATACTGCTCTGCCGGCGAGCCATAGGCCATCCCTCGGGGAGCCCCCGGTTAATGCACCCCCGCGGGTGCTGTCAGCACTCAGGTTTCCCTCCCGAGGTTCCCGGCCTGTGCACAGTGCATGCCGCGTATGCTGTGCACAGACTTGACCCCGCCAAGAGCACAGGCAGCATTTTCAGTAATGTCTTAGTTGTTCAGGCCGCACATGCTCATTTGGGTTTTTTTTTGCCAGTGACGAGTAGGAGCAGGTGGTGTAGACAGTCCTTGAGGTCACTAATCAAAAGAAGCAGTAAAGCCTGAAGCTTAAGGTCTACAGGTCTCCCTAAGACCTTCTGGTCCTTTCTAGCCCTGGGCCCGGGTATCTGTCTGCTGTGGCCAGGTGTCAGCAGTAAGGCCTCCTGGAGGGGGTGTCTCTGTTTGTCCTTCACAGCCCCGTGCCCTCCATCGATGACTCTGCTTGGTCACTTAGCGTGGCCAACAAAGGTAGTGCTGCATTGTTCTTGCGCTCAGGGACATCCTGGGTTACATGGGGATATTCCCAGGATGCTGTGAAGATGAAGAGATGCAGATGCATCTCCATGGGGGTACCTAAATGTAGTGCATCTGTACATGTGAGAGTCACTTCCTGATCAGAAACCGGTGACTTATACATTAACATCATGATTAGCTTCCACTTAAAAGTTCTAGCACTTCAGTACCACAATTTAGAATCAGGCTACATTTGTTAAGTGATTGAAAGCAAGGCTTTTCAGAAATTATTAGCTCATTTTTTTCAATATGCAATTTATAGTCACAATTACTATATCATAATGATGTTTCCAGGATAAAATAGCAATGGCACCAGTTTTCTGGCCCCAAATGTATAACATATATCAGTTTATTTTTGGAGATCTGAAGGATTAGCTACTGTAAATAAAGTCCCCACGAAGATTTCTCCGGGAAAGAGGTGAACTTACAGTAATGTGGGTGATATATTATTAATTAATAACGATGACCAGCTGGTGTTTCAATTAAAAGGACAGTGGACGAGAAGCCTAATAGAGAAGATCTGCTGAATTGTAATGTTATAGCCCCGAGGTTTGTGGAAGCCAGCTAAAAAGCGTGGTTTCCACGACTGTTTGCAGACAGCCTCTCTGTGAGAGATGTCACCAGCTGCTCCTGAGTGGACAGGGACATTTATTGAGTGCCAGATGAATGTCCCTCGTGGGCAAACCTCCTTGGGTTGTCATCTATGAGAACCAACTTTCGTCTAAGAAGAAAAAGGCATTTATTAGAAGGTCCTGGGGGCCCAGAGCCACCAGAGAGCCGGTGTTGGACCGGGAAGTTTTGTATAGAATCAGGGTCAGGAGTCCCAGAGCCCCTTGTTTTACTTAGCCATGGTTCTCGTGCTTGTTCAGATAGGCTGGCAGCCATGTCCCAGATTAGGGAAGGACTCTGATGACCTGTCTGGCCAAAAGCTTGGACACAGCCCAGCTCTCAGGCTGCATGTGGCCCTTGCTAGTCTGCAGAGCTCATTCCAGAGCACACCTGGGGAAATGGATAAAAATAATGAAGAAGCCTAGGGTCCCCCAGCCCTCTTACATCTGATTTATTTGTCCTTGCCAGTGGGAGCACTGATGCCACAAAGCAGAGACAATACCGAGGAACCATTACCTAGTACTTGAGTTGGACTTACAATGAGTCATCCCTTTTGCAAACAGTCACAAGCTGTTAATAACCCAGGTTAAGGTTCAGTGGGACAACCATAGCGGCGTGCCTCCTGCTAGCCCGACTCCACGGGAAAGCTCTAGTTTGCGCTCAGGTGCTAAGACCGGCAGTCACGTCTCCATCCACACCGGAGCCCCAAGACAAGGGGCCAACTCCGAGAGAAAGTGTTCATTCTGAAGACCCCACCCCCACCCCTCCCGGGATTCTGTGTTTTACTGTGGGGCCAGAGGAGTAGTGTCCCTCAGACTAGGTCCTACAAGAGAAGAAGCTAGAACATGGGAAAGAGAAATGGACAGAAGGACTCGGTGTGCTCGGTGAGAAGAGGAAGTGCAGGGCACTGCAGTGGGGATGCCGAGGCAGGAGGCGGCTGCCGGGTATGGGGACAGGATGCAGGTGAGGAGGAGAAGGGCAGGGTAGATGGTAGGCTGACAGAGTCAGATGACAACACTGCCTCAATGGGTGCTTGAGCAGAGCAGGCTTTGGTGGGGGCAGAGCTCACAAGGTTGGCACTCCTAGAATCACCAGCTGCTGGGGCCACTGGTAAGTTTAAAGCAGGAGAGTGGAGGACATGGTCCACGTGCTTTTTAGGGTGTTGCTTTGGCACTGTAGGGCCTGCTTGTGGTCCTGCGGGTGGAAGAGATTGTGGTTCTGGGCGAGAGTGGAGCAGCTGGGGAAGGCAGTGCTGGCGGGCCCTGGGGATGCTTACAGGGCAGTAACAGCTAATACGCAGAACCCACGCTTGGATCATCTCACCCTCTCCAACACCTATATATTAAAAGGCAACAAGTTAATTAACCTCTTCCTGGAAATGAATGTTTCAATAAGCACGGGTGATTTATGTCACGTGGTAAATTTTCACCAGAGATATCTGGCTCTCAGCGTGGATGGAAACAGTGAGAAAAGTCTGCGCTAAAAGTCTTTATTGGCCTCAGCTACCTCCAGACGCATCTCAGACGAGGAGGGGGAGGGGTCAAACCAGTTCCTCAGCAGTAGCCAACCTGTGTCCTGGGAACTTCCAAGAACAGCAGCCATTTTCGTAAGTAAGGGGTAAGCCAAGGAAGCAAAGCATTTTCAAACCCCCTTGAATTTATATAATTTGGCACAAAATACAAAGCTTAATATTTCAATTAGTTCAAATTATTTTTCTTGATTGCAAAATTCTGCTTGGAAAATAGGTATGTCCCAAGCCTGGGAAAGCGAAGGGAGAAGCCTGGGCTCTGAGGGAGACCGACCATGAGGTCCCAGCCCCAGGTTCCCAGCCCTGGTGATGCACTGGTTATGTGGTGGGCTCCTAACCAGCAGGTCAGCGGTTTGAAACCACCAGTGCGCCTCAGGAGAAAGGCAGGGTGGCTATGAGTCGACATTGACTCCAGGGTGGGTAGTGAGCGTGGGTTTGCATGTGACCAGGCGGTAGTGGTGTTACTGTTGACAACTGTGATGAACTAACCCTTAACAAAGAAAATGCTTCTTATTTGAAGACTCCTTTTTCCATTATTTGGAGGTTGTTTTTAATTGAGCTTTTCGAGCAGCCTTGCAATCACAGCAAGTCTGTGTGAAGAACACTCGGTGTAACAGGATGGAGTGGCCTCTACATTCGGTTGCACACTCCTGACAGGCACTTAACCTGCACCTGCTTCTGCGTACTGAAATGAAAATCTGGAGATGTTCAAATATGGTCAACTTCTGTTTTTGTTTTACAAAGATAACTAGAGAAGGTGGAATATAATACTGACCAGAAATGTTTAGCAGTCAAAACAGTAAAGGGGAGATGTTTCAGCTTTGGGGCCATAATTTATCTTTGGCAATATGAATTTTAACTAAAACAGTGTATTGAAAAAAGTCGTTCCCCTGGCCAATTCAGATTGGTCATTTTGAAAAGGTGGCTATTAACCAGATGGGACAAGCTTCCAGCGAACAGGGATAGCTTATACCCTTTTTGAAAGAGGTGCTCCCAGATTCCTGGAGATTGTTCTTTGAAAGGCTGCCCCTTCTAACACTACCTGTCAGCCACGCTTGGTTTCCAATTGTGCTAAAAAGTCCACCTCGCTAAAACTCAGGTATTACCACTTGCCAAGAAAACAAAATTAAGTTTCTTTCATTTTCAATTAGAAAACTTGTATTTAAAATCACTAGAAATTTAAAAGTAAGAGGAAAACTCCTCCCTGACCTCCATAGTCCCCACACCTGGGCAATGATGACGCTCATGATCTTTCCAGGCATCCTCATGTGTCTAGCTCCACCCAGGTGTAACCGCAATGCACACCAGGTTCTTCTTAGCGACCACAGGCTCTTCCTGTTGCACCGAGACTTCATGACAACCTTGTTTGATTCTTTTACGCCAACCAAGTATCTGCGCCACAGCTGCCGCTCTCTGTTGAGCATTTATTGACAGCATTCGTAGTCTCCATCAGGCGATGAAGAACATCGTTGGGGATCTGGCCATGTTCTTGACTCCTTTGCATCAGGCACGGACAAGCTTACACGAGTGATTTCCAGCATCTGACCATTTCTGGTCGCTCTGGGATGGATGGGCGTGGAAAACTCTCATTGTATTTCTTGGGGAATGGAAGAGAACACACGTTCTTTTGAGGAGAGTTACACTTGCCTGTAGGCTGTGATCACCTGCTCTCTGGGCTGAATACTCCCTCATGACCCAGGCTTCAAGGTAAGCAGTAATTCAGAGCTGCCTACAGGGAGCTTTAATGCCATAAATTCAACTGGCAAGGGGACTGCTCTTTTCTGACTGTCCATAGTGGCAGAGGCCCAGGGGACTCTAATGACCTATGATTCCAGAGCAAGAATTGCATCTAACCTCCTCTTCTGCCAGCCTCTTTCAAACTATCTCTTGCTCCTGCCTATAATCATAATTAAGGCTTTGTAATAATAAAAAACTCCTCTCGCAATGTTATTTCCCTCTCTTACAGGTGTCTGTAACACAACATCCCTGAGTTGGGAAAGTCAGGAGGTAAGTACCTCTGAATTTTATTTATTTATTTATATCAATCATTTTATTGGGGGCTCATACAACTCTTATCATAATCCATACATACTTCAATAGTGTAGAGCACATTTGTACATTCGTTACCCTCATTATTCTCAAAACATTTGCTCTCCATGTAAGCCCCTGGCATCAGCTCATTTTTCCCCC
>NW_022103919.1:133340-140917 GCF_000313985.2 Echinops telfairi
CTTATGCACCCATTTGTCTTCAGCGGTCATGTGGAGGCCTGCATCTCTTCTAAATGTACATTTCCCTTCCTCAGGTTGTCCCTTACGGCATTAATTACTATTAATATGCTGGTGATCCCAAAGCAGATATCTGGCCTTGGACTTTCTTGAGAGTTTCAGAGCCAACCAACTTCCAACTGCACCTAGTTCACAGTGCAACATGTCTAGTATCAAAGGTAACACTTCCCTTATATCAAAAGCTTGGTTGGGCCTCACCACATCAAGTTCCAGGCATCAGCTGCTCTAATGTGCTTTCCACATCTTCATGTCCTGTGCCCACAGTCCTCACCCAAGCACTGGCCAGTTATTGCCACTGCAAAACGGTGAGATAATAAATGTGTTTTTTAAGCCAGAATGTTTTGGGGGTAATATGTGATAAATAAATAATAAATAATAGATAAATAATATACTGATATTTCAGGGGGAAATATCGGCAACTCTTATTAAACACCTACTGTGTTTAACTGCTCTTAAGCCCATCAGTACATAGTTTGATTCAGCTATTTCTCAGGTCTAGAGCTTTCACTGGGTTATTATTTTTTCCATTCTGCAAAGGATTTTTATTTGGTCAAGAGACTAAATTTGTATAGTACCAAAATTACAATTCATTATGTAAATTTTCGGAATACGGTTTATCAGGACAGTGCCGCTATCCTCCCAGTCCTTCCCGAGGACGCGCCTCTCCGTTTGCTATGGTTGCTGGGGATACACACAGCAAAGTGCAGACGAATTTAACAGTTTCTCCAGGTACAGTTGGTGACATTGATGACAGTCTTCAAGTTGTGCAGCCATCCTTACCCTCCTTTTGTGAGCTGCTCCTTCCCTATTAACATAAAATGGGCTCTTTGTAATAGTTCCGATTTCCCTCCTCTTTATTTTCCTTTAAATCCTTTTTATTTTTTTTAATTAAAAAATCATTTTATTGGGGGCTCTTATAGCTCCTATAACAGTCCATACATCAATCGTATCACGCATATTTGTACATATGTTGCCATCATTTCCAAAACATTTTCTACTCAAGCCCTTGGTATATGCTCCATTTCCCCCCTCGCTCCCCCCTACCCTCCTACCCTTGTGAATCCTTGATCAATTACATATTGTTATCATTATTATCTTACACTGTCCATGGTCGCCCTTCACCCACGTCTTGTTTTCATCCCCTTGGGTGGAGGGCAGCATTACATATCCAACCTTGTGATGGGTTCCCTTTTAAATTCTTGAACGTATTTATAACAGTGATTCTGAAGTACTCACCTGCTAACAGGATCTCTGGTGGTGCAGCGGGTTAAGTGTTGGACTGAGAATCAATGAGGAGGGTCAAACCTACCAACCACACTCTATGGGACAGGATGCTTTGTAAAGACCCTTGTTGAGGGTCTGCATTTTGTTGTCTCCCCTTTCAGAATTTGGGCTTTGTTCTGGCAGGCAGATGATTTACTTGCAGATTAATTTGATCTTTTACAGTCTCCTTCTAAAGCTGTTAGGGTTTAATTTAGCACTGGGTTAGCCCTATTCCAACGGCTTGGCTTGGCTGAAGTCTCCACGAAGTGTCTTTGGTTGGTTAGAACCCTAGTTTACCACGTGAGGTTCTGGGAAAATTCATGGAGTGCCTTCTCAGTGCAGCCTCCTCCTTTCTATCCGGCTCTGTGAGCTTCAGTTGTCTCAGTCTTGCCGGTTCAGGGAGATCGCCGGCCCACCTTCCTCCCTGGGCCACAGACCAGAAGCCGATTCGAGGAGGGCAGCTGAGGTGAGAACAGATCTGACTTTGTTCTCCTTTGATCGGGATCACAGTCCGATGTTGCCTATTGTCCATCCTTGGAAACATTTCTTAGCTTTTGCTGATTTTCTAGTTGTTTGTGACAGAAGAGCAAGCTCACTCTCTCATGGAAGTTGCCTACAAGAGTCTTGTAAGCAATATGCATTTTGGTTTCTGTGAAAGCATAGCTCACTTTTTCTGTTATTTATTATGAAAACACAATTGAAGCTTGGCGAGAGGCAAGAACAGATCTTCTCCATAATTTATCCATCTGAGGGATCTTTCTCACAGAGTTTTTCAGTAGGGAACAGCCCCTGCACTTACCCCTTCTCAATTAGGATTTCTTCTGGGGTTAACGTGGAGAAAGAAAGAATCCAAGGAAAGGCTAATAAAAATCTAGGAAAATGGAGATCTCTGCAAAACTTTCATTACACCTAGATAATTGTTTTTCCACCATGGGTCCATAAGACCCAAGTCAATAATTAAGAGCAAACTTATAGTTAGAAAAACGACATCTCCCAGGAGGAAAGAAGTTGGTACTCCCAAAATGTTTTCACTCTCTAAGTATCAACATTCCAACAACCACAAGCAAATTCTTTCTAGTTTAACAAGGCCTCAGGAAAAAGGAAAGCTTTCAGGGAATGTTAGAAAGTCCCAAGTACCTTACGCCCAGCCAATGTTGCGCACAAACTCAGAATGGGTACACATTAGATAGCTAGCCAGCATGTTCCAAAGAGCCTTTAAGAGGGACTTATGAGTACCTTTTCGTTATTTGGGAGGCGTGTTCCTCCTATCATCCATCTGGGTCAGAGTGGAGTCTCTTGCCTCCTAGATTCACACAGCGTTGATTCTTCTAGAGAGCTCATGCTGATGTGAAACTCCCTTCCCCAGGAGCAACAAAGACAGCACACTGGTCCCACCTATCATGTGCTGATGGTACACAGCAATACCAGTTGAAGAACAAGATGTCGGGGCCGCCTTGTCTCTACAATCCTGAGGTGCCTCCATATCGCCTTGCTGAAGAGCCAGAAGCCCTTTGAAAAGCTCTACACTCAGGCAGAATGAGAGAAAGAGTCATTGAGGACTGGCTCTATCCCCTGGGCATAAAATGTTGGGTTTCTGGAGGATGCAGCTGTGAGCATAAATAGGCATGCCTAGTGCAAAAGTCAGATGTCAGCTAATGATGACGAGGTCACTCAATGGGACACATGCTGAGTTGGCTCCCACCAGCGGATGTCTCAGGAGCCTGGCCAATACTGCCTAGCCTCAGCGAACTGTTTCCTGAAACACAGTGATGGCCTATTTAACAGCAGATCACAGCTCAGGGTTACTGGAAACCAAATTGGGTCAGAGAACCCAAGACTGTCTCCTGCCATTAAATGACACATGCTGGCCCATGCGTAGTCTGGCGGCACCCTGGGCCTGTGGCACATTCACTCTGTCTGGTCCTTCCTTCCCACACACCGGCACAAACGGAGGTGGTCTCCCCAGTTGCCCAGACCTGTCTCCCCGGCGGCTCCCTTGTTTTGGAAGGAGATGATAAATAAATCAAAATGCACTAAGCAGCACTTCCCCAGGCCCTCGCCTCCTTCACTGGATGTGCACCTCATCAATCACACTATTGTCTGCTTGAAAGGCGAGCCTTGTAAATGTCATATCCACTCAGGCCCAAGGAGAGGCGCATCCAAATGCAGCAAGGAGTTTTAATTGGATAGTGTAATTAAACTAAAAAACCCCAGCAGACTCCCTTTGACAGGATAGATGAAGACCCCTTTTAATAGGGCTAGGAAACATATCTGTTAAAAGGATGAGGCACTGCCTGTTCCTGATTGTGCTCCAGAGTACTCTTATGAAAAGGCAATTCAATAACTGGGGCATTTAATATGTTAGAGTCAGTTGTGTTCTGTAATCAGGCGGTACTTACTGTATTTGATCTGGAACTTATGAAGCAAGTCCTCATCAAAAGCATAAAAACACAATAGCATACTCAGCTAAGGGCTGGAGCACCGGGGCCTCCTGGACTTCCACAGAGTCGGAGGTTGGGCTGCAGCCCACTCTCTGGGGCTTCAGTCCAATGCAGGGGCCTTACGTACAGAGTATGCCAGCATGGGTCTCTAGCTCTTCCAACCGGTGCTGGCCCTTGTACACAGTCTCGGGAGTGTTTAAAGAGGGTAACGAAATTCTTGCTCCAATAAAACTTCTGGGTAATCCTTTCCTCTAGGAACCCTGAGCCTGTCACTTCTGTGTGAGTGTGGTGTGCACTTTCTCCACTAGAATTACTCCTATCAAATAACAAGTATTTTGTGATCATAGGATTCAATGTATGGGCTGAGGTACACCCACATTAGTTTTTGTGCCAAACCTGAGTCTTTCTGTCTCGCTCCTTTTGGTACGAGAGAGGGCAAGGTTCAAACACACAGGCATTTTCAGATAGATGCACATATATATGTGCACATGTACATGCATGCACAGTACGTACACACACACACACACACACACACACACACACACACACACGTGTACCAGAGCCTTGAAGTTCTATGAAGCAGGTAAGAGAAGTAAATGACAATGCCTGAAGAATGGACAGGGCTATCTTATACGTGACCCCTAACTATTTTGTTCAGCTGGAATACTGGTGTTCCAAGAACAAGGCTGGGGACGTGAGCCTCTGTGTGGGGGCAATGAGAAGGCCCCAGTGAGTGCAGAACTGAGCTTTTAGGCTTCCCCTCCCACAGTTTCTCCCAAACAGTGAGATGCTGTCCTTGACTTACACAAACCTGGAAGTCTGTGTTCCTGGGCCCTCCCTCGGACTGTTTTTCTCCTTTAAAAATGGTTTGTCTGACGACTGCTTTTACATCCCCATAAAGCCTTCTTGAAGCTCTACTTGGGAACCTCTGAACATTTTTACTTCGGGTCTTTCATGGTGGGTTGATGAACCCCAGTAAGAACATAGAGGGGAATGTATATAATCTATGGAAAGTGGATACTGAATGAAACCATCAAATTCCTTTAGGTTTAAATGAAAACTACATAAAAGTATTTCAACCATCAATTTGGCTATCACTTTGAGCCAGTATGAATTCTGCTGGAAAGGCTATTTTCGTGCAGATGTGGAATTCAATGGGAAAGACTGACTCGTGTACCAACATCAATCAAAATGTCGACTTCGCTGGCAGCTCTCAACAGTCAGGCAGGTTCAAAGGTCACCGGATAAAGAAAAAGCCAAGCTCCAGTTCAGCTCTAATATCTCCCCTGCAGAAGTCTTGCAAAAGTACCCCCTTCTGTATTAGCCTGGCTTTCATTAATCTTCTTGCCATCTTCTTTAACTAGTCATGCAGAACCGCTCGATAGCAAGGCGTATAATGGGGAAGGCCCTGTGCCTATTACCGCGTTAACATTCTCTTAAGCCCCAGTGCAACAATGGAACGGGAAGGCAAAGGAAAGCAGCGACGGCAGGGTGCAGCGCAGGCAATTCAATTACAGCCCTGGCTTACCTATGTACTTCTGACCTATAAAACACGAGAGGCCTTTGTGTCTGACTGGCTTGGCCATTAAGGTTGCTGAAGATCACAACAATGCTGATCTTTTCTTTTTAAGCCAAATCAATGTGGACAAATCATTATTCAGTAGCTTTAATTTAATTAGTAAATTAAATACACTACTTTACAGATCATGTCAAGTACTTATGAAGAGAAAGATTCGTTTAAGCGGGAGGTTACCGATAAGCCTGGCTAATTTAAGGCAGAGCCTTAACCCAAGCTCCTCGCAAATCTCCAGCAGGTTCTATTCGTGAAGGCTTCACAGTATCTGGCTGTGCGGTCAAGTCAGAGCCTGAAAGTTCCCATCTTAAATTCAGTGTTTTGGAGAAAAACAAAACAAACAACGCCCTACATAACCTGCATGAACAGAATCAGATTTCCTTTAAATTATACTACTGCAAAAGAACATAATCAGGTTACCTCTATTATGTTGCTTCCTTAAGATTTTATATTATCTACACTTAATTGAGATGTAGAGCTTTTTTCAGCTATAAAGACGACAGTTACTTTATTAAGGTTTAAATCTTATTTCTTAATAATAGGCTGCTTCCTTTAAGGATTCTGAGCCTGCACCATCTTCTTGCGCTGAAATCAGGCCTGGCATGAGTTGGCCTGGTGCTTGACACAGCCGGAGTCTCTGATGGGCAGGAATCTCCCAGGAAGGCTCCCTGCTTTTGTTGCAGCACTGGAATTTGGGGTTAGCACTCAACGAGAGCGCTCACTGCATTCAAAGTCGACCTGGATCAGCACGAGGATGGACAGTTCTTTCTTGGGGACAATTTGACCAGGGTCCTTTTCTGATAAGAAAACATTTTTTCTCCTCTCAGGTGCTGTACACATCTTTTTTCCACTAACATGAATTAAAATGAATTCATTTTCTTCAGGTCTGTGACATCCTTTAAAAATAGCAAAAGATATCCTAAGGGCTGGCAAAAACAGACTGAGAGAGAAATCACTGATTTAAATAATAAAGCAAAACGGAGCTTTTTTTTTCTCTTTTAAAACTAAAAGGTTGAATTGATTCTTAATTTCTTGAGGCTGGCGATACAAAGGATTTCTCAACTAACTTGTCTAAGGCTCCATATATTTATACATTCAGGGTTTTTTTGGGGTTTTTTTTAAGGCATGTATCTATTTAGCCATTAAGTTCCGGGTCCTTACCCACTCACAGGGACAGAGTAATAAATCTTCCCTCAGAGGACGGCTTAACAGGGAGAAGTTGAGGTACAGGAGAGAGCCACTGCACTGCTATTTATGAAGTCGGGCTGCAGAGTCTGGGGCTTTCTGATTCCACAATATCTGTAATTATGTGTCTCACTGCAGGCGCTCTAAGGCTCAGTCCCTTTGCCAAGTCAGCTATTCACACACTTTTGGGCTATGGCATCAATTAAACTTGAGTCGGGCTACTTATGACGACCAAATTAATGGGTTGACAGAAGCTTCTCAATAAACACAGCAAACTGGCCGCATTTGAAGGTTTTAAAAACCATTTCTTTTCTGTTCAAAATTAAGACAACATGTCTCAAGTAAGACTGAGGACAACTTTATTATCCTCCCAACACTTAAAGTCTTTTCTTGTAAAGAAGGCTGTGTAATAATACGTCTGCTCTGTTTTCACAACTAAATTATTCCAGTTGGTCAGACGTTCCAGTCTTCAGCAAGACACTTGTGTTATGTGAGATAAAAACATGAAAAAGGAAATATATTGCAGAAATCAAAAACCTTATCTACTTCTAGACTCTCTCTCTTTGCCATAATTCATTCAAGAAAGCCCCAAGAATAATTTTTGATGTAAACTCAGCTACAAACATACATCACTATGCTGATAAAAATCACAGGCTAAACTTATGAAATATAGTGACTTTCATTTCTTTAGTGCTGTTAAAATAACTTTTTTCTAAGACACAAAAGATAAAACGTGGCACCATTAATCCTCAAACAACACCAACAAAACAAATAAACAAACAAACCAAATAAACACAAGGAGGAGGAAGTCCTGTAGATTAATTCTGTGGTCTGGTGAGTATTTACTATATCCTTGTTTGGCCACTTTACAATGTAAATTCTATAGAACACTCTTGGCTTATAATTTCTAGGCTCACTAAATTCAATTTCCAGTAAACCAACATTCACTGAGGACAACTCTGTGTCAGGCCCTGCAGAGGAGCTGAGGATACGGGTCCCTGGCCAATCAGGTCGGTGCTGAGACGGTGCTGGTGCTGGTGGTGGTGGTGGTGGTGGTG
>NW_022103919.1:141142-161017 GCF_000313985.2 Echinops telfairi
TGGTGGTGGGTGGGTGCGGGTGGGGGGCAGCGCAGACCTGCAGTAGGTAAACACTATATTGTATGATGTGCTTTAGCAGGTGTGGACAAACTCCTGGGAGCAAATCTACATAGACGGGTTTTCAGGAGAGCTGGAACTTGAAAGATTAGAATAGAGTGGTAGTGAGGCTTATTCCAGGGAGGGAGAAGAGTAGTGGCAGAGAATGTGAGGCATGTTTGTGTATGTGAGTAGTTCACAGTGGTCACTGCTCAAGTTCAGGTTGGAAAGTCAGGGGCCCAGAGGCCAGAGGGGTCGGGGGCTGGTAAGCATCTAGAAAGGCTGTGCTGAAGAATCTGAATTTTATTCTCTAAGTCTGTAACCTTTAAAGCACCCCCACCCCCCCAACACACACACCTTTTTTGTTCAGTGGCAAATCAGATGACTTTTCTGTTGTTGCTGTGGTTGAACATATATATACACAGTAGAATATACACCAGTTCAGCAGTCCCAACATGTGTACGTCACATGCACGGTTCTCACTCTCCTTTTCTGAGTCCTGCCTCCCTTATTAACATACCCTCACTGTCCCCTAAAGTGCGTGTGTTCAGAGTTACTGTTAGCAGTCTGATCTCACACAGATAGTTCTTCAAAGAGCAGAATGCTCAAGGCAGACGTTTACTAGTTAAGCTAAACTATAGCTTACTTTTAAGAAGACGTCAGGGGACTGCTCTCTATACACACACGCACACCAGCCTCCCCTTCCTTTCATACCCCTCCACATGGTGCCCCGAAATCCTTCTGAGAACCATGCAATTCTGAGGAACAGGGGTGAAAGCACTGCCATGTGACTGGGCCTTAGCAATTGTTTCAGAAACTGTCAAAATTTCTAGATCTCTGAAATCTGAAATAAGAGAGGAGGAAACATCCCAGTGAAATCCACATCTGCATTTTTTTTTAACCTGGCAGGGGAGATGCCATGATCACATCTGCATTTTTTCTTATATGAAACCATTCCAAAGTTCCCTTTGTTGGGGCTGTCAACACTGAAATGGTGGGGCACAGGATTGCTGTTGGCCATCCTATCCCAGGGTCTGGATCTTGGTCTCACTCACACAGATGAGGAACATAGCTGACCACAGAACAACAGAGGCTTTTGAACTGCACAGGTAAAATTCAGTGCAGATTGAAAAATAATTCCCCGTGACCTGAATCACCTTTGCCTAAGCAGTTGGTCTCCCCTCTAAACTGCACATGGAAGGATTTTTCCTTTGTGTTTAGTACAATACCATAGACCTTGTGTAAGACCAAGGGACCCAAAGAAAGTACCACTAGTGATGCTGGAGTGCTCCCAAGAAGCAGAGAAAAGCCGTGACATATAAGCGAAAATGGAATTGCTTGACACAAGTGAGCTTCACAAAAACTGCATAAAAAAATTCCATTATTGTTCAATTCCATTTTTCCAGAGCTTTCTAAAGTCCCCTTATATGTACTGTGTACTCAGGTCTGTAACTATAATTTCAAGATAAATGAATCCATTATAAGGATCACTGTCCTAAAAGGAAATTCACAAAGCCCAAGCTGCAACTACACCAGTAGGTGCAAAATCCTTGTACTTCGTGGTAGTTACATATTATGTGGTCAATTTGAGACTTAAGAGCGAAGGGGTGGAGTTTTGCCTGTCAATCAGGTCACAGCTTGATGACCTCATTTGGAGGTGCTAAGGAGATAAATAGCTCACTGGAGGCAGGGCAGATACACACTTCCTGAGAGACAATACTGATGACCAGCCTGATGGAGCTATGCTGATGGAAGCCAGAGTCTTGAAGCTGGAGGAGCACTGTGGAGAACCACACCAGCGCTGAGATGCTTCTACCACCACTGGATCCACAAGACTTCAGGGGTGTCACTGCATGGCTGTGTGAGTCTAAAGAGGAATTTATGGACTAGTATCAACATATGGGTAATATCAGACTTAGGGACTTGATCTGGACTGGCCTAAAATGTTTTCTCAATATTCTATTGCTCTTTCTTATACACACGAGTATCTGTGAATTTGTTTCTCTAGTCAACCCAGACTAACACACACTTTTTGTGAAATATCTTTTTATCTCATATTGAAAATGCAGCTTTTATCTGGATGTATATAACATACAAAATATTGACATTAATCGACTACTTATGTAAGGTTTTTGGTCAATAGTAGGCTATTAGTTAAGCTTTTGGAGTAAAAATTTATAGTCTTTCTACTCTGTGTGGGTTGGTATCCCAACTTCTGCATTGCTTAAAAGTCAAGTGTACGTCCTTACTGACTGAACCCTACTGGTGAGGCGTATCCCACCCTTGACCTTCCAGTATCCCATACCACATCTCTCCTGGGCGCAATGTGAATCTTAGTGTGTGTAGGGAAATCTGAATCTTCCTTCCAGTTCTTTCCCTGGCCTTCCCACTCTAGCTTCTCTTTCTGTGCAATGTGTAAGAGACTGCCTTTCATTTCTGAGAGACATGGAACATTTGTAAAGTGGTACTTTTCAAAGCATCCTGGGTACGTGGAAGAAAGGTGCCAGAGCAATGGTTTCTCTGTTGGCTAGCAGGCCAGAGTGAACGGCCTTAGGAAGCAGCTGCTTGGCCCAAAGCAGGGGAACCCACAGCAAAAGGCAATTTTCTCACCAGCTGCTTCTGGCAGCCACCCTGCAGAGCCAGAGAGCTCACTGGCATGACAGCCATGGTGAAATGGGGTTGGGGACAACTTTACTGGTCTCCTGCCCTGCCCACCGAATTCTCCCTTCTTGTCAAGCTGTAGGCCCTGAGTCGAAAAGAAAAGAAACAGCCCAGGACAGCTGGATTTGACCAACCAACCAACAACAAAAACACCCCCCCACCCACTCACAAATGATGTGATAATGCATGTGATCACCTGTAAGCCCACTTGAGGAGCTCACTACTTCTTAAGTTCCTCAAAGACTTGAGTTACATTATAGACACTTGCTGACCTTTACACATTTTATTGTTCCTTCTCAACTTACTGTAATTGAGCTAATTCTGACTCCTAGTGACCCCGTAGAACAGAGTAGAACTGGCCCTGTAGGTTTCCAAGACTGAAACTCTGTATGTGAGTAGAAAGCCTTAGCTTTCTCCTGTGGAGCAGCTGGTGGTTCAAACTGCTGACCTTGTGGTTAGCAACTCAATTGACAGGTCTCTACACCATCCCTCCACTGCCACACATAGTTTCTTAAGCATATGTAATTCCTTATAACACTCGTTCTTAAATTTAGTAAATACTATAACATTTGGGGAGGAACAAAAATGAGAAGCTGAGGTCCTGCCCCAAGTCAAAAATCTACTGGGGTGTGGTGTGGGTACTCCCATTTAAAATATGTTCTATAGGTAATGCTGGTATATACCAGAGTAGTTTAGGAACCACCATCTTGGAGCTTTCTCCAGCAACGGATGAATCTGAGCATAGCTTAAGGTTGTCCGTCCATGGAGGAATTTCAAAGTGATCTATGTATCCTTTTGGGCCCCCTGATAGGACTATAGTCCTAAGAATTATTCATCTAAATGTTAATCTCAATTACTTAACTGAAGGGATATAAAATGCAAAATATACAACCAGACTGTATTGCACTCTGATAATTTAAGCAGAGGAACGCCAACCTGGTAGCAATCTCTTTTGTAGGACCAGGAAGGAGTTTAATTACTAGCAGGGAGGTCATGCAGCTGCCAATAATCTGGGGAGAGTTGACATTTCCGGCATGATAGATATCTAAATCTAGTCTTCAGCTGCCAAAGAAATCCTCCAGCGTCCCTTGATTTGGTATGGAAGGCAGGCAAGTCCAGGTTTGACTGGGCAAGTCCCCTGTACGGGGAGGGGAAGAGGAAGGGAAATGGAGGGCTCCAGTGGGTGCAAGTTCGCAGCAGGAATCTGCCCCTCACCCACAGGCCCCTGGGAAGGCCTGCTGAGTTCAGAAGCGGGGAGTGTGAGTGAAGTTCTCTGTTGGCATCACAACAGACTGGATGGAGGCTCGAGTCAGGTTCTGGGTACCAAATACAGGCCCGTTTGATTAAGAGGAATTTCTGGTAATGAATTAAACAGACCCAAGGAAAAAAGGACACAGTGGCAATATATCCTCCTGGCACCCAGCAGAGAGAGGGGGACGAGGAAAAGGCGACATAAATAAAAGGGACTACTCACTGGGGCTTTTTTCTTCAGCAAGGTCACAGGCACAGAGCAGGTCAGAATCGATTGAGATGGGTTTCTGCTTAATCCAAAACTTAGTGCTGGCTTTCTGATTCGTAACAGGGTCTATCTCGACCTTGTCTCCAGAGATACCTGTAAGGCCAAGGGAAGGACAAAGAAGAATCACAAACGGAGGTGTAAGTGTTTTCAGTGGAGTGATTTGACCTACTTTATAAATCCTAAATCGAATGAATATGAGTGCTCTCTTAGGGCTTTGGAGATGCCATAGACGTCTTAACACAGACACAAGGAGACTCCAACTGGCACAGAGGGGCTGTACCATCTGGTTATCTGACCGAGCGAGGTGTGGGGAACCACCCCCTAAATATCAAATAAAACAGCTTTAAGAAAAGTGCTTTCTTAGCTATAACAGATACAAAATCCAGGTCACCTTTGGATTGTAATGAAGTAAATGCTAAGGTTTATAATGCAGTTTTGTTTTGACCAGGGTGTGTGTGTGTGTGTGTGTGTGTGTGTGTGTGTGTGTGTGTGATTACTTTTTAAAAGATCTGAGTTGAACAAATATGTGTAATCTCACCTATGCTTGAAGAGCTAAATTACAAGGAAGATTTTGGATCTGGAAACACCGTACTCAGCCAGAATGGGGAAAACAAATCTCCTCTATTCTTCACACTAAATAATCACCTGATGTATAGTTAAAAGAAGTTGCAAGAGGATCAAAAGTTTCTTTTTAAAAAACCTTCGGAGCTCATGTGAGAGGTCATTACAAGGGGACTTCAAAAGTTTGTGGAAAAATTGAATGAAAGGATCATGGATTTCCCCATGAACTTTTTCAAGCCCTCCTTGTTGAGCGAGAAAGACTTGGCACTGGATGTGAGCTTTATTCAACAAATAGTCTATAACAGGAATTCAGAATGTTCAACACTGGCACTTCAGAGCTGTGGAAGACATAGCAGACTGTGCAGTGACTGTGAGTAAAGTGCCAGAGACCCAAGTTCACACCAGGGATGAAAGGTGTCCTGGGATAAGGGGGCAACGCACCCCATTTACTCTCTGGGTGTTACAAGGGAGGATATGCTCAACCTGACATCTGCCAGCAAGGCCAGGCGCTCTCTTGTGAAAACTGAGGAGTCTGTTGATGAAGTGAGACGAAAACCTTCAGTATGCCTTGTAGGGTGAGCCCCATATGGAACCTTAAAGTAATTACATTTCTAGGCCATAGTTTAAAGGTCAGGGTCAAAGTGGAGAAAACAAAATGAAGGATGGCTTTAAGAAATAATTAAAATAAGGAAGTGTAGTAATACTGTAACACCCCAAAATCCAAGCTAGCATATTTCATACAATGAATCTTTTTATTATGACTCAGAAATGTTTGGATAGAATGCGAGAAAACTTAGCAAGTCTAATGTAGGCAAAAGAAGCAGCTTAATTTAACACAAAACAAAAAACAAAACAACACCACTCAAACCATGGCATCCAATTTAAAATTAGAAAATACAAACAGAATCCTAGTGATAAGGCCTGCTACACATTCTATTCATTTCTATTTCTTTTATGAATCGATAAATCCCATGTACTGTTAGACAAAGGCAGGAGTGTTTGTAGGACAGGCTATAGCTGGGACTCCCGTTGTCTGCAGAGAATGTAGTGATGGTCTTTACTGTGTGGTCTTGGGTAAAGATGAACAATCGGCAGCTTCTTATTAATTGAAAGCTGGAATTTGGCTTATTTCAGGTACATCATATTTCAATTAGGCATAATGTCATAAGTCCAATTGATTCTGGACGTGCAGGTCTAGATGATTTCAAGAGGGCAAGAACATACCAGGAGACCAATTTTATTAGATTTCACTTAAAATAGATTACGACTAGCCAGTTACACTCTTCTCTCCAATTTGGTCATTAATTGTTAAAGATCTGGGCATTTCTAGATTTCCCTCAAAGAAGAAAAGTACTTAAGCTATGGTTGTTGGGGTAGCAAAGGGGGGTGGTGTGTGGTGTGTGTGTGTGTGTGTGTGTGTGTGCGCGCGCGCGGTTTTTCCCCCCCTCTCCTCTTCTCCTTATTCTGACATTTATAAAAGTCAAAATGAGCAGAGCAAAATAAATGTGCACATCTCTTATGTGGAAATAAGCCCTGCTACACATCCCTTTCTCAGAGAGGAGGGAAAAATCATCACCAGGGAGACACGGTTTAAAAATTTTGTTCTACAGCCCTGCGACTCCTGAAGCCGTAGTCAGTCAATATTGTTAATGTACCTTGTTAATTTGATAGGAATTGTCAGGTAACTCCACTGGAAAATTATATAAAACTGTTCCAGATGAAAAGATGATAGTGACATGAATTAAAGTGATAGAACAATAGTGGAATATAAACCAGAAATGACACCCAAAGTGGCTGTTGATTTATTGCCGTACTGAGTTTGGTTCTGGGCTCCCATGTATATTAGCGCTACAAATCTGGGTCCATTTAGCAGAGGGATGCTCATACATACATCACCAGCTCCTGCTCCAAGCCAAGGTCACTCCCCATTGCATCAATCTTTTCAACAGAGCCTACTTCACAAAGCAGGACTTCTGTAACCATCTCAGATGTAACTGACTCTCGTCCTCTTTCATCTTTCTTTTATCATGTAAAGTGCACTTTAACTTCTATTATTTTTATCTGCAAATTGTTACTGTACAGTTCATCCATTATGGGTGGTATCTCTCCATCAACTGCCTCTGCTCCACACAGCCACTAGCACACGAGCCCAATGACGCCCTTTGCCGGGGTTATTGTGCAGTCACTGTTCACAGGGGAACCCCAAGTCTGGGGATTCAGGATGAAGATGTGGGAATAAATGTGTTTGGCTCAAGAAGGGGAAAACACAGAGGACAATGAGGGGCAGGCAGGGGGATACCATGTAAATAAAAAGGGGTGCTCCAAAGAAATGGTATGTAATATCAGATTTTTTTTCCTGAATCAAATCACATTCTCCCAGTGACTTCGAGTTGCTGGGACACTTTATCTTTAAGGCTCCCAACAGTTTAGTTTTTAGTTTCTCTGCCCTGCAGGCTTTCAGTCAAGCAGTTAATGATCTGTAAAACACTCCCTGGCCTAAAGGAGCCACCATGTAAAGGAACCGGGAGGGGAATCTTTCCTGATGGGAAAAAATCCTCTTGTACATTAAAGAATCTCACCCTACTTGATATGTGTGCGAGCGAGCCTCTGCTTCTTAAAGCAGACACGTGGCCCCACGGGACCTTATTTGTGCCTGCCGGACAAACAAAGCCTCTGCTAACAGTCCCGAAGGCCTGAGGCAGTCTGCAGTGGGAGACCCACTCCTGAACACGTGCACACAACTCCACTTGGAGAGCGAGTGAGTCTGCAGAATCTAGCCTGCAAGCAAACAGTGCTCACTTCCGTTCCTCACCTGGGAGTCCTAGGTTTCCTTCTTGATTGGGGGAAAGAGGCAGCCTGTGGAGGGGAGACTAGCTGGAAAACTGAAGGCCCAGGCCGAAGGAAAGGATTGGAGGGGCGGTGCAGGAAGCATGTAAAAAAGAGAAGCAGTTGGATATGGGAAGTGAGGAGAATCTGAGAGGTTATTGGGGCATCATCACAGGGGTGAGGGGAGTCGGGGAACAGGAAGGAGGAGACTGTGGAAGCCAGGCTAGGAGACTCTGGTGTGGAGATGTGAGCAGTGTGGCTTTCTCCACTGCTAACGGCTGAGGGGAGTGAGCTGTTGGTTAGGGGGTCAGAACAACACCACCTCCCAGAACTGATTGAGCGCAGAGAGGACTGCTGAATGTGTGTCCCTGTGCATCACTTCCTCAAAGCCAAAGTTGCCCAAAGGTAAGGTGACCAGATTTTAACATTGGTAGTGCAGGACACCATTGATAAAACTCATATCCTGGCGAAACAGCCACATGGCAGCCAAAAACCGTATACCCTAGCTTGTCATGCATTCTTTTCAAAAATTTGGATTTTAAAATGCCACGGGACGTGGGAAAAATTGTTAAAAATCAGGACTGTCCTGCCAAAAGTGGGCCGTCTGGTCACCTTACCCAAAGGCCTCAGGTGAAACCCCAGAAGGCTCCCAGCTGCACTGGTTTCAGCAGGCTCCAAGAGCAAGACTCAATCAAGGTTGCTCTCTTCTCCAGAGGCCCAACAAGCAGGATGCCAATTTTAATGACCATTTATTAAGCACCTATGGCATTAGCCGCCATCAATATCATAATTTAGCATTAACTGTCACAGACTATGTACCAACAGGATTAGGAATCCATTGAGTATATTAATTCAAATTTCACAATTAACTAGGATATTCTTTATTATGTTTATCTCTATTTAGTACATGAGGAAATGGAAACAGAAATGTTAGCTGAAATTTGAACCCAAGAGCTCTTGTTTCAGAATCTATTTTCTCAGTTACTCCACTACTTGGCAAGAACGCTCTCTGTGAGGTACCTTATATAACACACCTGAAAAAAGTGACCTTAATACCAAGAAAGAAAAGCTGGGAGCTGAGCACATCTTTTGGACCCAGGTCCCTGTGCTAAGAACCTCTTAGACTCAAGGGAAAACTGATGCCAAGACACACGGGGATCCCTAAGGAATGTTAGGCCCACAGGTGGTGAAAGAAGACAAGGAACGTCCTCTAGTCCCCACAGTGGGGCGGAACAAGAATGGAAGAGAACAGATCAACATTAGGAGCTAAGTCGTGAAGCCCTGGGGAACTACTGAAAACAGACTCTGAGTCGGAGGGGCAGTGCCCAGAGCCCTGCTGCACCAGTGGGAAATAGTCAAAAAGGTCAGAGGACTGACGGGGAATTATGTATAGGTTTGTTTTTTCTTCCTCTCTTTACTGTTGTTCATTTGTTGGTGTTTTGTCTTCACTGGCTGTTTTGTCAATCTATATAAGATAGGCATGAGAAGCAAGCCCAAGGAGAAAGCAATGGACTGACAGTTCCTGGGGGTCTTGGGGGAGAAGAAACTGGGGGAGAAGGAGCAGGGCAGAGGGAGCGGCGAGCAAACAAGGCCACGGACAGGGGAAAAACTAGGGATCTTAAAATTGATGGTGTTTGGCTGGGGGGCGGGGCGGGGGAGTAGAAATCCTGGTAGTAGTGGAGCAGCTGTAATCCAGCACAGCAGTTCTCAGCCTGTGGGTCTCGACCCCTTTGGGGGTTGAGTCGCCCGATTCATAACAATAGCAAAATTACAGTTCCAAGTAGCAACAAAAATAATTTTATGGTTGGAGGGTGAGTTTGTTTATTGTGCCAACCTGGCCAATAAACACATGCGGGGTTAATAGAAGGGTGGAGAGATAAATGGCTCAGTGAGCCTCGCCTTTCTAGTTCTCGGGTGTCTTGCTTTGTGACTGTTGAACCAGGGTGCAATTGCCTTTAGCAGTTCCCTGCTTCAGCTTGCAAGGCTGACTTCCTGCAAGACATCCCCAAGGAGAAGCCGCATGGACCTACCCAATGCAGCCCTGGGTGCTGGAGCACCCGTGTGGAGACCCCTGCCAGCACTGAGATGCTTACACATTCACTGACTCGGCTTTCCTCCTGCAGTCGGCATCGGCATCGTTGTGTCTGTTTTGCGAGATGGAGGAGGACTTTGTGGACTGGTGTTGGACATATGGGTTAATAGGTTAATGTTGGACTTGTGGGCTTGGGCAGCACTGGCTTGGGATGTTTTCTTGATGCACACTTAACCTTTATATAAAACTCTCTCTTATACATGAGTTTCTGTGGATTTGTTTCTCTAAAATACCCAGACTAATACAGAGGGGTCAACACAACATGAGGACCTGTATGAAAGGGTTTTGGCATTAGGAAGGTTGAGTAGCGCTGATCGATCTAGCAGGAGGGATTACTAAGAGGCAAATGAAGGGTGAACATGATATTGGGGCAGGAAGAGGGTAAAAGGAAATAGAGGAAAGTACTAGGAAGCAAAACTATTTATAGAAGTACAAACTTGAATGTGTATATATGTAAATATATTGATGCATAACAATAGGGGTATTGGCTTATATACAAATATTTATATGGCAATACATTTAGGCAGTAGACAGACTCGGGCATCTATTGAAGTACCTCCTCAACACAAGAACACTTTGTTATAATAATGTGGCATTGAGTGATACCCACAGACCCTACACAATCGCTGAAGACAAACTGGGTGTATAAACAAATATGATGAAGAAAGCAAGTGGTGCTCGGCTATTAAAAGATATAGCTTCTGGGGTCTTAAAACTGAAGCCAAGCAAGTGATCATCTAGCAGGGAAGCAACAAAGCCCACATGGAAGAAGCACACCAGCATGTGTGATCAAGTCATTAGGAACAGACATCAGAATTCCAAAAATAAATAATCTCATTGAGATGATGGAGAGAGGTCAAGTTAGAGACCCAGAGGCCATCTGCGGATAATTAGACATCCTTGTGCAGAGGGGCTGCAACACAGAGGAGAAAACGCATCCAGGGGAGTTTAGCACCGACTAAATACACGACGCTCCTCTAGTTCTTTAATCCCACTATTATGATCTCAGTCCAAGCTCACAATCCCCTCTAGAACGGTGTACAGACAGTGGCACAGATGAGAGCTTTCAATATATGGAATTCAGGAAAGACAAACCCCTCAGAACCAGTAATGGGAGCAACAATTCCAGGAGGATAGGGGAAGGGGAGGGAGAGGAAGGGGGAATGGATAGCAATGATGGCAGAATAACCCCCCTCAGGGGAAGAATCCCAGAATAGTAGGTGAAGGGGATAGAATGGGCAGTGTAAGATATGCATAAATAATAATACACAATATATTAAGGGTTCGTGGGGGTGGCAGGGTAGGGGAGGAAGGGAAAAAAAGAGGAGCTGATATCAAAGGGCTCAAGAAGAAAGACAATGTTTAGAAATTGTTGATGCCAATAACTGTACATGTCTGCTTGAGATAACAGATGTATTGTTTATTATATGTAAGAGCCCCCCAATAAAGTGATTAAAAACAAAAACAAAACAGGGAGGGAGAGGGAAAAAAAGAAGAACTGATACCAAGGGTTCAAATAGAAAGTAAATGTTTAGAAAATAATGATGGCAACACATGTACAAATATGCTTGATAAAATTGATGTATAGATTGTTATAAAAGCTGTAAGAACCCCCAATAAAATTATCTTTAAAAAAAAAACACAAAACAACTTCCCTTAGAGCCAACAAAGAATTTCCCCTTAGAGGGAATTTCCCCTGAATTTGGGCTTCTAGCTTCCTAAATTGTGAGAGAATATATTTCTGTTTGTTAAACTTATGTTCTCTGAGACCATCTCGGCAGTGGCCCATGGCCCATCTCCAGACTCTAGGCATTAGTCATCCTCTCTGCACTCTGGTGGAGGCGCCTTGGCCTTGGGATGTCCCATTCTACTGGTCCAACTGAGTGACACTCTGGCAGGCTCACTTTTTCTGCTCTTGGGCATGGTGGCTATGCTCCCTCAACTTTGGGTAGCAGCCTGGCCCCATTCCCATGGCAGTTCCTACTGCAGCCAAAGGCAGTGGAGATATCACCCCTTTGAACCTTCAGAGGCCACAGCTCCACCTTTTGAGAACCCAGAGGTCCCAGCACCACCCTTTGAGACTGAGGCAGCTGTACTTTCTATGTTCCCTGTCTCTTTAGCTTGTGGAGTACAGACTTTGATTTTATGGTCATGTAAAACACACTAAGGATAGGGTTACACTGTTGATTATAAATAAGTGCTGTCAATATGGTGTACACCTGTAAAATGTTGAAATGACAAATGTGTGATTGGCAGATTTACAATGTGAAAAAAATAGTAGCAGTTCAGGTTGCTTATGTACAACAAAGTATTTCATGTAATTTGGCTTTTTAGTGTGGAGGTGTAGGGCCATGGTTTCATGGGACATCCCAGTTCACTGGCCTAATAATATGTTTAATGATCCTCCGAGTTCACTGCACAGTACCTGGGGTCTCAAAAGCTTTAAAATGGCCATGCCAGGCCCAACCATTGTTTTCCATTCACCTGAAGCAGCAAGGAAGAAGTATTGGACTAGGAGGAGGATATGGAATGTGTGGTTAATTTTCTCCATGAAGTCAATAAAACTGGAATGGTGTCCAACTATACCATTACTGTACATTTTGGTAAGATTCTATAGATGAATCCTGATCAAAAGATAACAATGCAGAACAAAATTTCAAATTCTCAGGTATAGACTTTCTATAGTCATTGAGGGGAGAAACACTCCTGCAATCATTGCTTTGAGAGAATCTTTAAACCAAACACGTCCCCTGAAGTCTTCTTAAAACTAACAATAGTTTAGTTTAACTAGCAAAGAATGTCTGTTAACCATTATGCTTTCTAAAGGAACTTTCTGTATGGGATCAAGTTCGCAACAACAATTTGAAAGATTAGATTGGAACCTTAGTGGGCAGTGAGTTTATGTTAATGAGGAAGGAACAATTCATAAAAAGAGGGTGAGAATGGTTACACAGCTTGAAGCATATAATGTCATTGAATGTATTAACTGTTGATTTGATGTACCGTATATATTCGAGTATAAGGCGAGTTTTTCAGCACATTTTTAATGCAGTTTTTGTGGTAAAATTAGGTGCCTCGGCTGATATTCAGGTCAACTTATATTCCAGTATACACGGTATTTTCTGTTGTGTATATTCTTGACAAAACAAAGAAATAAAAAGTATATACATGTAGTTCTCGGTTGCCACCATGGAAGTAATAAAGCTCTTCCCTGAAAAAAAAAAAAAAGTAGTACGTAATCTTGTCCACAGCTGTCTTTAGTGATCTTGCGATTTCGAGCAATAAACAAGTGATCACTAAACTGAGAAAATAAATGCACACGTTTATTTTGCTCAGCCATGGCAAATTGCAGTATAAAGTTCCACCAATATTCTTAGTCTGATCACTAAGTATGGTTGTGATTTCTCTGGCTAAAGTTTTTATGTAGGAGAGGCAGAGCCACTTGCTGACATGCTGCTATGTACTACTTTAAGTAATTTAAATCATAAACATTATCAGGAAACAGGGAAGTTGGCTGTTATTAAGTGTGCATTTTCTTACCTTCAATGAGCAACGAGAAGAATAGTTGATCCACCCAAGATGAAATAGACATAACTATGAAAATTACATATAAGAAGCTTTTGACATGGAGAAATTGTTTATGATACAATATTACATGAAAATAAAAGGATTCAATTATAAAAAACATATTTGTAGAAAAGACTGGAAGGATATATTCCAAGCTGATCTCATGGAGTCAATTCTGGTTAGTGGTATTACATACATTCTAACTTGGACTTTTATGGGTTTTTTTCCCAAAAAACAAATTTCTCACCCAAAATAAAAAAATCAAAGATCTTTTTAAAGGTTGACTTTTTATTGTTGTTGTTTGCTTCAGATGATTATGCTTGAGATGTTCTATCTCAAATCATGTTAAGTGAGGTAAGCCAATCTCAAAAGGACAGGTACAACATGAGTCCCCTGAGGTAAGTACAGTCAGCACAGCAGAAATAAGAACAGACATACGTATCTCATAATACACGAGTGGAAGCACAGGTAGTCAGGGCTGGTCAGACCAAACCCAGGGAAGTACATGTGAGTCCAACATAAAGAAGGGGAAGGGGGGAAGGAGGAGGGAGGATGGGGGTGGGGAGAAACTGAGATGATGACAAGGGGGGAACAGGGCACTAACCCACCCAGGGGGAGGGTATTGGTTGTGTCTTCACAGAATTGCAATGTGCATACAGACCCCACCATGACGCGCCAAACCAGGAGGGCAACGCAACACGTGGAGGAATCCATGAAAAGACTGGGCTACAGGGCCGGCCCCAACCAGAACCAGTCTGACCCCCAGCCTGGAAGTGTGTGCCACAGAGAACGACACTACACCTTCTGGTGGGGGAAAGGAACCAAACTACCATAACCAGATGGAAGCAGAAGCAAATGAAGGGAGAGGAAGGGAGTGCAGCACACCATGTGGCCCACCAAGACCTGAGGACAATAACCCCGCTCCAGGCAGCCAAAGCACAGAGAGGACCATATGGCCGCCCCCACTATGAAACATGACATTCTGCACTGGCCCATAGCCGTACGGGGGGACACCACTGGAGACGTGTGGGAACTGCGTCCAATCTGACCCCACCACACAGAGGCAAAACACTAAAGGCATGCAACAGAACAACAAGGGGAGCAGAGCACAGAAGTCCCGAGGGTCATGGTGTGGCACTCCATCAGACTTGACCTGAAAACACTCCTAAAGGTCAACAAACAGACCTTGAACAATTTATAGGCCTTTTTGTTTGTTTTGGTTTTATTTTTTATTTTGTTTGTCATTGGGTTTTTTTTGGCGCTGTCGGTTTGTTTTTCTGTGTCACTTTGTTTGGGGCTGTCTTGTTTTTATGTGCTTATTATCTTCTCTGCAGTTCTACCAAGATAGGCTGGATAAGCAATCTGGAGAAGCAAACAACGGGACCTATGGTTCTGGGGGGACATGGGAGAGGGGGAGGTAGGGGAAAGGTGTTAACCAAACCAGGGACAAGAGAACAGCAAGTGATTCAAAACCAATGGCAAGGAGGGTGTGGGAGGCCTGGTAGGGAATGATCAAGGGCAATGTGACAACGAGGAATTACTGAAACCCAAATGATGGCCGAGCAAGATAGTGGCACAGGAGAAAAGTAAAAGGAAATAGAGGAAAGAACTAGGAGGCAAAGGGCATTTATAGAGGCCTAAATACAGGTATGTACATATGTAAATATATTTATATATGAGGATGGGGAAATAGATCTATGTGCAGATATTTATAGGTTTAGCATTAAGGTAGCAGATAGGACATTGGGACTCCACTCAAGTACTCCCTCAATACAAGAACACTTTATTCTATTAAACTGACATTCCATGATCCTCACCTTCCTGACATGATCGCTGAAGACAAATGTGTGCATAAGCAAGTGTGGTGAAGAAAGCTGATGGTACCCGGCTATCAAAAGATATAGCATCTGGGGTCGTAAAGGCTTGAAGGTAAACAAGCGGACATCAAGCTCAGAAGCAACAATGCCTACATGGAAGAAGCACACCAACCTGTGTGATCATGAGGTGTTGAAGGGATCCGGCATCAAAGAACAAAAAAATCATATCATTGTGAATGAGGGGGGAGTGCAGATTGGAGACCCAAGGCTCATCTGTAGGCAACTGGACATCCCTTTGCAGAGGGGTCGCGGGGAGGAGATGAGTCAGTCAGGGTGCAGTGTAGCATTGATGAAACACACAACTTTCCTCTAGTTCTTAAATGCTCCCCCCCTCCCCCACCTATCATGATCCCAATTCTACCTTACAAATCTGGCTAGACCAGATGGATGTGCACTGGTACAGATAGGAACTGGAAACACAGAGAATCCAGGACAGATGATCCCTTCAGGACCAGTGCTGAGAGTGGTGATACCAGGAGGGTGGAGGGAAGGTGGGGTAGAAAGGGGCAACCTATTACAGGATCTACATATAACCTCCTCCGTGGGGGACTGACAACAGAAGAGTGGGTGAAGGGAGACGTCATTCAGTGTAAGATATAATAATAATTTATATTATTATTATGAAGGGTTATGAAGGAGGGGGGGACAGGGAAGGAGGGAAAAAATGAGGAGCTGATACCAAGGGCTCACGTAGAAAGCAAAAGTTTTGAGAATGATGAGGGCAACAAATGTACAAATGTGCTTGACACAATGGATGCATGGATTGTGATAAGACTTGTACGAGCAACCAATAAAATGATTTTTTTTAAAAGATCTCCTTTCTCAACTTTTAAAATGTTGGGAAAGGAGTCTGTACTATCTGTCTATAATGGACAATTATGAAAAGTGACCCAAAGGTTGAAGATGACTTTTATACTTCCAGGTAATATTTCTTTGGTGCCCAAAGAGCTGAGGCACTGGGAAGGGTTCTGTGAGCTGCTTTATGCCCCACCTGGTGCCACTCTCAAAAATGGCAACTGGCAGGCTCCACTCTCCCACCTCTAGCAGGTGAGGAGAGCACGAGGCTGGCATGGAGAGGCCAGGGTCAGTCAGTCTCGTTCCTCAAAAGCAAAGGAGACCATTTGTTTTCTTTTCCGGCTTTCCTCCCCTAACCACTTATCCACAGCTATCTGTCATGACCTTCTCATGCTCCCACTGCTGACAGCTTCCAGATACAGCGAGTCAAACTTGACTGGAAGCAAACGATCACACCAACTGACAATGGCAGAAAACCTGCCTGTTTGCTGTCCTACATCCACACCAGCACATAACTCCTTCCTTAACAAGACAGCTCAAAATAAACAAGAACGCAACCCTCGTGTAGACACACCCCCCTGGGGAATCTCTCTGTCCAAGGCTTTGTTATCACCAGGAGACCCTTGTCTGTTGTAACTAACCAAAAGATTGCCATGGAAGGAACTTAGCACTGCATATCTGTATATTATCTCCCGCTAACACAGGGCCGCTTCCCCGGGCAGGAGCTTTTTGAGAGCCTACACCCCTCGGTGAGGAACACGCTGCGGAGGCAATTCTGAGTCACAGTCACCCAACAGGACTGCTCCATGAGTTTCCCTGAAAATCATCTCTATGGAAGCAAACGGCCACATGTTTTCTCTGGTTGTGGGTTGAAAGCGAGGGCTTTTCTGCTCGTGGAGGAGTGCTTAACCACTGGAGCCCGTGTGATATCTTAAGGCAGTAGTGCAGAGATTAGGGATGGGGCTTTGAAGTCAGACAATCCTGAGTTCAAAATTCATTTCTGCTACTTCCTGTCTATGATAGTGCCTTTGGGAAAGCTGCTCTAAAACGGAGATGATAACCCTAAAATGGGGTTACCGGGAGGACTGAGTGAAATAAGTGCCAAGTACTTGGAATAGTGAGGACGAATACTACCATTTCTGATCACTATTATTTACCTGAGTCAGGCACTGGGCTGAAGTAATAATAGACTGTGTGACAGACCCAGTGACAAAGGTCAGGGTTGGGCGAGTCAAAGAATGACAAGTGGGATGTACACAAGGAATATGACTGGCCCTTCCTAGTCTGGGAGCAAAGGGAAATTCATCCTGAGACCTACTCCTACATTGCAGGCCTGAAATACCAAGCTCCAGAAGGGCTGTCTACCTGGGGAGACCAACTCCTTCACCCCCATAAACCTTGCAATAACCTCCAAGATCAAGTGTCGTTGGGCATGTATCTTTTCTTCAACCTCAATGGGTTCAATTCAACAAGTGCAACATTTGATAACATTTGCATTGGGAAACTCTCATTTTACGGTCTCTCCTGACTTATTTCCATAGGTGCTATCCCAGGCAGAGCCAATTCCTCCTCCATGAGTTTGAGCTTCCTCTCCTGTAAAATAGAGGTAAACAATAGTACCCACTCCCCCAGTGTCAAAGGATGGGAGGGCAGAGTACATAAGAAGCTTAGCACAGTGCCTAGTTTACAATCACAGCTTCATTATCACTAACACGGTTATTAAAGACGAACCTCTGGAAAGGGAATCAATTGGGCAAACTGCACAGCTGGGATGAAGACCAGGGTTGTCGAAGGTGTGTGTGTGTGTGTGTGTGTGTGTTTTCTGACCCCTCAGCTGTTTCTGTAGGACAGGAAAACACCCCTTTGGCAGAGATTTAGGGCATTTCACACTTACGCCTCAGTGCATTTTCTGAGGTATTGTTTACAGGCTCAGATATCATGAGCTGTAGTTCATTCATCATGGTTTTGCAAGTGTGAATCTAAGACTACAAAAGCTCCACTGTTGTTAAATCCTGGAGCAGCTTCTGATAGAATTCTACAATCCTCGGAAAGCTCCTGGGAGTGCACTGAACAACTCTTTGCCAGAGTGGATTTTGCTGAGTATACACAGCCAATCGATAGTGTCCACACAGCAGTCAGTGAAGTCTTTGTAACTTGCCTGAATTTACACACAGGATTGGACACACAGGCTGCTTGGCCTTAATGAGACCGCAGAGATCACCCAAACTGGGATTTCATTCCTTGCCTGAAGAAAGTGAGGCTCAAGGCTTTGACTAGTGTCACCCATTAATGACAGGAGCTCTGGCCATAACTCACACTAGACCAAGCTACACCTTCTGCTTTGCAATACATTTTAAGAATAATAGTTGGATCATCACTAAAATGATAACCCAAAGCAAATATGATCTTGAGACTAAGGCCTATTTTTGGTTCCATTCAACCATCCAAAATTGTTTGGGTATGACTGAATGATTGAACTGTTCAATTGTATGATATGTGAATTATGTACCAATAAAACTTGGGGGGGGGGGGGGATTACAGCCAAGAAACAAAACAAAATTTGGGAACCACAGTTAAAAGCTGCCAATTCCAATGTGGGAAAGTATGAGATTCGGTGACAAGTCTAAGTATCCCTGACTAGAACACTATCCTTGGAATGGAAACTAAGGGACAGTCTGAACACAGATGAGCTCGAGAATGGAGAACAGCACCCGGCACGGCGCTCCACGCTGTAGGTTGGAGCCCAGACAGTATCATCTCAGCACTATCTGTTTTCAGATGAAAGCTAAGCGCTCCTCTCACTCTCTCAGAAAAGGTAGTTGTAGGGGGGCACTGAGCTAGTTAGATCTCCACCCTAACTACTCTCTCGGTAAATGGACAGCTCAGGTAAGCACACAATGCCATCTGGAAGCAGTAATGTGGTCTCCTGTAAGAAGTTATAATGCTGTTTGTAGGATGTAAAAAAAAAACCAGGTCTTTCTCATGTTTAAGTCATGGTAGATTGTCAGACACCAAGGATGTCAAGGATGAGAAGTGATAAAATACATAACCTTGGATGAAGTCTTACATACTGGTCTCCCATTGGTTCCACTGTGCCAGCCCCCTGAGGAAACTGACACTTTTTATCATCAGCAACCCTGGATTACTAGAAGGGAATTCTCAAAAAAAAACAAAACAGGTTGGATCAGTAATTCACTGTTGAGTCAGGTAACTAATACTATTGATAAGTTAATACTTATCAATAATATATTATAGGCTTCCTAGGTCTAGCCTTTGTTTTCATTTCCCCCCCAACCCCAGCCTTTGCGTGTTTAGTTGGCACCCAACTCAGTGCCCTCACTTCTCTGCAGTGCTCAGGCATAAATTAGATCAACTTTAATGGTAAGAACTTCAACTCGGTCTATGGTCAAACAAGGCCTACATTTTAAAAGCACCCGCACTTTTAGGCCCAACACAGAGGGGAAGCAGACAGTTGAAAAGGTCCAAGAAGACTTCATAGAAAAATACCGGAATGGCCAGGTATGAAGGCTTTTCCAGCCTGGCAAGGTAGGATGGCAAATAGATTTCAACTTAAGTACAAGTCCACATGAGTGGTAGTTGTCGTTCATATGCTGTAAGGCATTTTGTGGTCAGGTCGAGGACCAGAGGGAATAAGTGCAATGGTTGATTAACAGTGCTTAAAGGGGAAACAAAACACTCAGAATTAGACCAGTAGACAACATCATGATAAATGGAGAAAGACTGAAGTTGTCAACAATTTCAGTTTACTTGGATCCAAATCCATGCTCATGGAAGCAGTAGTCAAGAAATCAAATGCTGCACATGGTAGACAACAGGGGAGGAGGTGGGGAAAGGGAACAAAAAAAAATGATGAAAATAAGGAAGAAATGGGTAGCGGGGGCACAGGGCGCTAACCCACCCAAGGGGAGGGTATTGTTTAT
>NW_022103919.1:163039-171699 GCF_000313985.2 Echinops telfairi
CAAAACTTATTTACAGTGTTACAGAGCAAAGTCACTTTGAGGACTAAGGTGTGCCTGAACTTCAGCCATGGGATTTTCAATGGCCTCATATGCATTCAAACCCTAGATGATGAATATGGAAGACAGGAGAAGAATTGATGAATTTGAATTACAGTGTTGGCAAAGAATATTGAAAGTACCGTGGGCTGCCAGAAGAACAATTTTGTGTTGGAGGAAATACAGCTGAACTCTCCTTAGAGGAGAGGATGGCAAGACTGTCTCATGGACTGTGGACACATGATCAGGAGAGACCAGCCTCTGGAGAAGGCTATCATGCTGGATAAACTAAAGGGTCAACGACGACAAAAACAACAAAAGGAAGAACTTCAACAAAATGGACTGGCACAGTGGCTGCCACCATGGATTCAAATATAACAGCTGTGCAGATGGCCCAAGAGCGGGCAGTGTTTCGTTATGTTGGACACAGTGTAACCGTTAGTAGGAGCCACTGAGTGGCACCTAACACCAAAGAGAAGGGATCAGCAGTATACTGCTACCCTTTAGGGGAGGGAGAAAAGGAATTGGCAGATTATTGCTTTTAATCTACGACAGGTGATCACTTCCTTTGTGAAGGGAAGTTATTAATGATTAAGGCATGTGTGGTACAATGGAAGGCATGGGTTTCAGTTCCAGTTCTGTTGGGATTGGAAATCCTACTGAATTATCCTGAAGTCAGAGGTAGAGGGGAAAGGAGGTAATATTATGCTAATGGTTCTGTAGAAGTCAATGGAAGGTCAGTGACAAAGAGGAAGAGCCTCCAGGAGATGAACTGACACAGTAGTTGGTACAATGAGCTTCCAACATAAGCACAATTGTGAGGATGGTGCGGGACAGGACAGCGCTTCCTCCTTTTGTACTATGGTCGCTATGGCTCACACCCACTAAACGGCACCTGGTAATGGCACAACGATACTTTTGCGCCAGTAAGCATTATCTTATTAATAACTCCGAGCCTCAGTTTTCTCTGTCATGGAATGGAAATAATGAGGGTTAATAAGGTTAGCAGGATTGAAAGTTCCTTGTATACAGCAGACTGTTCTACGTGCGTCCGACGGAGCAGCTGGTGGGCTGAAACCACTGTCCTTCTGATTAGCAGTCCCGTGCTTAACCCAACCCACCACCTGCGCTCCTTGCTATGTGCCAGCAGTTCATGACTAAAAATAGTTTTCATCATAGAAAAGTATAGCAAAGAATGGGTTTACGTTCAGGCCTTGCAGATCAAAGTTTGAGTCTCTTATCCCTTAACTTTCTCAGAAACAAAAGGCAGATGGTAAAACTGGAGCACTGGACATGGCGACCCCGTCACGAGACACTGCAGCTGTAACGGCACTTCAGCGCTTGGGGACTGCAGCCCTCTGCTCTGGGGCAGTTTTCTGTGAAATCAGCAGGGCTGCTGGGTACTTGCCGCACACAGATACTTACCACTTAGAAGGACTTCCCACAGGGGGCACATGAAGCCTTTGCTTCTGACTGACACAGGATGGATGAGCAGAGGGCACCATCCATCAGTGTCAGGAAAGATCTGAAGCACCTGGCTAGTCAGTTGAAATAAAATAAATTATTTACTGATCTCAGAATCCAGCTGCTTACTTGAGAGCTCACAAAGGGAGCGCTGCCTTGCACGTTGTGGTACCTTCTGTTTCAGAGGGAAAGAACTTCTGAATGGGTGTGTACAGTTCTTTTAAATTGTGGTTAGAATGAAGGGTTATCATCTGCTTTGCAAGGAAAGAAAAGAGCCCTGATGGCCCAGTGGTTAAGTGCTCAGCTGCTAACTAAAACACTTTTCAGTTTGAACCCACCAGCTACTCCGACCCAGCGAGAAAGGCGGAGCAGTCTACCTCCTGGAAACCCTCAGGGGTGCTCTGTTCTGTCTTATAGGTTCTTCGGTAGAGGATTTGATTTGGTTTGCAAGGAGGGAGATAGGGTCTGAAACTACATCCCTGATCTTCACTATAAAACAGGAGGTTGAGCTCATTTATTCCCCACATGCTCCTAGACAGCTTGATCGTCACAGAATCCCTTATGACCCACCAATGATGTTTCTGCTTATAATATTAAATATTGAACTTGAATTTATTGATTGAAACAGATGTTCTGACAATAATCATTGTAGAAGCTTCTCAGAGCTTCACTCTCCACTAGAGGGAGCCATGTATGCTACTGGAAATGCCTGAAACTTGGCCTCCCATTGCCCCACCTGAGTATCAATGCTCTTGGGAGAGATGTTTGCACTACTGCCACCATGCACTTCTTCCTCAGCTACAAGTGCAACTCTGCTCACAGAGTCCTCCCCTAATCTCAGTTATGTGATTACATATTTTCTACCCTTTAGAACTCTACTTCTTTGACACTTTCTTGAGTCATACACTCTTAAAGAGTCAACATTCATTATTTTCCCGTAGTATACACATGACAAAAACTAAGATTTGAAGGGAGGGACTTGCCCAGAATGAAGCAGTAAAGATGGATCTGGATTCAGTCCTGACTGATTCTAGAGCTTGGGGCTCTTTCCACAGATTCTTTTGTGAGCTTTTTCCCGTTTTAAAAATGCGGGGGCTAAAAATAAATGAGGGGGCTGTGAAAAGCTTGTTGGAAACTTCCATTATTTTTAAATTCTATTTTTCCACCAGTTTTTGGAAACCCACTCATTTGTCAGATCTGATGAATAGTTTGATTGTGAAAGACATGGGGGAAGTTCATGACCTTTAGTATTTTTGAATGAGTCACTTTCTACCTTTAGGGATCCATCAGAGATGGGTTTGCTGTATGCTCACCTGGGGAAATCTTCACCTTGGACCTTTGTCTCGACTGCCATCTAGCCACTTCTTGGGCTTCCTAAAACTAGTCCTGCTCAGAAAAAAGGCAAGACCCTTTGTTATTGGTTAAAGGCTGCTGGAAAACTAATAGGATGTCTGAGTAGCATTGCTATTTTGAAAATATATATACATAGGAAATACATATATGGATGTGTGGAGCCCTGATGGTGTAGTGGACTACATGTTAGGCTGCTCATCACAAGGACATCAGTTCGAAAGCACCAGCTGCTCGAAGGGAGAAAGATGAGGCTTTAGACTTCTGCTAAGAGCCTCAGAAACCCTGAGGGACAGTTCTATAGGGTTGCACCAAGTCAGAAATGACTCAATGGCCTTGAGTTTGGAGGTGTGTGTGTTAATTTAATTTTCCACAAAGTTCGTTTACCTACATAATAGACAAAGAAATAGAATCTAACCCACCTCCCCGTTGGTAGTGGTGCCTGGCTACTCTCCAGCAACGACTACTCTCTGAGCGCCAGAAACTACTTTCTTTACTATTTACCCTTAAATTGTCTTTTTTTAAAAATTGTCCTTATTTTTGAACATTACATAAACAGAATCATACACTATGCACTCTTTTGGGTCTGGCTTCTTTTTGAGTAGCTTTCCTATTTTTATTTCTATAAGTACACCAGGAACAGTAGCTCCAGAAAGAACAATAAATAATTTTGTTTTAGGAGTAAACATGAAATATGTTAAGTCTTACCATTTTAGATGCTTAAGATTCTTTGAGAGAGAAGAGGAAAAGAACAGGTAGAGAAAAGAATAGAAGGTAGGTTCTAGGACAATTACATGCCAATAAGACTGCTAAAAAGAGGTAGGGTTTGTGTTTTGGTTCAAAATTGTTCTTAAGTGCTAGCAAACTGATTCTGACTTACAGTCAAAAACAGAACAAAACACTGCCTAGCCCGGCACCAATTGTGAGGATGCTTGGGCCAACTGTTGCAGACACTGTGTGAACCCATTTCACTGACAGTCTTCTTTTTCACGGACTGTCTGCTTTAAAAAGCATGATGTCATTCTCTAGGATAGGAACTCAACCCAACCCAAAGTATCTGAAACCAAGTCTTGCGATCCTCCTTGCTTCTAAGAAGACAGATTTGCTTGGTCTTGGATCACCAATAGCCCAGTTCAAAAGCATCAATTCTTAGTCTTCCTTATTCATTGTTCAGCTTTCCTATGCATATGAGGTGATTAAAAAAAAATAGCATGGCTTGGGCCAGACACGGCTTGGCCTTTAAAGTGACGATTTTGCTTGTTAACACTCTAAAGGTCTTTTGGCTCAGGAGCTGCCATCAAAGGGGCGGCTATTGGTTTCTCCCCACTCGGAGGAAAGGAGAGTGATAAAAATCGAAAGCCACTTGGAAATCACGAGTCTAACATATCACGCAAATATCAATTTCCACAACGCTGAGATCAAAAGAACCACATGGCACTAGACTCCCATTAAGTGCTTCAAAAAGGATCACATTAGAAGGATCTGTATAGAGTGGGGAAAAAATGTGGAACAAAACTCAAACTCGTTTTTTAAAATCGGCCATCACAAAAACGAAGCTTGAGTGAAACTGCATTTACGAAAAATTCACTGTGACCAAAGAGAACCTTCCCAGGCAACACCACTGGGTTCACTACACAACACAACACTGGGTTCACTACAATGCCACAGCAGTTCACAAACTCAGAGTGAACTGCTCAATGCTTGCCTGGAGGGAAAAATACATAAGTTCTGCCCAACAGAGCCGTTTTTTAATTTTTTTGGCGGGGGATGGGTGGTGGATGGGGCGTACTCTCTTGTAGGAAACAAAGGGTACCATTTGTTAATCACTACCCAATTCACAATTAAAGGTTAAATAAATAAATAAATAATGAGTGGGTGATTTGCAGATGATTTGTCCAATATAATGCACGGTTCGATTTCCTGCTGCTTCCAAGAGTGTAGACTGTGTATCCAAGTAAAATGAAATTCCAGATGAATTCAATCCTTTTGCTTTTTATTCATGGTTTTGCTTATTGGTCTATGTAAGGATTTTGTTTGATGTTGAGCTACAATCCAGACTGAAGATTGTCGATTTTGACCTTCACCAGTAAGAACTTCATGATCTCTAACTTTCAGAAGCTAGATTGTATTCATCTGCATATCACAGGCTCTTAATCATTTTTCTTCAATCCCGATGTTCCATTCTTCAGAGTCTACCTTCTCAGATTATTTGCTCAGCATACAGACTGAATTAAGTAAGGCAGAAGAATACAACCCTGACACATACCTTTCCTGATTTGAACCCATGGCAGTATGTGCCCCCTTTTCTGTTCAAACGATTGATCTTGGTCTATGGATAGTTCCACATGACATAATCACGTGTTCTGGAATTCCCACTTTTCCTTCTTCCTAGTTTGTCTTAGGCTATGAATTCTGCCAAAACCTGTC
The DNA here is from genome assembly GCF_000313985.2 of Echinops telfairi. Lineage (NCBI taxonomy): Eukaryota > Metazoa > Chordata > Mammalia > Afrosoricida > Tenrecidae > Echinops > Echinops telfairi. The sequence goes on from NW_022103919.1 coordinate 168,317, forward strand.
TGCTACAGGTGATCCTGTTGGCATGTGAAATAGCAGTGCATAATTTCTAGTATCACAGCAGCATGGAAGTCACCATTGTACAATGAACTGACAGGTGAGTGGTGGAGTTCAAGGGTACTGGGTGCTAATTCAACTACTGTATCTATCCTGTTGGAATCACCAGTGTCCTGGCAGCTAATATTTACAGAACACTTACTCTGTGCCCAGCATCTTTCTAAGTGTTCTGCGAATGTTGCTACATTTTCTTTTCTTAATTAACCAATCTATAAGATAGGGCCTATTACCATCTCCATTTGAAAAATGAAGAAACTCAGGTTACAAATTATTTGCCCATGGTGACAAGGCTAGTAAACAAGTTAGATTTCAGTCTAACCTTAAAACTCCTGAGTCTGTCATCTAAGCGCTATTCTATGGCGCTTCTCCCCTACCGAATGCTAACCAATGGTCAGCCCCTGTGCTCAGTGCTTTGCAGATAGTACTTTCTTTCCCCACAGAAATTCTAGTACATTGACGTTACTTATATTCCCATTTAAAGAGAGTGGAACTGAGTCTTAGAACATTAATAAGACTTTTGCCTTCCACTATATAGCTGGTTATTGGTAGTCACAATTTAAACCAGTTGTGATTCTCAGAACCATTTCTACTTCCTAACTTGTACTTTCAGGTTATATAAGGAAGGAATGTTTGAGGCTTATTAAAAATCAGCAATATTTGGGCAGGTTGTGCCTTTAAAAGGTTATGTGCGGTATGAAATCTGACAAAATTAAAGATCTTATTTGCAATGGCACTGTTTGCCGTGTGGTGGTAAGCTTCACAGTAGGCTAAAGACAGGTGGGTGTGCTGTTTTCTGGGATGTTGCTCTGCAGGAGTAAGTGACAAAATGGCCACCAGTATCTGCAGATGACCTATCCTAGAGAACGTGCCCCAAACGCCACAAACAGGCCTAAAAACCCTCTGCTGAGAGTACATGGGGTGGCTCTGTAAAGCATGAAAGGAAATGTGAATAATGTTCTTCCTTACTCTCCATCCTTCCAGTTCAAATAATTACCCAGTATAACCTCTCTACTCCTTTTCATTTGAACTTGGCTAAGCCAGGGAATGTTCCTACTGCCTGTTTCTGATGCCCACAGGATGTGGGGTTCAGGTCTCTCTGTCTCTTAAATGACAGAAGCAGAACCCTAAATGAGAGCAGTCAGAAGATGGCAAACAATCACATAAACAAAGTCCGTTAACAGAAAAAACCCACCTGCCTTTAATGCTGACACTAGGAAAGATTTGTATTGTGAGACACATACAAAGCATTTATGAGAAGTGTACAATTGGCAAGCCTTAGTTCAGACCAGAGCTCCACTCCTGACACCCCCCCCCTGTACTGTGTGTGGGGTTAGACATGAGATGGCACCTCTCTGTACCCCACTTAGATTCTTTGCTACTTGGGGCAGTAAAAATGTCTGTGTTTGGGGTAGATAGCACTCACCCTAGTTGTAAAGCACATGTGCCGACTCCATAGGAAAAACAAACCAACTAACTCATACAAGTTCCTGCTGTAGCGACAGCCTGCATTGAGCATAGCAGATGCCCGTACATGGTAGCCATTATGGTGATGATGATGATGATGATAACAATAAGGTAATAATAACATAATGATTAGTAGGGTACTCCTGCTAAGTTTATGTCAAAACAGAAATTAAGCATTTAATGAGAAACTAATCCCAAATATGAGTTTAAAATAAATGAGTTCCAGATTATCTGGGGGAACATTCAAATATAATTCCCAAGATTGTTAAAAGGCTTCGTGAGTAAAGTCATGAATGAATAAGCAATGCGTTCACGGAGGAAGAAAAGGCCAAAGGTAACGTTAAAAAGTGGTTGTAAGGAAAGCCCTTAGGAGAATTAGAGAATGAAAAGAAGAACGGAACTTCACAGAAGTCAGTCCATTTGCAGAGTCTTAAGCTAATTCTATTTCCAATCTCCTGCTTCATAAGAAAGGGTAAAAGAGAGCACTCGAGTGGGGAAGAGGCTGTATTCAAATTTCATTGTCTAAACACTTTCTGTGAAAACAAATCCCTTTAGTCACTCAGGTCATGCAAAAGTTGTATGCCGTTCTTTCCCTAGTTCTAGGTGGATTACTGACAGAAAGTTCGGTTCATCAGCTGTTCACGTACTTACCTAACTGTACATCGGTTGTGAATCGTAGTCTGTGGATCATGCTGACTTTGAATGATTTGTAATGGTGGCTGCTAAGCATATCTTGTACTGTAGCTATGTCGATTTGTGAATCCTCCTCAAAAGTCCCGTCTGCCCTTGAACCTGGGGAGGAAAAAGCACTTTAACACATAAAGATACATGAGGCTTGGCAAATGGTGTCTGCTTAAAATGCTTTGGGATGAATTAAAATAATATGGGCTATTTAATTTGGAGAAGAAAGGCTGAGCGATGACTTAATAATGCCATTCCAGTAAACAGCGAATGCTAACATATTAATCATTCTACAATTAATTCCACAAACACTGTCTATACTGTGGCAGGCTCTTGGCTGGTCAGGACAGTAAAACGCCAGCCTGCCAGAAGGAAGCTCCTGGTTTCAACAAGTGCTAAGTCAAACCCACAAGCATCTGAGCAGTCACATTTCTTGTATCTTTTTTCTAATACCGATTCGCTGATTATAAAAATAAACCATATTCTTTGCATAATTATTCTCCTTTACAAGATCCCCAAACACCATCTGTGTAATAGCTTCCTGCGCTGTACCCCAGACACCACATTGGTGCAGTCTTGAGCATTCTGAGGTTGAATGTTAGGCTCTAACATTCTTCACTGGCCTTCCAGCCACCGGGTTCTCTGTGCAACCTGATTCTGCTTTCTAAAGCCGGGATCATTCCCTTAACTCATCAAGTACTTAGTGAGAGCCTTGCTTATGCAAAATACTCTGATATTAAAATTGGGGAAAAACAAAAAGACCGGTAAAAAAAAATTCTTCCCTGGCTTCCCAAATCAAGCACACTCCCCCTATCTGCCACCAAACAACCAAGACAGCCTATGGCTGAAATATAATTTTCCAGTCTTTTTTAAAGTCATTTCTTGGGGGCTGGTACAACTCTTATCACAATCTACACATCCATCGTGTCAAGCACATTCATACATTTTTTTACCTTTCTTTTCTTAAAAATCATTTTATTTGGGGCTCATACAACTCTTTATCACAATCCACACATACATCAATTGTGTAAAGCACATTTCTACATTCATTGCCCTCATCATTCTCTAAACATTTGCTCTCCACTTAAGCCCCTGGCATCAGCTCACTTTTTCCCACTCCCTCCATGTTGCCCCCTCCCTCATGAACCCTTGATGATTTATAAATTATTATTTTGTCATATCTT